>NC_141157.1:114672531-114993877 GCF_053477565.2 Lygodium microphyllum
TGAGACTGGAGCTCCACTTGCTACCAACTTTGGTAAAGGTGGAATGAAGAAGTTAGTGGAGGACATGGCTGCGCGTACTTCTTATGTGACGGCTAGAGGTGATGCTTCTGCATATGGAGTACAGATTGAGAAGGGATCAGAGACTCAATCAGCGCTATGGACTTATGCTATGGAGACTGCAAACAAGGGGAAAATTCAGCAAACTGTTTTGACTAGTGCAGGCTCTAGCATCAGATCAGAGACAGGTTGGGACTCGCCTGTTGACAGGTATTCTATTTATGCTTATTTGGCTAAATCTCATGGTGCAGATGTATTTGTTGAGGAGAAGCGTAAGAGGGATGAAGAAAATCCAAGTGCAGCTAAGAAGACTAGAGGGGGTGAGTTTGTTACTCCACCTACTGCAGGACCGTCTTCGAGACCAGGGCCAGATCGATTACAGATATGAAGAAAATCTTTAATGATAAGATACTTGGCAGTGAGGTGACTTTCACTATTTCTGAGATTTTGGGTATCTCAAAAAGAGAGTTTCAGGATCAGTTCCAGGAGGTCCTGAAGAGGAAAAGACATGCATTGGCTACCACTGATACACAGGGAGTTTTGATTGGAGAGTTGGATGAGGATGATGATGAGGTTATGGTTGATAATGCTTCTGTTTTGCCGCAGGTAGAGAAGAGGGTTCAGCCTATGCATTATGCTGAAATTGATGAGCCTGTTTTGATACCGCGTAGTCACTTTTCTCGGAGCCATTGGGCTAGGGCAACTACAGAGACGATGGTAAAGATTGGAGAGAAACAGGTGCCTTATGTTGCATTGGTTGATCATGGTTCAGAGATTAATCTCATAGTTCGTGGAGTTTATGAGAGTAACAGATGGCCTATGGATGTAGAGCATGGGTGGCGTATGAGAGCCGCCAATAACACTGCAGGTGATTTATATGCTGCTTGCCCTAGTGTCAAGGTTTCTATTGGTGATGTAGAGGAGGATTTTCATTTCTTTGTGCAAGATTCATGCTCTTATCCCATAATTCTTGGTCAGCCATTCATTACAGAGATGCGCATGGAAACTAAGGTCATGGATGATGGATCTGCTTATGCACGGATTCGTAGTAAAGATGGTATGAGAGCAGTTCAGTTTATGACTGTATGTGTGAATCATGTTAGAAACAGAGATACTCTCAGGGATGCACCTTTGCCCACTGTGAGGGATTCGGGTTTTCATTAGGTACCGCCGTTTCGCGAGACGACGGTGGTACAGAGGAGAGGAGATTGGAGTTCTCGCCTCCTGGCAGCAGCAGTGTTTTCTCCTCCGGTTATGTTGGGATTTCAGCAAACAGTTCAATGAGTTATCAGAAGACTTCTAGGTTGCCTAGAGCTGCCAGGCAGTATATATGCAGGAAGGAGAAAAATTTGAAAAATGCAGGAATTTTGGAGGATGATGAGCACATAGATGGGATGTATGACAGTGTGATTTGTGCAAATACGATGACAGAGATGGGAGATATGCTGAAAACTGATATGCTGAATTGTCATGGTAATGTATTAGTGCAGTCCCTGGACATGTTTTATGAAATTGCAGATTTTATGTCACAGATTGAGTCAGAGGCTGAGGTAACTTAGCAAAGAGTGTTGAGTGCTGAAGAAATTCAGCAAACAGAGTTTCCAGCTGGTTATGAACAGCTTTCAGAGAGACAGAGGGCTGAAAATTTTCAGCCAACAGAGTTTACTGCTGAAATATTTCAGCATTCAGAGTTTGGGGCTGTTTCTATGCAGTCTATAGAGCAGAGGGCTGAGAATATTCAGCCATTGGAGTGCAGAATTGCTGATTTACAGCAAGGTTTATGTAATGCAGAAGAGCATAATGAAGCCAGGGTTGACACGAAATACAAAACTGTGGATAAGAAGGTGAAGCCGGTTGCTGTACCGCTTCCACCTGACAGTGATCAACAAATAGAGAGGGCTGCTAAACAGCAAATTTTGAGGAATCCGAAGTATATTGGTCATAAATTTTCAGCAGAGACACTTGCTGAATTGAAAATTGGAAATGGTGATTTCTTGTTACCCATAGAGAAGTAATGCTTTCAGGATATGCTTGAGCGTCATGGAAGGGGATTTGCTTTTTTGCCACATGAGATTGGATGTGTGAATCCTGATATTGTTGCTCCTATGGTCATTTTTACTATTCCTCATATTCCATGGAATCTCCGACCTATTCCAGTGCCTAAAGCACACTTGCCAAAGCTGATTGATTTATTAAATGAGAAAATCAGGATGGGAATCCTTGAGCCTTCATCTGCACCATACTCAAACAGGTGGTTTACAGTTCCAAAGAAGAATGGTACTCTTCAATTTATTCAGGACATGCAGCCAGTGAACAGAGTTACTATCAGGAATGTTGGTATAGGTCCAGTTGTGGATGAGTTTGCAGAGGCATTTGCTGGACGTGCCATCTATTCTTTGGGTGATTTGTATTCAGGATATGATCAGTTTCAGCTGGCTTTGGAAAGCAGGGACATAACCACCATGAGAACTCCTATTGGGCTTGTCAGGATGTGTAGCTTGCCTCAAGGTGCCACTAACTCTGTTGCGCATATGATGAATGCCATGCATAAGGTCCTTCGTGATTACATACCTCAGCTTACTATGCCTTTCTTGGATGATGTGCCCATTAAGGGGTGTGCAGAAGAAGAGAAGAATGAGAGCCTAAATGAGCAGGGATGCAGATACTTTGTGGCTGATCATATTTCAGCATGTGAGAAGATTTTGGCCAGGTTAGAAGAAGTGAACTTGACACTTTCAGGGCAAAAATCTATTTTTGGAGTGAATGAGGTTGTCATTGTTGGGCATATGTGTGGATATTATGGCAGGAAACCCTCACCTGATAAGGTGAATGCTATAGGCAAGATTGCAGAGTATTGTTCTACTACTTCAGAGGTACGGAGATTCATTGGTGCTTGTGTGTTTTATATGATTTGGATACCTCATTTTGCACACATAGCAGATTGTTTGTATCAGCTGATTCGAAAGGGGCAGAAATTCTATTGGGATGAGAGCCACACTAGAGCCATGCGAAAATTGAAGAAGTTATTGCAGAATGCTCCTACTCTCAGAAAAGCGGATTATAATTGTGATAGGCCTATTGTATTGACAGTTGACACTAGTCCAATTGGCATAGGTTGGGCTGTGGGTCAAGATGATGCAGATGGAAATAGGTATGCTATTCGGTTTGGGGCGAAAGTCCTAAACGAGAGACAGAGGAGATATCTGCAAATCAAGAGGGAGTTATTGGGGATTGTCACGGCTCTCAAATGTGACAAGGAGTACTTTATTGGAGCTTCAGTTGTGGTAGAGACAGATTGTTTGCCATTGATTGGTATGATCACGAGTTGCTCTACTCCGGATATAGCTATGTTGAGATGGATTGCATACATTAAGTCATTAAATCCGGAATTTAAACACATAGCAGGGAAGGATAATCCAGTGGCAGATATGTTGTCTAGAGCCAGATATAATGATGAGGAGACTCTACTTGCAAAAGAGGATGATGCAGAAATTTCAGCCACTATGGTTGATCATGTTTGTCATGTTTATGATATTGTGGCTTTCACAGAAGAGCTCTATGTTGGAGATTGGTTGCAGATTGGTAGGTACCTTAGTACACTAAGCAAAAGAGATGAATGGACAGATGAAGAGTTCAAGAAGATCAGAAGGAAAGCCTATGGTTATTTTCTCAAGGACGGACTTCTTTGGAAGCATCCGAAGAAAAGAGGCGGATTACCTTTGCGGGTTGTCTGCGATAGAGAGACACAGTTATAGGTGATGAGGGAGTTTCATGAGAATCCTTGGGCTGGTCATAGAGGAGTATGGGCTACTTATGAGAAAATCAAGGAGAAATATTGGTGGAAAGGCATGTATAGAGATGTTTCTCACTTTGTTGAGACTTGCAGAGACTGCCAGATGTATTCAGTAGTGCGTCATCGAGATGAGCTTCATCCGACCTATCCACTATGCATTCATTATAAGTGGGTAGTTGATTTGGTTACCATGCCTATGGGTCTATGGCAGATGAGATACATTGTTTTGGCTAGAGAGGATCTTACTAATCATGTTGAGGGCAGATCTTTGAGAACGAAGACCACTAGTGCAGTGTGTAAGTTCTTATTGGAGGAAATTTTCTGTAGGTATGGTTGTGTGGGTAAGATCACTGCGGATCGTGGTGAATTGGATGCAGATGAAGCTAGGGAGTTTTTCTCTTAGCTAGGAATCAAGTTGGCTCTAACCACAACATATAATCCAGAGGGAAATGGGAAGAGTGAAAGAGGGCATTCGCCGATAGTGAAAGCATTAGCCAAAGCATGCAGAGGACGGATTGGAGAATGGCCAAGACTTTTACCATTTGCTTTATGGGCTGATCGTACGACTCATAGTGTTACCACAGGATATATGCCTACAGAGTTGATGTATGGTCAGAAACCTGTTATGCCGATTGAGACTTGTGCTTTGACTTGGTCAGTTTTACCTTGGTAGGAGAATTTGATGAGAGGGGAGCTCTTAGCTCTTCAGATTCGACAGTTGGAGAGGAGACCTGAGGATATTCAGCTAGCTATTAACAAGTTGAAGGTTGCTAGACTAAGAAATAAGGACAGGTTTGACAGCAGGCATCGCTTACGGCCAAGAGCAATAGAAGAGGGAGATTGGGTATTGGTCTTTGATAGCAGCCTTGAAAATCAGCATACTGCACTTCGGAAGATGGTGAAAAGATGGTTTGGGCCGTACATAGTCAGACATGTCTTTGATAATGCAACATATGAGCTGACTGAATTGGATGGGACAATGCTTAGAGTGCCTATTGCTCGAAAAAGAATTAAGATTCTCAAGAAAAGAGATGATGAGGATTATGCATTGGAAGAATTTTCAAGAGAAGAGCAACGACAAGAAACTCCAATGGAAGAGACAGATGATATGACAGATAATCTTGTTGATCTACCGGAAATGCATAACGAAGAGATTGATCTGTTTGTAGATCTTGATGATAACAATCATGGGTAGTTGGCCCATCCGGAGGATGCGCAGGATTTGAGAGGGTGGATGTCGTATTGCTGCGCATTCGAGGTGTGTAAACCACCCAAAAGTTGTGCATGTGATTTGGTACTTTGTACATATTTAGTTGTTGTGATTACATTTATTCTCTGCGTATGAGTATAGATGCTCACATGAAGGGCTTCACTTCAGAAGCTTTTGTTAATAGCACACTTATTAGTATCTATGGTAAATGTGGCGCTTGTAGCCCCCTGGTGGGCAACTCTCTTGTGGATATGTATGGGAAATTTGGCTCCCTTGCGGAAGCGCATCATGTTTTCAACAACTTACCCATTCGTGATGCAGTCTCTTGGACTGCCCTCATTACAGGCTACTCCGAACATGGTTTTGGTGAGGAAGTGCTCACATGTTTCAAGCTTATGCAACAAGGGGGTGTGTCTGTAGATGCTGTAACTTATGTTCTTTGCTTGAAAGCATGTGGTAGTGTAGGACCACTGGACACAGGTCAGAAGATACATTCAAAAGTAGCTCAAAAAGGATTGGAGAGTGAGCTTTATGTTGGAAACAAACTGGTAGACATGTATGGCAGAAGTGGCTTACTTGCTGAAGCACACCGTGTCTTTGACATGCTGCCAGTTCATGATGTAATCTCATGGAATGCATACATTTCAGGATACGCTGAACTTGGAGCTTGGGGGATTTTTTCTGGGACTGGTGGATCTGGCATACGACATTTTTGGATGAGGATTCAGAGGGTCTAAAAAAAGGAAGAAAAGCAAAAGGCTAATTTTGGGAGGGAAAAAGCAGATTCGAAAAAAGATGAGAGATTGAATTGGGGGAAAGAGGAAAAGAACGCAGGGGGAATCAAGGAGAAAAATAGCTGGAGAAGAAGGGGAATCAACGAAAAAGCTCTGCAATTTGGGGGCACGGGAGAGGATTGGAGGAAAAACAGTGACGAGGAGGAAGAGAGAGGATTGGGGGAGAAAGCGCTGGAAGGCAGAGACAGAGTGCAAAAGTCGTAGGCAAGAGAGAGAATTGAGGAAAAACAGGGAAGAGGAGGGACAGACCTCGGAACATCGACGGCATTCAAGAGCTGAATGTATCCAAAATGGAATCGAAGGTCGTCATCTGGAGGGAAAACATTACCCAATCGATAAGACGGTACTCTGGGGCACAGAGTCAACACTAGAGAGGGAAGAAAGCGAGAGCAATTGGACATTGAAAGACGTGAAGCTATTGGAGAATGCACGAAGTTAAATCTTTTTTATAAACCCCATCTGGATTCAAGGCTGTTGCTAAAGAGGCCAAATTATTTATTCCAGCAAAGGAATATCCTGGCTATAACTTTATCGGTTTGATTCTGTGACCTTCGAGGAGCCCTTTGATTGCTCTGCAGCTTCGGTTTGAGGAGTCTTCTTGCAGTGCCTCGAGGAACCATTCTATTTCTATGTCGCAGTTTCTGAGGAGCCATTGATTTTTCTGCAGAGGTGCTTTCAAAGTTGCAGTGATTTTGAAGGATCCAATTTGAATGCTTCGCAGAGTGCATTGTATAGGGCCATCGGATTCCTCTGTAGAGGAACTTTGAAGAATCCTACTGCAGCCTCTCGAAGAGCCATCTGATTTCTCTGCAGGGAGATTCCTGTGCAGGGTGTTTTTTTTTCCCCCCAAATGTGACATGTTCACAGCTTGAAATCTTGCCTCGCCGAAATTTTCAAAGCTGGCAGCTCCCAGAAGGCTCCCATCTTGTACGATGGAGCCAGATGTGAGCGTGTGAAGTGGGTGCATGATCAGAATTGTGGTGGTTGGAGTGGGCCAAATCCCAGGGGCCTGTCTGCATGATTATGTGTCTTTGGTGGTGAAGCACAAGCAAGTGGATCTCAACAGTGTTTGGCATGTCCATCCCGTATTTCTGTTTACAGGACAGAATGCTCATGTAAAGGATTGATGGAAGGCTACGAAGGGCTAGTTCCAGTTTTTAGGAGTGGAGCAGAATGTTTTGAGCTTGTTGGTGATTCATCATAGCTTCCATTCAGTGAAATTTATATTAAACTGTTTGACAGAGACACCTTTACAGCAGATGATCCTCTGGGGGCTGCTGTGGTTCCATTAAACAAAGTGTTTGTGAAAGGATTTTTTAACTGCCAATCTCTTACAAAGTACTCGGGAAACAAGGACAATCACAGGGAGAAGTCCAAGCAGGCTTTAAATTTGATGTCCAAGGTGGAGTTTTAAGACAAATTCAGTGCCTTTGACTACAAAGTTTGGTCTTACAATTGAAGATGTGCTTTCTCTTTCTGCTATCAAGGCTGCTTATTGTTCCACAGGATTTGTTGAGTCAATGATTTAAAGAGTTCCAAGAGAAGCTTCATAGGGATTCAGACTACATGAAAAATTCATTGATATGAGTCTTTGTCTTTGTCAAGACGTTTATTGAAGATGCTCCTAATGAGATGTAGCTGATTGCATGTTTCATATTATCTGAAATTAAGCTTTCAAATTGAATCTGAACTCGCTAGATTGATCTTTTATCTTGAAATTTATCAAGGTCTTCTGTAGACGCGACTTTTCTTTTGAAAACCCTTCGACACCGTAGTTACCATGTTTAATTAGAATGCATTATTGTATGGTGGACTGATGTGTAGTTGTTTCTTTTTTTGCATATTTCGTTCGATGCTCCTTTGCTGCAGGATGAGCTTTCGGATGGCAAGGATGTATAGCTCACCCTTGGATCCCTGGAGCTCACACATCCTTCTTTTTTGGTCCCCTGATCTGTGTAGACATTTTCTATGTAGTAGTGATATCTTGCCATGATTGTACCTGTCACTTTCATTATGCGATCATGTATTAATTTCATGTATCAGTGCTATGATTTAAGTACACTTTGTTTTTGTTTACATGAGCATTGTATACAGTGCAGAAACTATTTTGTATGGCCCAAATAAAGCACACATGCATGCCACAAAAAAAAAATCCATGTTACCATCACTATTAGCGTCGCAAATTTACTGCACGCATCGTTATTAGTGTTGCAGAGCGTCGTTATCAGTGTCATTATTTGCATCGGTATATCAGCGTCGAAAATGATACCGATGCAAATAACGATGCTGATAACGACGTTGATACCGACTGTTCTATTGCGTCGCCATTAATGATGCTTTTTGCGACGACGGGGGAAAATTTTGTTATTTACATTTTCGTCACTTTTAACATCGATATAAGGCCTACATCTTGGAGTGTTGCACATTAAATTAATGTGATGCCTGAAAAGGATAGGCATCCCCGTCAACTTTTCACATAAGGAATCCACCTTGTGTACGAGCCGTGGCAAATAGTTTTACAGAATCCACTGTGGAATATGCCTCATGGCATCAAAATCGAAAGAAGAGTTACTTAAATTAGATATTGAAATTACAGATGACAAGTTTATTGATGCAAGGGATGCCCTTTCTCCTCGTTTCAACAAGGCAAAGGATGTTGAGAAAGAGTATGGAATTACTGATGAGGAGTTTAACCGCCTTCAAGACTTACTTGAATTTCCCATTTTGGAAGAGAGGAGTCAGAGTTTGTTAAACAATTGAAAGATACCAATGAGGCACAATCATCAATTAATATATGGAATCCAACTAAGCTAGAGAATGATGAAAGTCAATCGATACTATTATGTCCAATTTTGTAAGATACATTAATATGTTTGATTTCAATATTTATTTGACATTTATCTTTTTTGCAGTTGGAGATTGAAGATTTTGATAACTTCTTGGGACGGGGGAAAGGGTCGAGAGCTGGTTCAAAGATGTTGTACTCGTCCATTACTTAGCAACGATTGATCCCCATGTTTTCTTGGTATTTCATAACACCTTCTTAGAGGAAGCAACATAGCCTATATTATGTATCAAGGAACTTAGAAGGCTACTTGGTTTCTCTGGGTTATAATACAATGCACACAAGGTGATGTTTTTGGAGAAGACAACAACAATTAGGATTTTTTGTTATGGTCCTAGTTTCTCTACTTCTAGAGAGCATGATACTTTATGGCCCCCTCTCATCTTATGCTTTGGCAACTCGGGTAAGTTACTCATGAATATATGTGTGCATCACGTGTGTTCAAAATAAGGTATTTTTAATATACCATTTTTATAGTTTTTTAATATATAGAAGGGTGTAATATAAAAGGGTTATTTATAAATTGAAAAAAAAAGGGTTTATTTAAGAAAAATTATCTTTTATTGCTTGAGGAGCTTTAGGAAGACATCGAGGTGTCTCCAAACCTCCATCCTTAGAAATTCAAGTCGTGGTGTGCTTGCAATGTTTGTTGTTATTCCACACAACTCTCTCCAATGCTCACCTATTTTTCTGTATAGTTTCCTAAAAAGTGTCTAACTTTTGAGCTTCACATTGAGACATCAACCAAGACATCTCTTGTTTTTCTTGAAAGTGTTGGATCTTTTCTTAAGTGAGCTTGACCTCCATGAAAACCCATTTTGGGGAGTAATGCCTCACACTTGTCAATACACTCATCCGATAAACAAGGGCTTAATCGAGTATGCATAGTGGAGATGCAATTTGAGAAGTTTGTCAATTATTCTAATCTCTGCATCATGCAAATTACATATATGAACATTTCTAAGAGGAATTGAAAGAATGGGATTCCATATATCTTCTTTATTTTTAAATTTACTCGATTCTATAGAGTCTTTAATTGGGGCTCTTCTTGCAGGATGCAAGTTGCTCCAATCTTTAGACCCAACACTTTCCATGCAATAAATATAAGGATTTTTTGCATTTGTTCCATTACATATTTCAAGCATACATTTAATAGTTTTTAAGTCAATGCTTATGTGCCATTCCACACTAAAATTACTAACCCCATCAATCACCAACATTTCTCCTTCACTTTGAGACTTAATAATGTTTGGAATACCTGTATGAGTAAACAACCATTTTAGTGTTTGATGATTCTCAATCGGTACTTGAGCTACATCAGCTCCCCAAATCTCCATATCAAACTGGAACTTATGCACTGTTGCTTGACCCCCACCACTGTTGTAGTCCAATACCTTATTCATGATGCAAATCCTGACTCTTTCCATCTTTTGTCCTTTTTGAATCTATGCTTCATCTAACTTCAAGGAAAACTTCAAAACACCGTGACATTCCTCTATTGTGAGGCTATACATATGAACAATTGCAATCTGCACTCTTCTTAGATCAACCCATATATTGTTAAACACATTGTATTCAAAACTAGATTTTCTTTTTGTCTTTTCGTATGGCATAGGTGCTTCAGTATGAATGTATTTCCCAAAAACATGTGAAACCTTATGATTCATGGCAATCCTTGCAATCGATACTGCAAGGGCTCAAGGCAACCCAAATGCAGTTATTATGTTACATTTAAGATTTTTAAACCATAATCTAGAGATAGCACGATAACCTTTTTGACTAATATCCACAATATCACATGTCTCTACAATTTCATTTGGCTTTACTATATCCTTTTAAGTCCTTTACCAATTCTTTAAGAGTTGGGCCTCTCAAATCCACGTTCATATTCTTCTTATTCATGGTCTCTTTTAAAAGACTGATTCTCTTCTCACTCTCTCGAATATTAATGCTCGATATGTTAGAGACATATTTCTTTGCAAGATTCTATCTTCTTTTCTTTACTCTCTGACACAAGCTAGTTATATTTTTTAATGGTCTCTTTCTCTCTCTGAATCCTATTGGAGTTTACTTAATTGTACTAACTTGTCTTGTAATGACTTATTAGCATTTTCCAAAACATCAATCTTATTTGTAAGCTAAAAATTGCTTGTTTGTGTAATTAATAATGTTTTTTTCATTTTGTTCATTTGAGCTATGTATGTGTAAGATGCAGAGCATAACCTTGCACAATAGCCAAGTATCCCATTATAACCTTCCCCAACATATCTCACGTAGTCATGAATATTAAAAAATTTAGGAGGTTTACCTATGGAAGGATCCCTAGGATAAATATTTCCATCCATCCACAAATCTATATGTTTGTTTCCTTGCATTCACAATTTGTTAGCGTCCATCTCATCTATTAGTACTCAACGATGTATACGTTAGATACAAAATTGTTTACTTCCAAGGCCATCTATGGTGAAGACTATTAGACAAAGAGTTAATGGCGAGGTGATGAAAATTTTTGGTTAGCCTTTCATATCAAGGCCAACTTCAAGAGTTTTTAAAAATAGGTTATTTACAATGAATTTAATAATATTTTTCTCGATTTTTCTATCCTAAAATGTATGATGATTAGATTGTATGATGTATCTTTAGAAGAGGCACAAGGACTAGCCAGGTTTGTGAGTAAACTTGATGAAAGTGAGATTTTAAAATATACAAAGTTAAAGAGAGTCTCCATTGCTTTGATGAATAGAGCACGTTCAGTAAGTTATTGCGATGATTCAATGTCATTTAGTATTCAATCTAAATACAATATCTAGTGATTAGGAACTTTTGAAGTAGACATAGTGGATTTTGATTTATTGTGTTGGATTTTTCATCAAACTTCAATATCTAATGTAAATAAGAACCAACAAGCAAGAGAAGAGCTATTTATCAAGGAAAATGAAAACTACAAGGTCAAATGGCACATAACTAGTGACTTAAAGACAATCAAATGCATGCGCAATGTGTCTAAAGGAGCAAACTCTAGATGTCCTTGCCTAAATTGCATGTCCCCGACTGCATAGCTGAGCTCAAGCAACTGGAACAAAACCCCCCCAGGCATATTGAAGACCCATAATTCAAGCCAATTTTAGATATTTCTATGGCCAATGCTCATCTATGTACAATTCATGCACTTTGCATTATAATTGAAAAGATTATTCATCTTTACGTAGAGTTTGATTGGAAGCTAAAATGCTTATAGCTAGATAAGATGTTATAACAAAGATCAAGCAAGTTTTATTTGCGATTGGTTTACATAAAGGTAATGTTGTTATTGAATCACATATTTAAAAGTCCAAGGATGGAAATTGTATCCCCAAAAAGTCATCTATTGGTGGGGTGAAGGCTAAAAGGATCCTAGTCTTTCATGGAAAGCTTGGCAAAGTTAACTCTAGAAATGGGGTTTCAACCATTATATATAATCAATGGAAATCCCTATATAATGTAGTTAAGAATCATACTGATAATGGACAGGCTCAAAATAGAAAAGCCAAAGTTTAGGAAATGCTAGATAAAAGATTAGAAAGATGATGAACTCAAAGACTTCAAAGACTAATTGAACCTTTTCAAAAATATAATGATAGAAGCTTGGGGTAATCAACACTTCACTCACTATATGGTAAGAAGTTCTTATGTTTGTATAGTAAGAAATTGATATGTTCTTTCATTATCTAACTCATGTAACATTTTTTGACCAACTCTCTTTGTTTTTTAATTGTACAATATATTTTATATAAGCATGCTCCATATTTTATTAAACAATGTGGAACTCTATCTATTTGGGGTCAACCCAAGGCATAAAAAAGTCACATTATCAAGCAAGAATAAAATTCTTTAGGCACACAACACATGGAGGAGGAATAGTCAATACAAACAATTTGCTAGAGGTCTTTCAATGGTTTTACAAACAAATTTGGTATAAATTCAAGCTTAACGATACAACCACATCATACAATATATCATCTTTGGCAAAACCATACAAATGGTTACACATAAAAGAAAAGAGGAATGTCGAAACTCTTTTGCAAAGTAGAGTTTTTTAGAATGGTTACAAACTAAAAAAACAGAAGGAAAAAGATAGGTTTCAAGAAACCCTTGATTATTCTTTAGGATCTTTTAGTCTATCTCTATTTGTAGAGGAATCCTTGGATTCATCCCACTCAATGAGACCTCTAGATTTCAAAAAAACTTACTTTCTGTAGCTTGGGAGAAGTTTCAAAATTTTTACACCTCCCACATGGGAGAGTAAATAGGAGTTAAGGACTCCAAAGTATCCAGCCCTAGACCCATTGTAACTAGACATGTAGCCAAAAACCCTTATGACTTATTCCTTCTCTACCAAAATTATCTTCTCAACTCCTTTATTGAAAACTTCAAATCCAATGACTTTGCAAGTAGCTTTTAAATCCACCATTAGCAAACCTACAGAGCTTGAGAATCTGTTGTGATAAATTGCAATAGTTTGATTAGTTAAGCTTTCAATATAGTGGCAAAGTCCTTAACTTTTTCAAAGCTTTAGTGGCCTAGAGCCCTTGTCTCTTCCAAGAAAGTTATCAAGATCTTCAATTTCAAACTGCATAAGAAAGAAAAAAGTTTCCTTTTTAGTTGATACAAATCTTAAAGTCACTTATCTTTAAAACCTACAACCAAGCCTAAGAAGATATTGGAAATATCTTTAATACCTTTAAGTTTTCATCATCAAGAAGGTTCTCATCATAGAGATTTATTGAGTTCTTTATCTTCTTCTCTAAAGGCTACTTTAGTGTATCTTCATACTCCATGCTCTCAATGCCAAGCCTCTTTTGTGCCTCTAAGAACTCTTCTTTTGTGGATAGCCCCTTCTCATATTCCACAATATCATTGATACATGTGTGTAGGGCCATGGACCTATCTTGAAATTTCTCCCCCTCAACATCTAGAGTTGCTAGTGGACATGGTTCATAATTTATGAAATCCTTATCAGTTTGGCCCCATGCTGCTACTAGGATGGTTAAGTAGTAATCTTCTCTAAGATAAAAAGATGTTGAAGTTCATTGAGCAATACATACCTTTTTTTGTTAATAAGATAGGTAGGAAATGTAGGAATACAATTCAAGGGGCCTTTTTCAATCTTTATACTCAATCCCATCTCCTCTTTTTCTATCTTTGTGATTTTTTGACTCTTGAACATAGTAGGATCAAAACCTTGCACTAGTTGGTTCTCAACATCCTTTTGAAACATCTTTGTCTCCTCCTTAACCTCATTCATATATGCAGTATCTTTACCCTTGCTCTCTTTCCCTTCCTTTGAAGGGGAATCCTCCATATATTGGAGAAACACAAGAAAATCTATATCTTTGTGAATTGAAAAGCGTTGCTGCTAACCCTTATGAAAAAGGCAGTTTATTTCATGCCTTCTCTAAACTCTTTGTCAACAAGATAATATCTTGAAATCAAAGTTATGCTAGGAGCATTGGTTGCTTAAATCACATCATTAGAATCAAGATCACTCAACAGCTCTTGCAAATCAAAAGGGACATTGAGCATCTCCTTATGTACATATATTTGGATGAGTTTTCTATCTTCTATAAAAAAACAAAAAGAATGTCATCACAATTATGCTCAATCTCCTCTTGCTCCATTCCATCAAGCGAAAGCTTCCTCTTTAACATCCCTAAACACTGCAAAAATAAATATTATGAAAGCATACCCCTTACTAGCAAATAAATTTGAATAACTAGATTATGTACCAAAAACCTGATCCTTGATGTGTAAAATGTGAGTTTAGTAGAAGGAACCAAACAACAATGTAACTTAATTTGCATTTCATATGACAACATTCGAGTAGAGTGGAATTTAACCATGGCATGAACAAGCCCATCCACTCCTTTTCTCTTGTGAATAGTGCAATTAAAAATGTGCATAACCATCTAAATAAGTGTCCATTTAAATGTTGAGCTTGCCAACTTAATAGAGATACTCCTACCCATAGTAGCTAGGTGCATGCATACTTATGATGTGATAGCCACCTCTAATGAGGACATGGTCAACAAGGTGATGGAGTCCTTGGTAAGCTCAAGATCAATATTCACAAATCAATACACACAATAGAAAACAAGCCCCCAAAATGCACTCATGCATAATGAGACATGCCCCTTATATTAGTGTTATTTCTTGTAGTCCTAAGATTGCTACTCTTATTCTTACTTAGCAACATGAGGCACACTGCATCAAGATAAGGAATATGGGAGTTATTAGGGACCCATATTTTAAGGTTCAAAGATCGTAGAACAAGCCTTTGATTGGGGGATCTTAGGGAGGCTAGCATCCCCCTCAATGGGGCTATTTAATGGTTTAAAAAAAATCAATGAAATATTCCATATCTAACTATAGAAGGTTCATAACATGGTAGGTTAGACAAAGCTAACCTAGTGGCCTTCTTAAACTCTAAAAGAGAGACCCCTCCAAAGCTATCATTAATCTATCTTTCACCCGATCAAGGTTCTTCAAACTAGCCTTAAGCTCTTTACCTATCATCTATTTAGATTACTATCTAAGCTTCACAATGGAAGTGTATGGGTGGATAGAGCTATCTTTATATTAGCTCATTTGGAATTCAAGAAGTTTCAATTGTTCTCTTATTTTTTGTCTACCCTCTCCTTGCTTACAATTTGTACATTGCAGGACTATGCCATGTCATTATTCAAGATTCAGAGGGAGAGAGAGAGAGACAAAGACATGGAGTTGTAATAGAGAGTAGTGAACTCCCATTGTTCTCTTCTTCTCATTATTCCATAATGCTTACTAAATTCTAATCACACATAACTGATAAACACACTAGGTCACTAACTAACCATACCACTAATTGTGGTTGAGTTTGACTGACTCAGTTATTATAACACACATGTGGATTGACAGCTGTCTAGATAAGGTCGATCATGTAGGTGATACTGATCACGAGCTTGATTCTCAACACTCCCCCTCAAGCTCAAGCTAGCTACTGTACTACAAGTAGCTCCCTGAAATGCACAAACTTCTCTTTACTAAGTGATTTGGTAAAGATATCTACTACTTGGTCTTCTGTCTTCACATGGAGTAGATCAATCTTTCCAACAAGTACCATCTCTCTGATAAAATGGTAATGAAATTCTCTATGTTTGGATCTAGCGTGATGGATGGGGTTGCTAGCCAACATCACACTACTAAGATTGTCACAATGCAATGTGACCTTCCTATCTAATTGTATACCCAAGTCATGTAGCAATTTCATAAGCAAAATTACTTCACATGCTGCTAAGGCTACACCCCTCTATTATGCCTCTGTACTAGATAAAGAAATGATCGGCTACTTCTTACTACTCCAGTTGATCATACTACTACCCAAGCTAAAAGCATAACCACTAGTTGACCTCCTGTCATAGAGACAACTAGCCCAATCAACATCTGTATAACCTATCAAGTCAAATGATTTCCCATGCTCATAAAACAACCCATAATTAGTAGTACCCTTCACATATCGCATAATCCTCATGACTACATCTAAGTGTGGCTTACGAGGTTTCTGGATAAACTAGCTAATCAGCCCCACTACATAACTCAAGTCAATATGGGTAATAGTAAGGTAAATCAAGCACCCACCATTTGTTTGTACATAGTGACATTCTTGATCTCAGTTCCAACATCAACTGCAAGTTTGACATTTTGATCCAATAGGATTTCCATGACTTTACACTCCATCATGCCATTTTTTAGCAACATATCATGAGCATATTGTTTTTATAATAGCCATATACCTTGAGGTGTAGACATAACCTCAATCCCGAAAAAGTACTTCAGCTCACCAAGATCCTTGACTTTGAATTCAACATGTAACGTTGCTTTAATTTTAGCAATCCCATGATCATCATCTCCAATGATGATCAAATCATCGACATAAATCACTAGAAAAAGATAACCATGCTCTGTCTTCTTTGTAAATCAACTGCGATCTACATGACCTATCTGAAAACCAAGTTGCTACAAATAAGTGCTTATGCAAGCATTCCATGCTCTTGGTGCCTATTTCAGTCCATACAAGGCCTTTTTTAGTTTACACACATATATTGGATAGTCAGGGTGTACATAACCCTCAAGCTACTCCATATACACCTCTTTAAGCAAGTCACCATTCAAGAATGCATTTTTGACATCCATTTGCCATAATTTCCAGCCCTTAAAAGCGCTAATGCAATAACTATTATCACCATTTCCATCTTGGTAACCGGATTAAAAGTCTCCTCATAATCTAGGCCGTACTGTTGTGCATATCCCTTTGCAACCAACTGGGTTTTATACCTTTTCAACAAACCATCTGACTTGCATTTCACTTTATAACCCCATTTGCAGTCAATGGGTACTTTTCCTTCAGGCAAACGGACCAATTCCCATGTCTCATTTTTAGCCAATGTTGCATGTTCCTCATCCATGGTAGCACACCAATTATCATATGTAACCTCACTAAACTTCGTAGGTTCTCTGTAGCTTGACACTTTAGTCATATATGCATAATGTATGGCTGAACACCCATTGTATGTCAGCCTGTCAACTAGTTTTCTGACCCTTTTAGACCCCCTCAACTACGGTGCACTCTGGGCTTGTCTCTCATGAGGAGGCACATACCTGCTTTGCCTTGCACTAGGAGTCATAACTGATGGTATGCCCAATTCACTATCAAGACTATCACTGCTAGGTGACTCATATCCAGCTATAAGTGGGCCAGACACATCATCAAAAATCTCTATAAGCGGGCTAGTCACATCCTCAAACATCTTTTCTTCGCCTTTATCCAATCTCCCCCTCTGATTGACATATCCATGTCAGTGGATGTAGTAACACGACTGTGGAATCGTCCTGTCCAAGGACTAACAATAGATGAACCATCACCTATCAGTCCACTCATAGACGTACTAGTAGGCTGAAGGATAATTTTCAGCATAAGTAGGGTTGACTGGTCCATCAAAGAGACCATTGTATTTGGATTACCATACCATGAGGCCAGCTCATCAAAAACTACATCCCTGCTGATCAAGGTTTCCCGATTGGATGGATCATAGCATTTGTAAGCCTTTCTCTCCTATGCATAGCCAAGAAAAACACTTTTGACAGCTTTCGGGTCTAACTTCTTCCTCTTTTCATCAAGCACATGTATGTAGGCAATGCAACCAAATACTTTTAAGTGACTAATGTCGGTGGACTTGTGCCCATACAGTTTCTCATACGAAGTCAAATCATAAACCCTAGTTGTAGGTGTTTGGTTTAGCACATGAACTCCAATAACCACTGCTTCAGCCCAATAAGCATTTGGCAAATTCTTTTCATTAAGCAATGCCTTGGTAGCTTCCATAAGCACCCAATTTTTTCTCTTTGCCACACCGTTCGGTTGAGGTGTGTAACTGCATTGAGCTGCTTTTTTATGCCATATTTAGCAAGATACATGTCAAACTCTCTGGATAAATATTCTTCACCTCCATCAAATCTCAAACATGAGATATAATAACCAAGTTCATTTTCAACATGCTTCTTAAAGTTCTTAAAGACATCTAGCACCTTATCCTTGTGCTTTAGAATGTATAGCCATGTGTATAAGCTAAAATCATCAAAGAATGATACATAATACCTAGCACCTCCAAAAAACGCATTATGGACAAGACCCCATACATCCAAATGTATCAACTACAAAGGCCAAGAACTATTTCTAACATGTCTCATGAACTGGAATCTTTCTTGGTTCCCAAGCTAACAAGCAGAGCATATATGTCCAAGATTAGTGTACTTGAAGCCAAGTACAACCTCTTTCTACTGCATATTTTTCAATTTCTATACATTAACATGACCAATGGGTTTGTGCCAGATTTCTACATCCCAAACTACTCCATTATCATGGGCAAACATGGCTGCCTTCAATTCTGGGATAGATGCATCTAATGTAACATCCAAGGTAAACATTTTACCATCTCTCTTGCCTTTAGTAATCAATTTACAACCATTGCCATATTATTCAATAAAACAATCATCACTATTGAATCTAACTTGCACATTCTATTCTGCCATCTGTCCAATTGATTGTAAATTCTTGGTAATAGAAGGTACATGTAGTACATCAAGTAGGCTCTTCTTTCTACCATCGAGCATGAGCAACGGAACCACTCTTGTATGCTAAATATCATGTTGTGTATCATCACCATTACATACAAATCCATGAGACCCTGCTACTAACTCATCAAACCATTCACCATGAGGAGTCATATGATTGCATGCTCCTTAGTCTATGTACCATTTCTCATCTTTTCCTTGCTTAGGCGTATTATTAGATACATGCTGCATAGCAAACACTCTATCTCCTTGGTCATCCTGAGTACCATTGGAAGATGCATAATGTCCATGTTGCCTACCTTTTTCCTTCATATCAGCTTGCTTTTTATGGAAATCCTTAGCAATATGCCCATATCTTCTACAATAATGACAGTCTTTATCCTTGTTAGACTGCTCATGCGACTCCACGAGCCACTTCTATCTCTAGGTGATCTCAGCGTGCCTCTAAAGGCTCCAAATCCTTGCTATCCTTGTGTATTTGAGCTATGCCCAGAATTTTGCTACTATTAATTATATGTGTTTTGAGTGTCTCCTCAACCCCAAAAACCTCCATGAGCTCTACCACCTTTAGCTCGCTGACTAGAGTAAAAGATAGTGTCTCTACCTTGAGATGTGCTTGAACCTGTATTTAAGCCAAGCTTTACTTCTTCATGTAGCAGTAGTGTAAGTAACTCATCCCAATCAGGGGGTTCTGCTCTCATAGAAATGGATGTATCAAATGCCTTATACTCCTCGCCTAACCCATTCAATGTCATTGCAATCATATCATCCTCTGAAACATGAGATCCAATAGTAGCCAGCTAGTCAGTTATGGTCTTTATTTTAGTCGTTTATGATTGAATGCTCCTACCATTCCTAGACATGTTGTTGAACTACTGCTTCAGATGTATCTTTCTTACATGTGTAACATTACCATAATTCTTCATGAGTGCATCCCAAGCATCCTTCGGGGAATAGCAACTAGTAATCTAAATAGCCATCGCATTAGAAATGCATAAAGAAAACCAATGCAATACTTTACTAGCTCTTTTTGTCCACTATGGGTGAGTTCTCCACTATTTCTGTGTAGGATTCTATTCAGGCAATTCGGGTTCAACTTTAGCCCCCGTACAAAAATCCCAATAACCTCTACCAATCAAAAAGTTATGCATCCTAAACTTCCATAGAGAAAAGTTTTTGTTATCAAGCTTCTCTCCCACAATTTGATTGATATTGTCAATGCCTTAAGCATTTTCCATATTTGCAACTAAGGTATTCAATGCTATATACAATTTGTAAGTGCTTGACTCCCTGCAGTTCAGGAATAGACTTTCTGCAATTCAGGAATAGTCTTCTTGCAATTCAGAAACAAACTTTCTACAATTTAAAAATAGTCTTTCTGCAGTTCAAGAACAGTTTCATGCAGTTCAAGATTAGTTTCTTGTAGTTCAGGACCAGTTTCCTGTAGTTCATGAACAGTTTCCTGCAGTTCAGAACCAGTTTCTTGTAGTTCTTCAAATAGAGTTTCTTGACAACTTGCTTGCTGTAAATTGTATTCTTTCAATGAAAAAACATAGTCAATCAAGCATAAACCAAGCTAAAATTAGCTCAAAACATTCTATGGTAGTGGCAAAATATCCTAGCAACAAACTATATCCATATAAGGATCAATAGATGCATAGACCTGATGCTAACATTCACTAGAATTTCCCACAGTTTATGACAGGCAAGCAACTTGTTATGACTAGCAGCATAAACTCTGCAATAATTAGGGTATTCTTAGCTCAAAAATATCCTTAAACCACCATAGACATGTCTCGATACATTGGGGATTCAATATGTGACCAAACAAGCACCAATATTTATATTGTATGTAAGTAGCAGAACCAAATACTCTAACCACAAGTTGTTTATAGCCTATCCATACTATAACTAGCATTATTTTCTCTGCTAAAACAAGAGTATTCATACCTCAAAACAACCTCAAAACATCTCACACAGTTGCCACTCTATGCAGGAGTTAATATATTGCATGTATGTCAAGTGAAGATGATAGATATCCTTCCTGCAGACAATAACCTGTCAATACCCTAGTATAACCAACAAGAAATCAGTCCAAACTTTGGACTTTCAGCTCTCACAGTATCCTAAAAAGCATCTACCAGTCAAATGATATGATCCAAGCATTTTTCAGTAACAAAAAAGCGTGACAAATACTTCAACCCTATAGGTATATTGTTTCCAAATTCAGGACAACAATGAGTTCATTGTTTCTAGCCTACAAATAAGCTCCAAAACAAAGCATTTAGCACTCCAAATCCATGGTCAAATGTATGAGAATAAGGGCATATACATTGTTAGGATGAAAGCCACTAGTGCCCTAGAACCACCTGTTGTTTACTGCAGTAAACAACCAGTCTCCACATGTCTGTGCTAAATATATCAAAATCTATGAAGAATTTGAAAAAACTTTCTTTTGCAAAGTTATAGATCACGTTGAAATGGTCAAGAATTGTAGGCTGTTTCTCCCAAATCCATTTCTGTAGCAAGAGGCTTTTGCAAAAAAATGGGCTATAAGCATGGTCTCCTTTGATGACTTTTTTTCCATATATGATGTCTTTGATGTCAAATGGCCATTGCCAATCCTTCATGCTTTAGGCCCTAATACCATGTTCAAGATTTAGAGGGAAAGAGAGAGACAAAGACATGGAGCTGTAACAGAGACTAGTGAACTCTCATTGTTCTCTTCTTCTCATCATTCCCAATAATGCTTACTAAAGTCTAATCACACACATAACTGATAAACACACTAGGTCTCTAACTGAGCATACCACTAACTATGGTTGAGTTTGACGAACTCAGTTATTACAACACACATGTAGAGTGACAACTAAGATGACAAATTTCTAGACAGTCATTTTTATATAGCACTAGAGCCTAGAGGGCTCGAAGGAGTGTAAAGCGTATACAAGGGACAAGGGCTTTAATAGCAAAGAGGAGTGATGTTGATATGTGGTAGTGATGTCATTATACTAGTAATTCAAACACTGACCATCAACCTTCGATGAATGCAAATTAGATAGCAAAAACTACATTTGTGAAAGTTTAAAATTACAATTATTTTTGATCGTTATGAGAATTTGAAGATGGTATTAGAAATTGACCTAAAGTTGCAACCTACCCCAAATTTATCAAATTTTAGTATAAGATTCCTCCAAATGGTGATCTTCTATGGGCTCAAAAATGAAGAAATACAAATGCATTGCATACCTTAGTTACAAGTTGTTTTGATAGTGCTTTAACCTTGATTTAGTATACAACCAAGGTATTAGAGACTTAGAACATGCTGAATAGCGTTAGTATGAAGTGTGAAATCAAACAAGGATCTAGAACTTGGAAAGCTACCTTAGCAATACATGATTTTACTAGAGGAGAGATGGTAGAAGCATTCATTGCTCGAATCAAGAATTTGCACAACCAAACAAGGATCTAGAACTTGGAGAGCTACCTTAGCAATACATGATTTTACTGGAGGAGAGATGGTAGAAGCATTCATTGCTCGAATCAAGAATTTGCACAACCAAATGGTTGACAATAGGATACATAAGACTAGTAAGGAGAGAGCTTAAAGGTACATTCCAAATTTTCCACCAAAGTTTGATTCATAGATAAGTATCCTTAACTTTAGGTGAGTCCTCAAGCTTTGATATTTAAGAAATTATGTGCATTACTAATGGAAGAGGAGTTGTAGCTTAAAGGTTGTGAAGGGAAACAATGGATATTCTCTATTCTCCACCAACATATAAGATAAAGGTAGTTCCTTCACCAAAAGTAATGGTGACAAAGTGAAGAAGGGTGGTACTAAGAAAAACTATTAAGAAGAGTGACTCTACCATAAGAAGAAAGGACATGTGATTGCACACTATTATGCCAAGAAGGTAGATGAAAAGAATGGTATCATGAATAGTAAAGGGAAGTATGTTCATTCTTGTAAGAAGTATCCATCACTAGCTCATGGATATTGGATAGTCTTGCCTCTCATCACATGGCCTATTAATAAAGGTCTCTATAGATCTATCTAGCCTTTATAAGAATACCATTACTGTGACAATTGGAAACACTGCAAAATACCCTATTAAGGACATATGTACTATTTTCTTTATTGTTGTAAATGGTGATTTCAAAAATATTTCAATTGAGAGAGTTAGAGACACACACACACACACACACACACACACACACACACACACACACACACACACACACACACACACACACACACACACACAGAGTTGAGTGTTGAAATGGCTTTTTTTTGGCTGATTTTTGTTGTTTTTGAGAGCTCAATAGTTAATTTTATGAAATGATTGATTGATTTGGAAGTGGTTTGAGAGTGTTTTGGATAGGTTGGAATGGTTTTATTAAGCTCATGATGTTTATTAGTAGAGATGTGAGGTTCTGATGATGTTCTGATATGTTCTATTTGGTCCTGATAGCTTCTGTTGAGCTTCTATTTTGTTCTATTTTCTCTCTGTAAGGAAGGATGGAATATTGATTGATAGGGTTTGAGATTTTTTGGAAGCTTATTGAGTGATTTTTGATGGTTTGGAATGGTTTTGGTATGAGTTATGTGGTTCCGATGCTTTCTGTTGACCTTCTGTAACTCTCTGTTGAGCTTCTGTGAGCCTCTGTAGACCTTATGTATGCTTCTGTATGTGTTCTGTTGGATGAGAGTGTAGCTTGGAAAATTTTTCTAGCCTTGGAAAGAGGTGAATATAAGTACAAAAGAGCTAAAAGAAGTTAAAGAAGTAACTGCTGAAGACTCAAGTAAAGACTAGAGTGAATTGATAGTGGTGAGCTATGAAAAGACACTGTAGTGGCTCTGGTGCCTCTTCATATCAGACATACCTCTTGGGAGGTGCATCCACGACCTAAGAAGGATTATTGAGGGTTATTATTGAGTGATTGTAGTGAGGAGATGATGTACTATTGATGGAGAGAGAGAGAGAGAGAGTCAGAGATAGCAAAATCTATCAAAATAGTGTGATTGTATATGAGAGATTGAAAGAGAACTATGAAGATATTGAAGATGAATACTATGTGATGTATTTCCATTCAAAGATAGTGTATTCCTTTGCTTTCTTTGTTCTATTGATGGATTTTACGAAGATATTGAAGAATATGGTTGATTCTATCAAATCCGTGGGAGATCTACATGATGTTGCATGAAGATTTATTGTGCCCGGTGTTCTTTTCTTCATTGTGATCATATAAAACCTAATAAAAAAGCTTGTTGATGTTACAAGATAGATTTTCTTGCAAGAGAATACCCTTTTTCTTGGTGTTCCTCTTGGGCTCCATGTTTTTGGTGCGCAGCCGGGGAATCTTGCCATCAACAAGCACCAGAAGAGGTTGAAAATGAAGGAAATGGCATTACCAAGAAGAGAAGAATTCAATGGATGTTTGTAAAGTTCCTTCTTCCACTAAAGAGTTGGAAGTTCTCATAATCAAAGCCACTTTCTACAAGAAGTTCATCCCACAATGGCGGAAACATATCACCATCATGATGCATGCTCTATGTGTTGGACAGTTTCCTCTTCCTATTGAAGCAGCAGAAACTTGCATCTTAGTGGCAAACTGTTTGGGAACAAATTGAAGAGAAGAAACAGAGAGAATGACCATCTATGGAAGATTTGGCATTCATTGAGAAGTTTCCAGACATCATCAAGTGGGAAATAGTCAAGAAGCTTCAGGAGTCATGGTCTATAGAGGTTCACAAAGACAAGAAGGAAAAGAGTTGGAATTTGTTCGTGGATGCTCAACAGCAAGATACATGGGATGCTTGATGCACTGATAATCTTCTGTTTGTTCAATTGGCAACCCACTGGAAGTTGGTAGACAGATTGTTTTTTACAACATACGCTATTGAAACCATCAGAAGCTGGCATTACTATGATGATGGCACCACCACAATGCTCAGACGTATGCATTTTGACACCTTCAGAACTGAATACCTTCCTCTGTGCAGTGGCATGAAAGTAGAATTCAGAGACATTGAAAAGGAAGAAGTAGAAGAAATGTTGGCAAGATAGTCCTCCAGAGACTGAAGCCTTCTGTTATCCCTCTGTGGAGCACTAACAACATAGTGGAGCCAACCCCCTGATGAATGACGCAATAGAGAGGCAAGTGTTAGAACGAGTCCAGAGGTACGTGAGAAGAGAGAAAGCAAGAATCAAAGCTGAGAACGAGCTTCCAATAGAAGCCGCCTTTGACGCCCTTGCGGAACTCTTTACAGAAGTCCCAATGGCACATCAAGCCCTTCCTCCTCCTGCTGGAGGTCCACTCCCAAGCCAGATCCGTCCTGGAAATATTGATGATATGCCAGCGAATGTAGTTCCATTCCCAGTTTTTAAGGAAGAGTACAATGAAGACCCCGATCTTCATGTAGCAGAGTTTATGGTAGCATGTGTGGCTAACAATGCCAGAACCCCTGAGCATTGGTTAGCAATATTCCCCACCACTTTCAAGGGCGTGGCGTTTCAGTGGTATGAGAGACAAGCAACAGGAACTTTTGGCACATGGGATGACCTGAAGTTGGCCTTCCTCACTAAATTCAGGCGTGAAGGTTTTGAAGAGCGAATGCGAGAGGAATTTATGAACCTAAGTTAGTCCTCTACAGAAAGAGTAGAAGCTTATGTCTCACGAATGGAATCCATCCTGAAGAGATGGACTAACCATAATCTAGATGATGGCATTCAGAAGGGGGTGTTTCTTAGAGGATTACAACCAGAAGTCCGTAAGTTTGTGGAGCTGCAAAGACCAGCCACACTGCAAGCTGCAACAGAAGGTGCAAGACTATACGATGAAGTGGAAGCTAGATTGGCGATGAATCCAGGAAGAGGATTCCTACCTCCTTTGATGCCAGGAATGATGTACCCACCAAATGCAATCCCAGGGACTGTCCCCTAACCCTACCAACAGATGCCCCCAATATCACAGTACAGTGCACCAAATCCACAGTGGTCACAATCAATGCCTCAAATGATGGTTCAACCACAACAACAATGGTCCCAACCAATTTCCCCAATGCCAAATCAGTAGCAACAGTGGAACCCTACCAACTAGAGCCAACAGCCACCAGTTCAAACAGGAGCTCTAAATTCGAATCAGAACAGGGACCCCTCTACACCAGCCCAACCTGTTTATGCAGTGATTACAGAGACTCCTCAAAACCCTACTTCCAGTACCTCAAGAGGAGAAAGCTTGAAGGATTATTTATCCAACTCAGTTGCAAATATAAAAAAGGAGTTGATGGATGTGATTACAGAGCAGCTATAGACACTGAAAGTGAATACCGCTAGCATATCCAACGTTGCAGGAGCAAGAAGAGATGTGATGCGGTCAAATACTTGGTGTGGTAAGTGTCATCAAGCAGGCCATTTAGCCAGTGAATGTACATGAAAACCAACCATTCCTGGAGCCTTCTGTTCCTACTGTTTGCGGAAGAACCATATAGAGGATATTTGCTTTCTGAAGGAGATGCATGATAGGAGAAGGAAGGAAGAAGACGCAAGATTCAACTTGTTGGAATCCAAAATGACAACACAGGATATTGACCCAAGCCTAGAGAGTTTGGTCCTAATTTCGGTCCAAGGAGGTTTCCCTCTCAAAGTTATAGAGGAAGACAGTCTGGTGATGGTCAGAGATCAGAAGTGGAGTGTTACAGATGCGGAGAAAAGGGACACATTTCACCAAATTTTCCAAATCCCAGAAGGTCAGTGGATTACAAGCCCTTATGCAGTCAATGCAAAGGAGAAGGCCACACTGCAAAAGAGTGTCCAAGCCCAGCCCCAGTGAAAAACAGTGCTACTAATAGTCCCGGCCAAGGCCCAAGAGCCTACCTCCAATTTAGTGGAATTGGAAGTTGCTGCCATCACACGTACAAAGAAGAAGGAACCACCTATCCAGAAAGAAAATAATCCTTCTACTAGAATAGTGAAGTTCAATCTTCCACCAGAAGAACAGAACAGAACAGAGCCTGACAGTGCCATACAGAGCACTACAGTGCCACAGAGAGTCACAGAGACAATTCCAGAGACAGGACCAGAGGTTCAGGAGATAGAAGAGGAGGAAGTGCCACAAGTGGCAGAAGAAGTCCCCATGATGCCCCTATTGGAAGAAAAAAGGAAAATGAAAATGGGTGTTGCCCCATTCTCTAACCGGTTAGAGAAGCCAGTGGATCCTATTAAGGAATACGATCTGGTCAGAGATCTAGATACCTTTAAACCAAACCTCACATTACGACAATTGTTGATGTTGTCTCCCAGTTGCCGAAAAAGGTTCAAAAGTATACTGACAAGAAGACGTGGCTTAAGGATTGCTCCCTCAACAGCAACAAAGTCCAACAAAGCTCCAGAGCCTGTAAAAGAAGTGGACGTGGCTAACGCCTTCCTAGATCCGAGTACCCCAGAGACTGGCGGGTGGATAGAAGGCTGCTTTATTGCAAATGCACTGATTGATGGTGGGTCATCAGTGAACATTATGACGGATGTGACAATGAAGGATCTAGGCCTATAAGGTGTGCAACCAACCCCATGGCTCATCAGATTGGCGGATCAGAGCAGAATCAAGCCTTTGGGCATTCTCCCATATGTGAAGACTACAGTGGTTGGAAAATATTATTGGCTAACCTATCTAGTGGTGAAGCCAAACTCTTATGGTACATCCTACCCTCAGTTACTGGGCAGACCATGGCTTTTTGAAGCCAGAGCAAGGACAGATTGGTTCAAAGGAACCTTGACCTTGGGTAGAGGACCCAATAAAGTGGTGCTGAAGCCATATGGTGCTCAAAAAGGACATGGATCCACCTCCTTGGAATTATCTTCAGACTCCCCTGATGAGGCTACAGATGGAACATCAGCAGACAAAGATGCTGTCAAACAAATCCTTCCCAAGAAAACAGTGGCACGTTCCTTAACAGTGGATACTGTAAGCCAACTCCCAAAAGATGCAAAGCCATTATCAATGGGTGAATACTTCATGCCTGAACCATGAACGATTTCCGAAATCACTTATGACAGTGAGATAGAAGCATGGATGTACTGCTCTCCCTGTTACATGGCCATAGCAGAGCCAGAGAGACAGAGGCAAAAGATGAAACATAGAACCTGTTCTTCTCTTATAGAACTCCTACAGAGACAGAGACAGAGACAGAGACCGAAGAGGATGGAGATGATATTGAAGAAGAAGGTTATGAATGCAAGACGGAAGAGTCTATCCCACCCGAAGAGGATATATATGAAGAAGAAGTTCCAGAAGCATCAGAAGCAGACGAGCTCATGTTGTGGGACAGAATGGTGATGGTACCATTTGGTCTGGTAAATGGATTTTCTCATGTGCAAAATATTTATAAGAAATGGTTGAAGAAGAACAAGCCATCTTTCAGCAGTGGCTCATGCCGCCCTCAACCACCTTTGCCAAAGAAAGATGATGATGATGCACCTGTTACCAGTCCCACAAACCCAACAGGCATCAGAGGGTCCCTGTTATGTGATGTTCCTGGACTCGTCATCAGAAGATGAGTCTTTAAGCCAAGAGGTAATTAATCGTGAAACCAAACCTGAAATGGCTCTAATCCCATTTCAACATCTCAAGGAGCAACCTAAGTCTCCACCTAAAGAAGAAGTCGGTTCTAGTGGAACATCAGAAGAGCACCACCCCCTTGAAGGAGTCGGATTTGTATCCAGAAGCAGTCCGTGGGACCTTCATCCGTGAAGTAAAAGGTGAAAGACAGTTAACTTTTCTAGATGCAGATGGCACTGAACGCCATTTGAAGGTGGGTAGCAGCCTACCAGAAGAGGAGTTGTCAACCTTGTACAACTTGTTGAAAGAGAATTTGGACGTGTTTGCATGGTCCTACAAAGACCTAAAGGGGATTGATCCCACAATATGTCAGCATCATATTGATTTGGAGCCTGATGCCAAGCCCATACAGCAATGACAGAGGTGAATGAACCCGAATTATTTGACCTTGGTGAAAGCAGAGCTGCTGAAGCTTCTGGAAGCCGAGTTCATCTATCCAGTGGCAAATAGTGAATGGATCTCACCTATCTGGTTGTACCCAAGAAGAATGGCAAGCTTCGTATATGTGTGGATTTCCACAAGTTGAATTCCAAGACCAAGAAGGATCACTTTCCTATCCCTTTCACAGACCAACTATTGGACACAATGGCAAGACATGAGCTTTATTCCCTTCTGGATGGATTTAGTGGATACAACCAAGTGTAGATAGCAGAAGAAGACCAATCCAAAACAACCTTCACCACAGAATGGGGGACCTATGCTTACCGAGTGATGCCGTTTGGGCTCTGCAATGCTCCTGCTACTTTCCAGCCAGTCATGATGGCCGCATTCCAAAATCATCTGCACGACTTTACTGAGGTATATTTGGATGACTTCTGTGCCTATAGTTTGATCCGTGAACAGTGGGGACATTTGGAACAATGCTTTGACCGATGCCAGGAGTATGGGATTTCCCTCAACCCCGACAAATGCATCTTTGGGGTCTCTTCTAGAGTTCTGTTGGGCCACATTGTCTCTGCACAACCCTGCAAAGATCGAAAAGATTGCAGCTTTGACAGCACCCACCAACCTCAAACAGTTGAGGGGATTCCTAGGCCATGTGGGTTACTACAGAAGGTTCATAGCTCATTTTGCAACAAAGGCAATCTCCTTGCACAAGCTTCTGAGGAAAGATGCAGAGTTTCTTTGGATGGAAGAATGTGACAAAGCCTTCAACACTCTGAAGCAGTGTCTGATTGAGGCACCCATTCTGCAACCTCCTAATTGGACGAAGGAGTTTCATGTACACACTGATGCATCAGTTGAAGGGCTCGGTGCTGTCCTATGTCAAAAGGGCCCCTAGAAATTAGATCAACCCATCTATTACGCAAGCTAAAAAGTCACTGATAGGGAGCAGAACTACACAGTGACAGAGCTGGAGTTCTTGGCAATGGTGTTTGCCCTAGAGAAGTTTTGCCAATACCTCCTATCTACCCACTTTAAATTCTATGTGGATAATGAGGCCCTGTCCTTCCTGATGAACAAAGCAGACGTGAAAGGACGAATGATGAGATGGTTGCTCTTATTCCAGGAGTTCGACTTTGAGGTAATTACCAAACCTGGTCGTTCCCATGTTCTGGCCGATCATCTGTCGTGTATCCCACAGACTGCAGACGAGGAGCAAGATGATCCAGACCTCTCTGATGCTTCCCTATTCCTGGTAGAAACTGTAACCCCCTGGTATGCAGACATTGCCAATCTGCTGACAACCCAACAGTACCCTCCTGGCGTTTCTAGTCGGAAAAGGAAGAAGCTTCTATTGGAATCAGCCCTCTACACCCTGTTAGGCGGTGCGCTGTACAAGAAGGGCAAAGATGAAGTACTTAGAAGATGTGTTGCAGGAGATGAGATTGGGATTTTTCTGAAGGCTTTCCATGACGAGCCATGTGGAGGCCACTTTGCAAGAGAAGCCACAGCTAGGAAGGCTCTGCTAGCAGGATACTGGTGGCCGACCCTCCACAAGGATGCCTATGATTACTGCAAGCGATGTGATGCCTGTCAGAGAATGGGGCAACCTACCAAGTCCAGTGCCATGCCACTGCAACCTATTCTTCCTTTGAAGCCGTTTGAGAAGTGGGGCATCAACTTCATAGGCCCAATCGATCCACCCACTAGAAGGAAACAGAACAGATACATCTTGGTATGTATGAATTATGTCACAAAGTGGTGTGAAGCTAAAGCCCTAAAGTGGGACGATGGTAACAACGTGGCCCTATTCATGTACGAGAATATCATCACCCGTTTTGGTAGTCCCCTAGAGCTGGTAAGTGACAGAGGCACTCATTTCATTAATAAAGTCATGGAAGAGTTGACAGAGCTGTATAAGATCCACCATCGCAAGTCCACTCCTTATTACCCCAGAGCCAATGGCCAAGTCAAAGTCACGAATCACATCCTCTGCTTGATTTTGACAAGAACAATTGCCGCACATCGTCGTGATTGGGATGATCGACTTACAGAGGCCCTCTGGGCGTACAGAACCTCCCATAAAGCACAACAGGACAAACACCCTTCCAGCTGGTGTATGGTACAGAAGCTATTTTTCCTGTTGAACTGGAATTTTCCTCTTTGTGAGTGGCTATCAAAGAGCATTTGGGGGACAATGATTCATTGCAACGTCGTCTCCTGCACCTGGAATGTTTGGACGAAACTCGCAGGATGGCTCTACAGTGCATGGAATCCACGCAAGCTCGATGTAAGGCTTACCATGATAGCTTCATCAAGCACAAGGAGTTCAAAGAAGGTGATTTGGTCCTAGCCTATGATTCACGATTTGGCAAGTTTCCTGGCAAGCTCCAACAGCGGTAGATGGGCCCGTATAAGGTACTTCCTGTCAACCCTAATGGGTCTGTCCAAGTGCAGACCGTTGATACCTCTTGTTAACCCCAACACGAAGAAAGCAAAAAGAAGTGGAAAAGACGTAGGGCAAAGGCGGAAAAAAGGTAGCCCGACTGAAGAAAGAAAAGGAGAAAAGGCCAAAAGCGCAAGGGCAACCTTAAAAGTCCAAGGCAAAGGAAAAGGGGAAAGGCGCATTTTAAAATAAAAAGGCGCACCCTGAAATCTTGTAAAAGAGCGCCGGGCTCTCACCCGTGCAATTTGTAAAGGTAGACGGGCGGTGGAAAGGAAGCTAGGAAGATAGAAGGACAATGGGAAAAAGGGCCTAGGCTATGGCCGGCCATGTAAAAAGGGGATGACCGCCCAAAAGGGATTTAGGGTTTTGTATATAAAGTTGAAAAGTGAATGAGAAGCTCATTCTTGTGTGTGGCCAAAAGTAGCTCTCCTCTTCTTCTTCTTCTTCTTGTTCTTGCTTGCTTGAGCTTGTGCTTGAGAGAGGGAGTGTGAGAGTGTGAGGGAGTGAGTGTGTGAGGGTGAGGGACCGAGGAGGAGAAGCTCTCCATCTTCTCCTCTCTTCTTCTCTTCTCTTCTCTTCTCTTGTCTTGCTCGCGGCAATGGAGCTTGGAGTGTGGAGCTTGAGGATGGAGCTTGCTTGAAGCTTGCACTTGGATCGTGGAGCCACCGCAGTGTGCGGGAGAGGAGGTAACTCGAACGGCACGGAGGTAAGCTCACTACACCCGTAGATATGGATAGCGCGTCGGCTATGTGAGAGGTAGCCATTAGTGCTCGGCTTGGAATGCTTGAAACAATAAGCGGTCCGAGGGTCTTGGCGGTTGAGTGAAAGCTCCCACATTTTGGTTTTGTTGCCGGGACCAACGGATTCAAGCCTTGAGCGCTTGCGCGCTTCGAATCGAGCATCAAAGTAAGGGTTTCCCTGAACTGGTGCTTGAGATAGGTAGGAAGCGAGGGGGTTGAAGATGGTATTCGATCTCCTTGGCAAGTAGGTTTTTTTTTTTTTTGCTTTCTTGAGATTTATGTTGTGGAATGAAGTAGGGTAGGTATTTACTCTGTGATTTGGATGCATTAGGATAGGAAGAAACAAAGAAAAATAGAATAAAAACAAGCATCAGGGTTTCTGCCGTCATAACAGGGCATAAGGGTTTGATTTGTTGCTGATTTGAATTTTGGAGTTTATTGGCTATCCCAGGTATATAGATCTCTTTCCCATCACTCCAGCATCATTCCTATGGAATCTTGTGGCCTACAATAAGCAATACCTTAAGATTTTGGACAAATTTGTGCTCGAAAGTGCGTTCGGGCCGACGGAATCGGACACTCGATTCAGTGTCCGATTCCCAGAATTGGACCATCAGAATCGGACAGCCCGATCGGATGTGCCACGTGGCACTCGGACCAACCCGTCCGATTTTGAGAATCAGACTCTCGAACGACTCAGACTCGGACGCTCGTCTGATCGGACCATCCTATCTGATTGAACCACTCGGACCAATCCGTCCGACTCAGACACCCGGTCCGATCCGATTCCCAGAATCGGACCAGCTCAGAATCGGACTAGCTCAGAATCGGACCACCCCGTCCGGTCCGATTCCTAGAATCAGACCACTGGGCCGATCGGACCAACCCAAAATCGGACGTCCGATTCTGATAATCGGACTCCTGAAAATCTGACATCTTAGAATCGGACCAAAAAACTGTCAAACCGGACAGGTATCCAGAACACAAATTCTGACACATCTAAACCCCGAGATTGACCCCAAAGGCTACGTAGAGCTAAAGGCACATCACAGATCCTCACTAGGCTAGAATTGAGAGCATGTAGTTCAAAATTTGGCTATAAACAGTCCTCCAAATTGCATATGGCGTCTACCGTAACGGCCCTCCAAATTGGACCGGACCTCCTCCACACCTCCCCCGAGTAGGTTGGAGAGAAAACGCGCGCCGTGACAGGCCCTCCAAATTGGACCCTAGTGAAGCAATGGCTCTACACGGGCATGGATTCTCACTTGCAAAAGAGCAACCAAAAGCCCGTACCCGAATGGAGACAAACAGAGACCCTAGAACCTCAATGGGCCAATCTAGCCATCAAGGGCAAAAAGGCCACACCACAAGTACTCATGTACATTGTGTTCAAACCATGTCTAGTCAGAGCAAAATGCAACTTCAGTAAGCTACAAATGCGAAGATGACTAGACATGACACTCTTGACGAGAGATGTACCTTGAATAGCACTGCATTGACGATCCAAGACAGCAGTGGAGAATCCACATCTGGTCGTGCAGTCGAGAACTCAAGGGCATCGGTCAGAAGGCTTAAATTTACAAGCCAGGACCCGGAAGATGAAGACATAGTACCACCTGCTTATCTTAGGGTCAAACTCACCGCGAAAAGAGAGCATACTATCGATGCTCTAATTGATGAAGGAGCATATTTTAATATCTTGACCTATGAATCATGGACCCTACTAGGCCAACCAGAGTTGACACTGACTAGTGCAACTCTTAGCCCTTATGGGGGACACCCACAAGCACTCATGGGGAAGTGCAAGATCCTAGCAACTATTGAAACTGAAAGCTTGCCCATCCTATTTCATGTTCCTCCAAATAGTGCTAGCTGCGGGAAAGAAACCCTCCTTGGAAGACCCTTCAAAAGGGCGACCAAATGTGAGGCTGACTATGTAGCACAGAGGATACACCTGACACTACCGGGTGTGAGGATAGTCACAACCTTTAGCAAGGGTGACCTCATCAAACCTCGAGGGAAAGGCAAGGAAGGTGCTGACGTAATAGTCAAGCCTACTAATGAGGGCAAGGACTTGTTGGAAGAGTTGATACAAGTACAGGTCGAACAACGAGAACCAGTGAGTGAGGCCATGCCGGAAACAAGAAGGTCAAGAGACAAGGCCAAGGACAGGGTTTGGACTTACAAATATCGAAGAAGACCCCAAAAGAAGCCCAAGCCTTATAGACGGAGGCGTCGATGGAGGGCCAGCACAACGCCACGATGGATATCCAAGGCGTTGCTTCGGGCTCAAGGGTATTATGCAGGAAACCGATGGATTTGGGTGCCAAAACCCCTTGCCAAACCTCCCTAGTCGACTGAAGGCCAGAGTGCATCAAAAGCAACGAAGCACAGGAGGAAATCTAAGAGAAACTCTAGGTCTCAAGGTAAGAAACCGGACATGAGTGTCCGAAAGAAGGAGCCTCAGCCTAGCATGCTAAATAGACAGAAATCATATGTAGCCATTGAGCATGCATCAGTGCCCAAAGAGCCTTTGATTCCCCAAGGGGAGAACAAGCATCATGGGCACAACATTGCTCAAGGCAAGGTTGATCGCTCAACAAAGCAAATGGCACAATCATCTGATAGCCTCGAGCAAATCATTCAGCGAGTGCCAAGTCCACCTAAGAGTCCTAGATCTCCTACATCCTCTTTTTCCAGACGGACACAGGAAGCACCACAGCAGTTGTCAAGGGCGACTGCTCAATTCCAATCTCTACCTCCATCTAAGCTTCCAACCGTCAAAGAGGCGGGACACGATACCACCTGTACCTCTCGACCCAAGGATATACCTGAGCCACTTAATGCAATAAGATCAGCTCCTGTTCGATCTACACAAATGAGTGCTCAAAGGCCAACAAAGGACACAGCCACTTCTGATCGCCCTAAGGACTTGACACCGCAATCCACCAAGGGTGGCCATCCCACTGAACTAGTTGCTACTACTTCCAATCAGGGATCACGGAAGTCATAGCCCTTGGCCATGACAATATCCTATGTGGAACATGTCCTTAGTAGTTTACCTGTGGAGGAGGTGTCGCAACCAAATCCCTCAACAACTCCAGCACTTTCAAATTGCCTAAAGCCTAGGCTGGAGGAGTTAAACGCAAGGGAGTTGGCTGAAGGGCTAGACTCTCCGAAAAGGGAGGCAGTTGTGCCCTCGCAACTAGGCAAGGCTATTCAGCAAACCGCGGCTATGTCCCATACGGACACACTAAAGAAGGGAAATGCTGAGGCCCGACCAAGCACATCAATGGTCGATATAGCCCAGGGTCCTAAGTCGTCGAGAGAGGCATCTTCATTGACCAAGAAAAAGAGGAGAAAGCTGAGAAAACAACAACAGACGCAGGTGGTTGTGGACCCAAAGAACATTGAGACGAAGAGCACTGGAGAGCTGATGAATAAAGCATCGAGTCCATCCACCAATGAACTCATTGATGCCTCTCCAAAAAGCGGTGAAACCCCAGACACATCCGTGTGTTCTGAGAAACCAAAGCAACCGTTGCCATCAACAGTTGCTTGCAACACTCTATCCACTGATAATAGAACTCACATTGATCAATCAAGAGTGGATACAATGCTATCACAACAGGGTGACAAATCTATACCAGTCACATCCGAGAAGAACCATGATGAAGTAACAACAAAACCTCAGGAGGAACGTGAGAACCCCAAGAGCACAAGGAATCCTAGCGTTGACCAATGTTACTCATCTAGGCCTAAGCCCCCAGCCATGCTAAAGCCTAAGGAAACTCTTAGAACTTTGCATGAGATAGCAACCGAGCAAGCCCTCGTTGAACATAGAAATGTCGCAGAATGCTTAACTGAGTTGGAGGCTAAGCTCAAAGTGGTCGCACGAGTCTACATCCTTGCGGACATGGGCACAATCCCCAAAGAGCAGCTCGGAGATTACTTGACCTTTCCTCTAACATGGGAAGAACAAGAACATCTTGACGGGCACTACGACAAGTTCCTGCATGAACGCATGCGACTCATCCCTGACGAGGAGGCTGACGAACTGCGCTTATCCGCCACGTTCAATGAAGTGCTCTGTCGACCGAATCTCGTAGACATAGAGCTACTAAAGCGACTGTCAGCAGGCCAGAGTCAATTTGAGCGGCGTTGGTGCAAAAGCCGCGTCGTAATGGCCGAACTAGGGGCTCAGATCATGACGGTCTCAGAAGAGCGGTTGGCCAAATGGTGGTCTCAAAGAGACCCAACCTATGTGGCACCAACTTCCCTTCGAGTGCTCACTGACATTCGGGGTATGGACTTAGCTAGAACTAGCCAAGAGAACGCTCTGTTTGATAAGGTTCTCACTGAGGAGGAGTTACATATTGCCAGTAGACTCGGACAAGGTTCCATGCTACTCGATGTGGCAAAATATCTATCGGTATTGAGTAAGCTGCCATGAATACTAGATGCGTGTGCCATGCTCCGGTACAACCCCGAGTTCTACACTTGGTTCTTATCCTCGTGAAGTGACATGGATTCATAGATATGTATATAAATAAACAGTGATTTTTGTGTCACCTTGTATAAACAATATCAACACACACAAGTGATGATAGTCAAGCGCAGGGAGAAGACCTGGTTCTAACAGGCTAACCTCCTCAAGTCCTCTTCTCATCACACATTTAAAAGCCGTGTGACCACCCCCACCTCCAAGTGAAGGGCATGCATCCCACGTTACCGCCATAGGAAGTCTCGACCAACAACACTGATGGTGTAGACAGGGTGCAGCCCCTCTCTATACACCTTCTTCCCTTTTTGATCTATCCTTCCGAGGATGTGCCCTATCCCACTCCATGACAACCAGTCCACACAACGTAGCATAAGCCAATATTGGCTAATGGCTGGAGGCAAAACGAACATCATCATGGGGGCCATTCCGTTACGACAAAACACTGCATTGCATCTTGCAGGCTTCCCTTTGTGGCAGAATGCATGGAGAATCATGGAGAGCTAGCATGCAAAGATGCTCTTCACAAAAGAAGGGAGCATGTGGCACGTGCCCCTCCATCGGAGTGCTATGTGCCCACCATCAAGAGGTATGCCAAGAAGCGAGGCCCTAAGCGACATGGCCCACGGCGAAGGCCGAAGAACCCTCAAGTCAAGAAAATCGAGACTCGAAATCCGCAACAGGCCGCAGCACTAGTAGTACGCACTCCCAGCTCCTGCTCGGGCCCCAGACGCTCAAAGGCAGAAAGGGCAGCCCGGGAAAGAGAAGGGTTTAATGAACTATTTAAAGATATCCCGGAGACGGTAGCGGGCCGGGATTACACCATTCATATCCCGGCCGACATGTTCCCTGCTCACCCCCGCGGGAGTCCCACACCAGTTGAGCCCCCATCACCCGGCCATCCAGACTCACCCCGCCTCGTACAAATCGAGTAGCCCATAGTGCATAAGGGGCTTATCAAATGATAACTGGCCAGGACTTTTTGTTTTTAAATGGTTGAGTGTTCCCGACTTGTTAAGTGTTGACATGTTCCTGACTTGTATGAACTTATCATATCTGCGTTTAATATATGCTACGCCTTTAGCAAAAGAAAAAGCTAATCAAGCGCAGGTGATAAAAGTCTAGTCAACACCATAGAATTCAAATAAGTGATGTCTCCTTGCATTGCACTGGTTTATTATAGTTGCGGCATACACAATGCATATGCTCTCATGAAGCGACAAGTGAATGCAGGATAATACAAGTCCCTGTGCGAAAATGCTCAATGCCCAATCACCGCAACACCCACAACCCCACAACGAGCTGCAGCAAAGCCACGCTGCCGAAAGCACCCTTGCCAATCGCCCACATTGCATGGCCCACAAAACATTCCTGGGCCACGCCCCCTTTCTGGGACAAGCTCTATAGTTGGCTCACAGCAGTCGTCACCTCAATTGTACCCACATCGCAAGTGCCGCAAGGAGGGTTGCAATATCTCAAGTGTATCTCCCCCTTTCGCCAACTGTTTCTCTAACAACGAGGCTAGGGCACCATCATCATGGTACTATTCATTTTCGAAGCCTTCGAAGCTTGACATTTTCCAACCCATGGAAAGGCTGATAGCCTCAACATATTGTAATGGTTGTACTTAGGCAAAAAAAAAGAAAAAGAAAAAAGAAAAAGAAAAAGAAACGAAAAGAAAGAAAAAGAAAAGGAAAAGTGAATGGAAAAATAAGAAGCACCCACGATCACAGCACAGCACCTAGGGGTCCTCAAATTAGGTACGTCTGGTAACCTTGGTCGACCGGCTTCGTCCCTAGTCCCCTAGCCCCCTACAATCACCCACAATTGTTCAGGGCACATCAAGGGCAGGACATACTTGGGGAGCTTGTCTCGCCTAGGGTTAGACCTGTCACCCTGACCCACTTGCACAATTTTCTTTTGCACTCTGCCTTAGTACCATTGCAATCAGTGGTGATAAGCACCGCACGATTGGCCATGAAAAGTACACCGTACTCATCAAGCAAGTCCAATAGTTTCCAGCTACTGAAAGTGCGGTGTCCCTGTATTCAATTATGCTCCATCGTGCAGTCACAATGCAAAGGATGTCTCATATACCTTCACGTGTACTTCTTCTCAACACGGACAACTTTGCTTCACCCACACATTGTTATGAGAAACTAGCCCACGGTCTTCTAACTACATAATATCTAACTATGCAAAAGCACTTACATAATATATGCACCAAAGTATATGCATAGTTTGGGTCCTCAAGTGCAGGGCAATACTCTCAGCTTGCTTAGAGTTCGACCTGTCTCCCAAACTAATCAAATATGTCTTGTGCACGATGAGAAGACTAGCACTACCCCTTAGGGAGAGACCACACGAGAGGTTTTCAAATTGCAGGTGTTGAAGACTCCACAAAAAGTGTCGCTCGCTCTTCATCAACACCCAACTCTGAATGCTTATCCCTTACCAACCGACAAGCCCGCAAAGAATCGACATGTGCAGAATCCCCAACAAACCAACATGTGTGTTGACCATCAAGGCAATCCCCAACACAGCATAGCCCTACCCCCAACTCCAACAACCTTCCACCACCCACCTTGACCACCAACACGCCTCCACGGAAACCACAGGCGTCCTTGTCACCCATGTCTTCAGTGCATGCTACAGCCTGCTACCTACGACGGTGAGTGCCATGGGACTGGCACTCGTCTAGGAGGGGGGTAATGTTAACCCCAACACGAAGAAAGCAAAAAGAAGTGGAAAAGACGCAGGGCAAAGGTGGAAAAAAGGCAGCCCGACTGAAGAAAGAAAAGGAGAAAAGGCCAAAAGCGCAAGGGTAACCTTAAAAGTCCAAGGCAAAGGAAAAAGGGGAAAGGCGCATTTTAAAATAAAAAGGCGCACCCTGAAATCTTGTAAAAGAGCGTCGGGCTCTCACCCGTGCAATTTGTAAAGGTAGACGGGCGGTGGAAAGGAAGCTAGGAAGATAGAAGGACAATGGGAAAAAGGGCCTAGGCTATGACCGGCCATGTAAAAAGGGGATGACCGCCCAAAAGGGATTTAGGGTTTAAAGTGAGTATGGTTGCCCTCTGTAACTATCAACAGAGAGTGAGACAGAGGGTGGGATGAGAGACCAGTCTTTTCCCTTCAAATCAAATGAGAGGTGAGAAGTGTGAATGAAGTGTTGCATGCACAGGATGGGCCTCTCAATGCACAAAGCACGATTTGTTCTTGTACACTGCACTATAAGGCTCCCTAACCTTCCTTCTCACACCGTATGCTGGCATAGGGCGGGATCCACAGTTGCACCATCAAATGCGCACAAGGCATACAACCTGTGCACAAGTGACCGTGAGGATTACATCCATGGGTTTCAGGAAAGGGCTGCCCTCTGTATCTTTCAACAGAGCGTGAGATAGAGGGTGGGCTGAGTGTGACTGGTGTTTCCTCAATCACTCATTGAGAGGCAAGATTGGAGAGACGTTACGACACTTGGAGTCAGGTATGTTCGTGTTTCCCTATGCACCCACGGGGTGGGTCTCTACCATCATCACATGACACATCACCCTGTTCTATACACTGCACTGTAAGGCTCCCTTGCTTTCCTCCTTGCACCTATGCAAGACGGGTTGGACGCACTAATGCACCATCAACTGTGCACCCTGGCATACTCCCTCTACACCATTCCCTTGTCGATTCCTAAACCGGGTGTGAGATATGGATTTCAATCATTATTCCTCGAGTGATATTAGTCATGGGGCGAGTGGTTGCTCTTTCATTCCATATGAGTGATTGTGAGTTGAGTGCAACATTCCTCATCATCGACAAATTTCCTGCGATTCCTTCAACTAGCTACCTCCCTGGGTGCTGCCGCGTGGTCCCTGCCATGACGGATGTGTACTGGAGCGAACCTTGGTACCTCCTGCAGCCGACAACGACACAAGACGTGCCATCGACAGTCCACCTTGATTCTCAACAACATGGGTCAAGTTTTTCTAACCCTACACCTTCTGTTTCTCAGTGACGGTCATGTTTTAAGTGTGGGGACATTCGTGGATGGTCTGTGGAGTGGTAGTAGGTCCCTGTTGCTCGGTCAACCCTACCCGTTAAGGTCTTAAGTGTGGGGACGCGTCCCTGCGCGTCTACATTGCATACCCCTCTGTATATGCCTCAACTTGCTCATGCATGTACACCATGACTTGCTTTTACCTTGCTGGGTCCCTTCCCCACCCACCCGTTCATTTTTCACCCACCCTCGGGGCTGTTCCCTTGCAGTTTTTCTTCATTCCCTAATTTTGTTGTCCTGCCAGGTGCACGCATCCTACGTTCACCAAAATTCACATCCAACCTTATAGCCATGTTCACCCCTTTGAACTGACCATTTTCCCCTTTACCAACCCCTGTTCCGCCATCCGGTTCTAAAGTTATTCAGTTTTGAAGCATTTTGCGTAAATTGATCAGTTTTCCATGTGAAGGCGGTTTTCTTGCTTCAGAACGGTAGATCCACTTTGCACATTCCATTCTATCAGGTTTTTCCACCATAAAGTTTATGATAGTTGCATCCTTATCCCCAAGTCCAGAATACCAGTTGTCCAGGGGTCTAACAACCAGTTCCATCACTGTTCCCCCGGAAACACACCAAACCGCTTAGCAATCTGACGTCATAGCCCTGACAACCACTTTCTCCCTGACATTTTTCCTTTTTACTCCCTGTCCTTCCGATGTCTGGTTCCTCCGTTATTAAATTTTGTGGGTTTTCGACACATTTTCGTGTGTCTTTTGACATTTTTACATGTGAACCTGCCCTGTTTGCATCGGAATTCCAATTTGATTTGAGATCCGTGTCCATTGCGCCTTCCCCCACCTTTTTCCTTGTTTCTCCACCCTCTTTCGACTTCTGGATTTTTAATTATTAATTTTTAAATGTGTTTTCGGGCGTATTTTTGGTCTTTTTTGCATGTGACCCCCTCCTACTTCCGTCGGAACTGCATTTTACCGTGACAACCTTGTACCACCCCTTCATGCGGACATTTTGCCTTTTTACTACCTGTCATTCCGGCAAGCGGTTCGTCCAATATTAATTTCCGATTCCATTTTCGGGTCTGTTTTTTGGGTTTTTTCCATGTGAATGCGTCTTCTCTCTGTCGGACCCATGTTTTGACATGATAGGATTGTTGGGCACATCTTTCTGCTCATTTTTCTTTCTTCTTGCACCTAGTTCCGAGGCATGGATCTTTCGATATTAATATTCGTTTGCGTTTTTGAACCCCTTTTTCGTGTTTTTTGCATGTGAATACCCTTTACCCCCCCGGAACCCCCGTTGCACGTTTCCTTGGTCTTCCCCCTGCCGTCCTACACAATTTTTGTTTTTACGTCATTTCGTTTTGATACCCGGATTGTGAGATATTAGTTTTTTCTTGTTTATCCGTGTTTCGCGCGACTCGTCCTACGTGTAAACACGCCCGTTTTCGATTTTACGCGTCTCCACACGCCCCGATCGCATCCGCGTGCTCGTACCGACATCTCGACACTATTTCGATCCCGTCAGGGTAAATTTTTTTACCCCACCCCGCGCACGCGCGCGGGACAGGGGCACGCCTTTGTTTTAATTTAATTTAATTATTTTAATTATTCATTTTTTTCATTATTTACTTCACTTTTCTCCCCCGTCCCCCCATGGTCACCATCCCCACCCCCCATGGGCACCATCTCCCCCCCCCCCCCCCCCCCCCATGGTCACCCACCATCCCCCCCATCGGCACCCATCCTCCCCCACCCTCCATGGGCACCCTCCCTTATCCCCCCCACCCCCCCTTTCTCTCTCCCCGACACCCTTCCCCCCCAACCACCTCCCTCCCCATCTCCCCCCTGCATGCCCTCCTCCCTCCCTCTCCCTTCCTTCTCCCTCCCTATCCATTCCTCCTCCTCCTCATCTCCTCCCTCCTCCTCCTCTTCTCCTAACTCCCTTCTCTCCCGCCGCCTCCTCGTGGACGCCCCCCGCCCTTCGTCGCAGAAGCCCCCTGCCGCCCGCCGCCCTATAGGGCCTGCCGCTTGGCCCCGCCTGGGCCGTCTGTCCTGGACGCTGTCGACGTCGCTCGCCAGCCTCGGCTGGGCGCCTCCACCTGCCATGTCCCCTACAGTCCGCCGCCCGCCACCCTCCTGGGTTCGCCGCGCCGCTGCACCTGGCACGCCTGTGGCGCCATCTCGCCCTGCCCGCCGCCCCTGGCACGTCCCCGCCGCCTCCTCGTGGAGTTGCTGCCGCCTGCCCTGTCAGGCCCCCCCACCACACCGTTTCCACCACAACCCCACCAAACCTTTCCCACCCCACCATCCCCCCACCCAAGCCCCCAGTCCTACCCAGTTACAACCCAAGCCCCCAGTCCTACCCAATTACCACCCAACCCACCTACCCCACCCAGGCTCCCGTTCCCCCCTTCTCACCCTCTTACGCCCTGTACCCCCCCGTCGAGACCTCCCAACCAAACAAAACGGAGAAACCCCGCACAACCCTGCAGCACCTATTCTCAGCCCCCTAATACACGAAAGGGTGTGTGTGCGTGCGTGGTTGTGTTTGTGGTTGTTCGTGTGCGGGTGCGGGAGTCCATTAGCGGTTGTTCATGTGCGGGGACGCGCGTTCGCTGGTCCGTGCGGTGGTGTGCACCAGCCGGCTGTTCACACGCAGCTGACATGCAGTCCATTCTTGGGTATATTCCCGGATTTTCAATTTCCAAACCCGAAAAACCTTAAAAATACATTTACAAATTAAAAAATTCATTAAAAACAATTAAAATTCAAAAAAATTACAAAAAAATCTTTAAAAATTTTCAAATATTTCTGCAATAAATTGAAATATTTTTCTAAGCTGAATTTCAGAAAAAAATTTCAAGAAAATTTTAAAAGTAAAAAATCTTTTAAAAATACATACAAAATGAGCAAAAATTCATTAAAATGGGTAAAAATACCAATTCAATTGAAAAAAAAATCTTGAAAATTCCATCAACTTCTTTGCTTATTTTTGGAATATTTCCTAAGTTGAAAATGCTGTGCCATTTTATTCCATTATTATTTTATGGTAAAAATATTTCATTAAATGCTAAATTCATGACAAATTCTCCTTAATTCCAAACACAAGCTGAAAAATCTAGAAAAATCGAGATACTTCGGTTCTTTTTAGATTGCTAACCTACATTTTGGGATTGAGAAGTGTGCATTCATAGCATACACATACACCCACTTTTAGGTATTTTTTCTTTTATATTTTTTATTTTTTTCGCTACCCCAAAATTCACACTTAATTTTTAACATGAATCCTAAACACCACCATGGCACGCACGCTCGCGCTAAACACACATTTTTCTAATTAAAATCAACCCACCGTTCACTTAGCATCCGCTAGGTGCGCTTTAGAGGCACTTTAATATTTTTATTAACAATGAACCAGCCGTCACAAAAGCACGCGCTGGTAAAAAAGTGCTCCACATCACCTTAATTTTTAATACATGAATTTGCATTTAGAGACCCCAGTCTGGCATCGAAGTCCGAGATACGGATTAATGCACCGCTCCAACCTAATAATTTGTAATTAAAATTTTAAGAAGGAACCACCGTTTTCTTGTTAAGGTTTATCACTTAATTAAAAATTCACCCATTTCTTAATAATTCCTAAAATGAACATTTCATTAAATTAATTTCCCCTCACTGCACTTATTTCCCATTTTTAATGAACTCGCTTTGTGGGATGGGTACGCGAAGTCTTCGGAGTTGTCTCCATGGTCAAACCTGACTATCAAAGTTGTGGTCATGATATGTGTGGATTGTTGTTATGTCTTGGTTCAGTTTCTGTGTTACGGTTAAGGGTACGGTGTGAAGTTTTTTTCTCTTTATTGCCTGATACTGGGATTTGGGTGTTTGCATGTTGCATAGCATGAAGCTTTCGGTCGCATATGTGTAGAGGTCATATCGAATTTTTTCTAGGCTGTGGTTTGCTTGGGGATAGTTGGTCGAGTCACGTTTTATCACCTTGGTTGATATCTTATCCTTGGTTTTCGTCTGTTGCTTTGCAGGCATTCTCTTTGTTTGTCTGTGTTTGTGGTGTGTGTGTGTAACCATCTGAATGGCGCCCTCTCGTACCCCTCCCTCGATTCAGTATGTTCCTTTGGCTGTACATGATTATTCTTTGTTACTGGATTCGGACGTTGTCGCTAAAGTGGGCTTCTTCAAGTTCGTGAGCCTTTCTTTCCCACTGGTTCCAGATGATCCTACCATTTGTGACGAGTTTTTAACCTCTTACAGTAAGAGGTCTGGTCCAATCCATGGCACTACTGTTCTTCTGACACCAAAGAGTCTAGGAAAGGCTCTTGGTCTGCCATATCGTGGGGAGTCTGTCCCTGCTGCCAAACAGTTGTTCACCAATGATGATATTTTGAAGCTGTTGCAGAAGAAAACTCAAGATGTTCTTGATCCGAAGAAGGTCATTACCACATCAGGAGTGGGTGTCTCCATGATTTCCAATCCCCTATGGAAACAGCTATGCCAAATCCTTCACGACAGGTTCATGCCTACAAAATCCCCATCTCATTATCTTTTCAAGGAGTTGTTTACAGCTTCACGAATGATTTTGAAAGGCATAACTATTGATTGGAGTACCTACCTCCTCTCCAAGATGGATCACCACTTTATCCAAGCTACTCGAGGAAATGTGATTAATGTTACATACACAGCCAAATCCTAATATTCCTAGACTTTCTACCATTGCAAACAATGTATCTAAAGCCAAAACCTATAGTGTGTTACAAATGCCATCAACCTAGACATCTAGCAGCCAATTGCAAATCGAAGAAGCCACCTGTCTGTATCAACTATCTTGGAGCAATGGAAGATGAAGAACATGAGGAATGCCTGACTTTACGGAAGATGAGGACAACATTACTACTCCTTTGGATACTTTACCAGGTATGCCAACTCCACATTCTTTGTTGACAATGAAATATTTAGTGCATGGAAAAGAAAAGATTATTTTGCATGATGATGGTAGTACACATGATTTTATTTCTGCAAAGTTAGTGAAAGAATTGAAATTACAAACTATTCCTATGCATTATCGCATTAAAGCAGCATTCTTAGGCACAAGGTATAATGGAACACAAGAGGTGCATGATTTAGAAATTCAAATTGGTGAATACAGTGAAAGAAGGAATTTCCTAGTGGTACCATTACAGTCCAGTGATATTATCCTAGGTATGCCTTGGCGTCATCAGCATAATCCTAACATAGATTATTCCACGCATTCAATTAAAATTCATTTTCAAGGAAAACACATTACATTGTATGGTATGCACACATCAAATAATTTTCCACTACTTACTCATACTCAAGCTAAACGTGCATTATGCAAAAGTAGTAAATCTTATCTAATTTGGACGAATGAACTTCAAGCTAAAGAAAAACATATGCATCCTACGCATAAAGACTTCCTTGCACAATTTAAAGATTGTTTTGTTGAAGATTTACCACCTGGACTACCTCCTTCATGTCCTGAAGACCACAAAATAGATTTAATTCCTGGTACACAACCACCCTGTAAAGCACCATATAGGCATAATCAGATTGAACAGAAAGAAATTCAAAATCAAGTTGAGGAATTATTAAACAAAGGATTAATTAGACCTAGTAGTTTTCCATTTGGCGCACCTGTTTTGTTGGTAAAGAAGAAGAATAATACTTATCGCATGTGCATAGATTATCGTGCCCTAAATAAGATTACTGTAAAGAATAGATATCCAATTCCTAGGGTAGATGATCTTATGGACAAACTACAAGGTTTTGCTATATTTAGTAAAATAGATCTTAAATCTGGTTATCATCAGGTGAGATTAGATAAATCTGATATATTTAAAACTGCATTTAGAACACAATTTGGTCATTATGAATTTCTAGTGATGCCTTTTGGATTGACTAATGCACCTGCTACATTTAGTAGAATGATGAATCGCATATTTTTGAAATATCAACATTATGTTATAGTATTCTTTGATGATATCTTGGTATTCAGTAAAAATGAGAAAGAACATTATGAACATCTGTCTTTGGTTTTCAAGTTGTTGAAAGATAATCAATTGTATGCTAATCCAGAAAAGAGTGAGTTCTTTCAAACAAAAATTGAATATTTAGGTCATATTGTGTCATCAGAAGGTATTAAGGTTGACCCTAAGAAGATAGAAGCAATATTAAACTGGCCTATACCCAAAAATGTGCATGAGTTACGTTCTTTTCTAGGTCTTGCTAGTTTTTACAGGAAGTTTGTGTAAGATTTTTCATTACTTGCTTTGCCTTTGACTAAACTTTTAAAGAAATGTATTATTTATCATTGGTCTGATAATCAACAAAAATCTTTTGATTTATTGAAACATGCATTAACCCATGCTCCTGTATTACAACTACCTGATTTCAATAGACCATTCTTTTTAGTAGTTACTGATGCTAGGGGATCTTGAATAGGAGCCGTACTTATGCAAGATAATCATCCCATAGCCTATTCTAGCTGTAAACTGAAACCGTCCGAACTTAAATATTCTACATATGATAAAGAATTGTTAGCTGTTGTACAAGCTTTAAGACAATGGAAACATTACTTAATGGGTTCTGAGTTTATGATTAAGACTGACCAACAAAGCATTAGACATCTCCTTAGTCAACCCCAAATATCCGACCGACATATCAAATGGGCAGCCTTTATTTAGAGTTTTTATCCCCTTATTCAATATCAACCAGGAAAAGAAAATGTAGTAGCGGATGCTTTAAGTAGAAGAGCAACTATTCATAATATCTCTGTCATATCATTTGATTCACTAACCCCTATGAAAGATACTTATCATCAGGACATTACTTTTCATGCTGATTGGAATAAATTAGTTGGAAATAATTGGATTCCTATTGATTCACTGTCTTACAATGATGGATTCATGTTTTATGCAAAGAGATTATGTGTTACAATCCCATTTAGATCTTTTGTTTTGAATGATATTCATTGTCCTCCATATCAAGGTCATAGAGGTATTATATCTACTTTGCGTACATTGACTAAAGATTTTTATTGGCCACATATGGACATTGATGTATCTAACTTTGTTTCTGAATGTTTGGTTTGTCAAAGAGTTAAGAGACATCATGGTAAACAATATGGTTTACTTATGCCTTTATCTATTCCATCAAGACCATGGGAACAGATTTCTATGGACTTTATTACTGGTTTACCTAATACTAAAGCTAACCATGATATGATTTGGACTATTGTAGACAGGTTTAGTAAACAAGCATATTTCATTCCATGTAAGAAAACTTTAACAGCATCTCAGGCAGCACAATTGTTTTTGAAAACTGTTTTCACTAATTATGGATTACCAAAAGTTATTATTTCTGACCGTGATTCTAGATTTTGTAATAACTTCTGGATTACTTTGTTTGCTAACCTAGGAACAAACATTGATTTCTCATCTGCATTTCATCCTGAAACTAATGGACAAACAGAAGCCACTAACTGCACTATTTTAGATCTTTTACGTGCTTACACTATTTCTAAACCACAGACATGGGATACACATTTGCATTTACTGCAGTTTGCATATAACAATACACCACACATAACCACAAAGAAAGCACCGTTTGAAGTGATTTATGGTTATAGATTGTCTACACCTGTTGTATCTTTATCAAATAGAATTTAGAGTGCTGATGATATTGCTAACATGCACGCTACTATTTTTTATGAGGTTAAAGACATGATTGCCAAAGCCCAGCAATCATATACAAAACAAGCCAATAAGAAAATACAAGCCATGAATTCCAAAGTTGATGACTATGTTTGATTAAGAATAGAAAAACGTAGATTACAAAGTGTAGATAAACACCCAGTTGTGAAATTAGCACCTAGATTCTATGGACCATTCAAGATCATTCACAAAATCAATGACAATGCATTTAAGTTAGAACTACCACCACACTGGAAAATTCACAACACCTTTCACATTAGTTTATTACGACCCTTTAGAAGCCAATTACCTGTACATCCTCTTTATGAAAACCCACCTTTGTTAGATGAAGAGACTGAAATCCTTGAGCCTGAAGCTATCATAGATACTGACTTTATGACCACTAGAACTAGTCGTAGATATTCTAGATATTTGGTCAAGTTTAAAAACCATCCTGTTGAAGAGGCCCAATGGATGCACGCTAGAGATTTAAATGCTTTCCCCACTCTGTTAGCTCCACATTGAGCTAATAGCAATTGAGGACAATTGCTATCCCACCCCGGGGGTATGATGCCAGGAGGCATATTTCATGGTGGATTCTGTGCCACAGTGGATTTCGTGAGGTTTTACGATGGATTCCGTAAACTTTGTTGGCCGGGGCTCATACACAAAGTGGATTCTTTGTGCGAGAAGTTGATGGAGACGCCTATCCTTTTCGGGCATTTCATTAATTTAGTGTGTACATGGGTGATTCCATAGCTGGTGATTCTGCAAAATACATATTAAATTAATAAACATTTATGAGTTTAGAGTGCGTACTTGTGATAAATTAAGGTTAGGATTGATTTCTAACCAGTTGATTTATTTATGTAGCTGAAGACTGCTAGGTATTCACTTTTGTCGGTTTAATTGTATTATTTTACTAAGGATTGTGAATGCTTCAGTTGATGTGTAGAGATAGTAGTAGTGTGGCAGAGGAAAGCATTGGAGGATAGCATGTATTTGAGTTATCACTTATATTTTGATAGGCGCATACCTTAGGCATGGCGCCTATATTTTGTCGTGCCTATTTATTAAGGCGTTGGATATTTATTTATTATTTTGTATGCACATGGGTGCATGATTATGATATTTGTATTTGGACATTGTATTGGGTATGCCTGACTCTTTGGACACCCACCCATTAGCTTTATTTCTATTTTGTGCTAAATCAAACTCAAAAGCCAAAAGCGTGCTATTTTGTAATTTGGGCTATTATGTGAGCTTGAAGATGATTAATACATAAGATACATGCTTTGTGAAGCGCTCACATAAGGCATGGGGGGAGATTGCACCCAATTGGTATCTTGTTCATGTCGTGCATGCTTTCTACCTTGAGTTTTGTGCAAAAAGTAGAGTTCTTTTGTTCTTGGGGACCTTCCGGCGCTCACTACACGAGCATACAGCATCCGATCTGTGCACCAGCAGCTCAAGGAGGTCCCCCCACTATGTGATTCTTGAAATGGTATTAGAGTGGTGCCACTGAGAGCGGCTAGTTTTAAATGTTAAAGTGAAGGAGAAGAAACAAGGATTTAAGCAAGAAAACAATATGTAAGAAGCTCTCTCATTTTTCCACTCTTTCTCTTAGATAGTGCTTGTGGAGGCACTAGAAGTCCCTAGGGCAAAGTAAATCTTAGATTCCTATGAGATTTGGTGTGTGAATAAAGGACTATATATTCTGCAGATTGGTCCTTAGGGGTTTTAGCAAGTTTTTTTATATTTGAGGCTATTTTGGGTTGTGTTTTAAACATATAAGATTGCAGACAGGAGTTTTAGAGCACATTACAACTTCGACTGTGTCGGTTGAAAGTAGGTGCACAAGTTATAAATTTCAAATCCATAAGTTTTGAGGTGTTAGCTAAGAAGAAAACATACATTTTATCTTAAAATAGGTTAAAGTTTATATGTACAATTGAGCAGTGAAAAAGGCCACTTAATGTATTGCTATGTACTTGTTATGAAAGGTTGCAAAAGACTTGCTTACTATTTTGTATCATCCTTGTGATAATGGCAGAGAACAGTGAGAACCCCATTATTGAGAAGCTAGACAAGAATAACTACTCGTCATGAAAGTTTCATGTGACAAAATTTCTTATTGGAAAAGGCCTTTATGAGTTCATGTCAAGTGAAGAAAATGAGCCAAAGCTCAGTAACCTTGTGACTATAGATGAATTAAAGATGGGAAAAGAATGGAATGCAAAGGATAAAAGGTGATGAATTGTCATTGATAATACTATGTTGGGTCATATTAGGAATGTAGAAACTTCACATGCAACTTGGACAATTTTTGAGAACATGCTTTCAATAAATACAAAGGCATAGAAGATTCAACTCAAGCAAGAGTTGAATACTTTGAAGAAAGGGAAGATTTCTATCAATGAGTATGTTTTGAAGGTGAGGAGCATTGCAAATGATTTGGTAGCGATTGATGCAATGCCTAATGATAATGATAATTTGGTTTCATCTACTTTGAATAGTCTTAACAATGAGAATGCTTGGAAATCATTTATCACCTTTGTATATGTACAGAAGCCACATGTGATGAGCTTATGCATTCTGTTTCTTCCCCATGCTCTGCCACCAGTGTCAGAATGCCAAGCACATCTCTAGGGAAGGGAAAGTCTGCAATGAGAGTTCTTGGAGTATCAGAGCTTACTGATGTTACTCCATCAGAGAGGCTTCTTGACTTTATCCTTCAGAATGGCATGGATCTCTCTTTCTATGGAGTTTTTAAGAATGTCTTTAATCTTGATTGTTACCTTGACAATGTTTTGAAATATTGTAAAAAATATTTTTTGGAGGACTTTTTGGAGTTTGAAAATCTAGCAGATCCTGCTATTGAAGTTGATATAAAGGAATATGTCCATGTTCCTATTGGGTCAACAGGCAATGAAAAGTCAGTGTTTACTAGGAGGTGTGGTGCCCACTCTCTGGATAGGTTTTATGCAAGAGACATATTGTGCTCCAATCATTTCAAGAACTGCAAGATTATGTCAATGTCTGCTGCTTTTATTGTTTTCACCCTTATCAAATATCCTATGAAAGCTGATGAGCAACAGTTAGAAGGAGCAAAGTCTACTAGCTTTTGTATGTTAGATGACCTGGCAGATGAAAAGGAAACAGAGGAGGTTATAGATGTAGATTTTGAGGCTTCTATTGTTGAGAAGTTGGATGTTGCTCAGTTCAAAGCTGAGATCATCATTGGGGAGAGCTAAGAAAATGCAAACCCTACAATTGATGAGAGTTCTCACTATAGTGTTCCTTCTCTACCATCTATACCTTTCAAGGAGAAGGAGTATGAAAGGTGAGAAGGATCGAAGCTTGCACGCGAGCTATGGCGGGAGAGCAAGAGCAAGAAAGAGAGAGACAAGAAATGGGAACTCCAACAGTCACAATGTGTGACCGGGCCTTCCTTTATTCAAACTGTCACTAAAAGAATAAAGAATAAAGTGACGTGACGGGCGTCCGCCACCTGCAGTGTGCAGTGGCGGGTACTGTCAGTGTAGTAATACACGGGGAGGCACGGCGGAGGCGCCTTTACCCCCAACAACCTCCCACTTAAAGCGAATATGCCCTAGTGAGAGAGAAAAGAAAAAGAAAAGACAGTACAAATGTACATAGGTACAAGGGATGAGGAAAGGCGACATCTCATCCAACGCCCATCAACCTCCTGAGAAAGGCAAAGCGCTCAGTAGTGAGGCTCTTCGTGAGCAGATCTGCAGGATTCTCGTCAGTGGAGATCTTGACAAGGTCAACAGACCTGTCCTCCAGACACCACGTATGAAGTCATACCTCACCTCAATGTGTTTCGTCTTCGCATGGAAGACCGGATTCTTAGCCAACTGAATGGCACTCATAGAATCCGAATGCAGTGTAGGTGTAGCATCAATCCCAAGGTTAGCAACTAGACGGCCTAACCATATGGCCTCCTTGCAAGCCTCAGTGGCTGCAACATACTCAGCCTCAGTGGTAGACAAAGCCGTACACTTCTGAACCCTGGACATCCAAGAGATAGCCCCTCCAGCATAGGTGAATACATAGCCAGAAGTGGACTTCCTACTATCTACATGTCCTGCATAATCCGAGTCAGTGTACCCCACGACCCTTGTATCCTGGCTGCCATAGCAAATACACATATCTGTTGTGCCCTTCAGGTACCTCATGATACCCTTCACGGCATCCCAATGTCTGCTGCTAGGTGTAGCCATATAGCGTGCCACAACACCAACTGCATGCGCAATATCTGGACGAGTGGCTATCACGGCATACATCAAACTGCCCACGACTGAAGCATAAGGGACCTTGGCCATCTCGGCCCTCTACTCATCTGTCTTCGGACAATCGGCCTGTGATACCTTCACATAAGAAGGTAATGGACAGCCAATAGGCTTTACGTCCTGCATGCGGAAGCGCTCAAGGACTTTATGAATATACTCCCGTTGTGAGAGATACAAAAGCCCCTGATGCCTATCGCGCTTAATGCGCATCCCAAGTATATGTGAGGCCTGTCCCAAATCCTTCATCTCAAAGCTCTTCTTCAGCTGAGATTTAAGAGCATCTAGCTCATCATGAGCTTTCCCTGCTATCAGCATATCATCAACATAGAGTACCAAGATAAGCAAACTGCCATCACGGGCTTTCTTCGTGTAAAGACACGGATCCATAGCACTCCTGCTATAGCCCTGTGACTGCAAAAAGGCATCAAACTTATGATACCATTCCCTAGGTGCCTGCTTCAAGCCATACAAGCTTTTCTTCAACTTGCACACTAGGTGCTCCCTGCCAGGTTCTGCAAAGCCCTTAGGCTGATCCATATAGATCTCATCATGCAAGTCCCCATGTAGAAAAGCCGTCTTGACATCCATCTGATATAGATCTAAGTCAAGCTGTGCAACCAAAGCCAAGACTAAGCATAGGGTGGTCATCTTAACCACAGGAGAGAAGACCTCATCAAAGTCCACACCATGTTCCTGCTTAAAACCCTTTGCTACCAATCTAGCCTTGTATGCCGGCTTGGGGTGTCCAGGGGTACTTTTCAGCTTGTACACCCACTTGCATGGCAAAGCCTTCTTGCCCTTAGGCAAGGCAACCAAATCCCAAGTCTCATTCTTATGCAGGGAGTCTATCTCAGACTGCATAGCCCTCTCCCAGGAGTGACTGTCACCCCTGCGCATAGCCTCATCATAAGTGAAAGGCTCTCCTGCATCTGTAACCAAAACATAATGCATAGAGGGCTGAAATCTGTCATGTGGACGTCTGTCTCTAGCAGACCGTCTCACCGCAGGCTCTGCTGCCTGTCTAACTGCCTGTCCAACACCCTGGCCCTGTGGAGGAACTGCTGCAGGCTGTACTACTGGCTGTGCTAGAGCTCTAGGCTCCTCCTGAAAGATCACTCTAAGGATCTCAACCACCTTCTCAGGCTGCCTGTGCATCTTGTCTTCATGGAAGACGACATCATGGCTTCGTACTATTTTCCGCGCCTGCGGATCCCATAGGCGATAGCCCATCTCTCCTGACTCACCATAGCCAAGGAATATGCATTTAATGCTCTTTGGATCCAATTTACTCCTCTTGTCCTTGGGCACATGGCAGAATGCCTCACATCCAAAGACACGGAGATGCGCATAAGAGGGTGGCTTACCAGCCCAAACTTCCTCTGCAACCTGGAAATCCAATCCACTGGAAGGCGATCGGTTTATGACATGCACTGCCGTACTAACTGTCTCAGCCCAAAAACTCTGGGGTAGGCCTGCATGGCTAAGCATAGAGCGCACACGCTCCTGAATAGTCTTGTTCATGCGCTCAGCCAAACCATTCTGGGGTGGGGTATAAGGGGCGGTCAACTGACGCTTAATACCCCTGTCATCACAAAACTGCTCAAAAGCACGTGAGACATATTCTCCCCCATTGTCAGTCCTAAGGCATTTCAGCCTATACCCAGTCTGGTTCTCAACAAGAGCAAGCCAACGCTGAAAGACTGCCAAGACATCGGACTTTTGCTTTATGGGATAAGCCCACACTTTCCTAGAAAAATCATCAATGAAGGTAACAAAGTACTTCGCGCCACCCATAGACATGCAAGGCATAGGCCCACAAACATCGGAATGCACCAATGCCAAGGGCTCACTCATGCGTGGCCTACCCGATTTCTTATGCGTAGACCTATTCTGCTTACCATAAAGACAATGATCACACGAGTCAAAACGTGCATAGTCCAAAGGCGGAAGATACTGCAAACCAGATAACATTTTCATTCCCTTCAAAGACATATGCCCCAAACGGGCATGCCAAAGTGATACATGTGGGATAGAGCCCACTGCCAAAACATGGTCTACAGAAGACCCAGATACAACAAGAGGATAGAGGTTGCTAGCCTTGGTGCCTCTAGCGAGCACAAGTCTGCCTTTGGTAATCTTCCAGGCAGAATCCCCAAAACAGACATGAAACCCTGCATCATCCAACTGTCCTGCAGACATAAGACTGCGCGTAAGCGCAGGTACATGACGTACATCCCTGAGCAAAAAGGAACTGCCAGTGGAAAACTGCAAGTGAATATCTCCACAGCCCACAATATCAAGAGACCTGTCATCTCCAAGTCTGACTGATCCAGATACAGTACGGTAAGAGTGAAACCACTCACGGTAAGGCGTCACATGGAAGGACGCACCTGAATCCAATAACCAGCATTGTGCATACATACTAGATGTCTCAGTCAAGTGTGAAGCATCAGAAGAACTAGCTGCAAGTATAAACTCATCACCACCATCGGACTCCTCAGTCTGCGTGACATTAATTTCCTCAATCTTGACGTTGGACTTCGTAGGTACTATGCTGCGATCAGAGGACTTCTCCTGCACTTTATCTTTCCCCTTATCCTTGCGCTTCTCATTGCGCAACTCATGACACTGTGGTCTAATATGGCCCTTTTTCCCACAATGATGACAAGTGACATTTGCATTGCGCCCATGCGACTTACTACGCGACTTGCCATGAGATTTAGACCAACCCTTCTGCGAGTCACGGCCTCGGCCATTACCACAATCATACCTGTCATTCCTGCCTCTAACTGTCAAAGCATGACTACCACGAGAGGCATCCAAGTTTTTGTGATTCACCTCTTTCTGAAGAAGAGCACTCTCAACATCTGCCAATTTTGGAGTAGCACTAGAGACACAAAGAGCAGTGCGGAATACATCCCATGACTCATTCAGAGTCCCAAGCAAGAAAAGAGGAGTTACTTCCTCTCCAAAGGTGATATCCTGCGAAGTCAGGTTCTTCAGTATAGCATGGAACTGGCTCAAGTGAGCAGACATAGTCGCATTATCCTTCATGCGCAGATCCATAAGCTGCTTCAACCAGTACATCTGACTCGCCGGACTTTTCTTATCATAAAGATTCTTGATCTTATTCCATAGATCCCATGCACTCTGTGCTTCCTCAAATACATTATAATGTACCTATTTAGTGAGAGACAATACAATCGTGGACTTGCATAGCTCATCAAGTTCAAGCCAGTCGTCATTGTCCATAGTTTCAGGCTGCTCCCCACTCAACCGAAGTGGCTTAATCTGAGATTTCTGCACCAAAACCTGCCATATTTGACTCTTCCAGTAAGAGTAGTTGGTACCATCCAACTTTTGTAATGTTAAAGATGGCACTATCATGCGAAGATGATGCCATTATGCAGGCTGGAAATGCCCAAACAGTCCAAAACTGCTTGTTGTTTTACTGTAGAAACTGCCCAAAAATGACCAAAACGGGGTCCAAAGGGCGAGCAAAGTGTACCAAAAGTTGCTGCCCACTTAGTACTAGGTGGGATACACCAAATCAGGATATTTCAGCATGAAAAGTAGACCTCAGTCCACCAATAACTGCTTGCTGTAATAAATTGCAGGTATGCAGTCTAGAGAGCAAACTGTCCCAAAATAGGATCCAATGTCAAGCAAACAATGCTAGGTCCAAAGCCGGCATGAAACGGACATAAGCAAGGACAATGACAGTGAAAAGAACATGAGCTCAACACCGAAGCATGTCAAAATAACATCTGCCAGTGAAAGGCACACCCCCAGACACTCTAGGCAAAGTGTTCCTGTAACTGCCAAAACCTGACACAAATAGGTGTCTGCTCAAAGAGAAAGATCCAAATATGAGACTCAGCTCATAAGCATCCTATGAACCAAGAGTACATCATGCATATCCATAAAGATCGGAGTATGATCCCAAAGTCTCAATGCATATGTAGCTGCTCAAGACATAAACTGCTCCAAATACATGTAAGTGCTCCAATAGCATGCAACTGTCAAAGTCAAGCAAGCATGTAAAATGCTCCCACTGGCACAAAAGGCGTACAAAGCGAGCTCAAAAGCTCAAATAACCCAAGAGAAAGCACCAGTGATAAGTGACCTTGTCAATGCATCAAGCGCATCCAAGAGAGCATGATATACATGAAGCACCGGTCGTATTAACCATGAAGCAATACATAAGCCCAAATAAGCTCTCGGTCAACTCAATGACATCCAAATAGCAACCAAGATCAGTGATCAAGTAAGCCGGGAATGCTCAAATACATCCAAATCCAAGCTCCAAATGTCGGTATGGCATACACGAACCAAATAGCATATGTCACGAACCAAAGCATGTAAGTGTAATGCAAAAGCCTAACTGTCAAGCAGAGACATGAGGCATAGGCGGTCCACGAGCATGCCAAGTCGGTCCAAATGCCAGTGAAGACGGAGCTAATGCGAAGCTCAAAAGCATCCCATAATCTCATACATATGCTCCAAGTCGTCCCCAAATGTCAGAGACATCATGCCAAAGCTCAAAGCATACATCCGGTATCGGTAGATAAGTGCCAAAGCATGTAAAGTACCTTCAGCCCACTGTTATTCCAGCATGTATTTACTGTTCTAAATAGTAGATTTCAGCCCCGAATTCAAGCCAAAATCATGGTCAAACCAAATGCATACATCCCCAATACATCCAGGTAGGAAGTAGACCGCATACGGGCATCAAATAAGGTAACCGGAGTAGAGTATAAGCATCAAATGCCAATGCCAAGTGTGGCTGCCCTGTTTCCAGCACTGTATAACAGTAAATAACAGTCCCAAATCAGCCAATATTTCAAGCCAAAATCATGGCATAATCATGTGCATACATTCCCAAGGCACTAGGCATCATGTAGACCGCATACGGGCATCAAATAGCACAATCGGAATGGAGTATAAGCAACAAATGCTAATGCCAATGGTGCTGCCCTATTTTCAGCCTGTTATGACAATTTATGACAGTCCCAAATCTGAAGAAATCAGCCCCGAATGATCAAGACCAATGCCCAAAGCTTGAATGACATCAAACATGAAGTCTATAGCCCTCTTGATCAAGGTAGAGAGCAAGAAGCAATGGCCAAGTGTGGAGCTGAAGTAGATGAGTGCTCACAGCCTGGAAAAAAATGATGCAATCTGCCCTGTTGGTGCTAAACTTGCTGCTGCTCCACATGGGCTGAAAAGGGGGTAATGGGGGGCTCAAGAAGGGCCTATCGAAGGCCTATGACAAGCCTCTTTGAGCCTTGATAGGTGTAAGGCACAATATGAGGGGAATAAGCTTCAAGGGTTTGAAGCCATGGCTGCCCTTGCTGTTTGCAACCTGTAGACTGAAATAAAACCCTGAAAGAATGATCAAATACCTCAGTATCAATGCCTTGAAGGTGCCTCAATAGGCTGGGAAGGTGCTCGGGAAGCTGGGGAGTGACGGGAGCTCGAGGAGATCGGATATGGCTGCCGGGATGGAGATCCAATGCATGAAGGGAGTTGATGCGAAGGTAGAGAAGCACCGAGTCGAGCTCGAGCAAGAGAATGCCAAGCTCTGATACTAGTTGAAAGGTGAGAAGGATCGAAGCTTGCACGCGAGCTATGGAGGGAGAGCAAGAGCAAGAAAGAGAGAGACAAGAAATGGGAACTCCAACAGTCACAATGTGTGACCGGGCCTTTCTTTATTCAAACTATCACTAAAAGAATAAAGAATAAAGTGACGTGACGGGCGCCCGCCACCTGCAGTATGCAGTGGCGGGTACTGTCAGTGTAGTAATACATGGGGCGGCACGGCGGAGGCGCCTTTACCCCCAACAGAGTACATATTACTGTTAGATATTCAAAAACTTTTCAATCTTGGGGAAGATTATTGTCTAGCCATTATTGCAGAGGCTTCTGATGCTGCAAATGGGATAGTTGACACAGAGAATGAATCAAAGGAAGAGATACTCAAACTTGATACTGAAACTAGAGATGATAAGTTTATTGATGCTGGTGAAGCCCTCTCTCTTTATTTTGAAAAGGCAAAAGATGCTGAGAAAGAGTTAAGTATAACTGATGAGGAGTTCAATCGCATGCAAAGCCAACTTGGGATTTTCAATTTTGGAAGAGAGGAGTCTGAATATGTTAAAGAATTGATAAACACCAATGAGACATCATTATCAATAAATTTATGGAATCCAATTAAATTGGAGTACGATGAAAACCGAGTGGTAAGATTATTTTGAATTTGCTTTTACACATTGGTAGGTTTGAATTCCATGCTCATTTGGTATGGGTGTTATTTAAAGTTGGAGATTGCTGATTCAGATAACTTCTTGGGACGTAGCAAAGGATCAAGAGCTGGTGGTAGTACATTCAAAGACATTGCACTCGGCCACTACTTAGCTAGGATTGACCTTAATTCTTTTTTAGTACTTCATAGTAGTTTCTTAGACATTGCACTTGGCCACTACTTAGCTAGGATTGACCCTAATTCTTTTTTAGCTGGTGGTAGTACGTTGAAAGACATTGCACTCGGCCACTACTTAGCTAGGATTGACCCTAATTCCTTTTTAGTACTTCAAAGTAGTTTCTTAGAGGATGCAGCATGGCCCATACTTTGTATTAAAGCTTTGTATTAAAGTTCTTACAAGGCTTCTAGGTTTCTTAGGAATTACAATATAATGCCCACAAAGTAATGTTTTTGGAAAAGACTACAGCAATTAGGATTTTTGGCTATGGTCTAGGTTACTTTGCTTCTAGAGCATGATACTTTTTGGCCTTCACATCCTACGCCTTGGCTGCAAACCGAACTGATGTAAAATCTATAGCTGGCTACAAGAGAAGAAAATTTCTACGTTATAGAGGAAAGATCCTTGAGGAGGAAGAGAATGTGAGAGTTTTGGAAAGCTAGCTTTGTATATATTCTATCTTATATATAAAAGTGGACTGCTCATGTGTCATTGCCATCTTTTATTTGCATTATTTGAAGTTGTCGTCGAAAAAACCAATTGAATAGCTCCTCCAAAGCATTGCTTTTTGTAACTCCTCCCCCATGCCTTGTGCTTCGAAAATAACTTGTGTATGCTTGATAGCGGGATTTTTCCATGCCTTGGCTACTATAAGTTGCTAAGGGGCCATGCTCCTCCACAAAGTAAGGCCCATGAATATGAAGAATATGCTGCAATACAAAGTAACACTCATTTTATACCAATTGAAAAACCTGTCAAAATAAACCCATATTAAATAATTGTTACTTTACCAGATAAAAAGTGATACCTTTTTCTCCCCATGCCTCTTTTATCGCCTGAACAAGATTTGTGATTGATCTTTTGAACTCTTCCACATATGTATATATTGTCTTATGTTGCCTGAGGAGTTTCAGAAAAACATCAAGGTGTATCCAAACCTCCATTCTAAGAAACGCAAGCCTTGGCGTGCTTGCAACATTTGTTGTGATCTCACATAGCTCTCTCCAACACTCCCAAGCTGCATTCACCTGCTTTCCTGAATGGTTTCCTAAGAATCGTCTAGCTTTTGAGCCTCCCATAGAGACATCGGCCAAGATATCTCTTGTTTTTCCTGAAAGTGTTGGATCCTTTCTCAAGTGAACTTGGCCTCCATGAAATCCCATTTTCGATAGTAATGCCTCACATTTATCAATACACTCATCTGATAAAGATAATGGCTTAATGGAATATGTGTAGTCAAGATGCAATCTGAGAAGCTTATTGATTATTCTAATCTTTGCATGCAAAGTATAAATATGAACATTCTTAAGAGAGATTGAAAGAATGGGATCCCAAATGTCTTCTATGTTTTTAAATTTACTCAAATCTATAGAGTCTCTATTTAGGGCTCTTCTTACTTGTCACAAACTACTCCAATCTTTGGATCCAACACTTTCCATGCAATAAATGCAAGGATATTTTGCATTTGCACCATTACATATTCCAAGCATACATTTGATAGTTTTTAAATCAGCACTCATATGCCATTCCGCATTAAAATTACCAATCCCATCAACTACCAACATTTCACTTTCACTTTGAGACTTAATGATATTTGAAATACCTGTATGGTTGAACAACCATTTCAACGTTTGATGATTTTCAATTGGTGCCTGGGCTACACCAATCCACCAAATCTCCATCTCGAATTGGATCTTATGCAATGGAGCTTGGTCCTCACCATTGCTATGGTCCAATGCCATGTTCATGAGGCAAATGCTAACTCTTTCCATCTTCTGTCCCTTTTGAATGTGTGCTTCATCTAACTTCAAAGCAAACTATAGAATGCCATAACTTTCTTCTACTATGATTTTATACATGTGAACCATTGCAATTTGCACCTTTTTTAGATCAACCCATATATTATTAAACGCATTGTAATAAAAAATTACCTTTTTATTTTTTAATTTTTCATAGGACATAGACCTTTCGATGTGAATGTACTCTCCAAAAACATGTGGAATCTTGCTATTCATGGCAATTCTTACAGTTGAAACTGCAAGGGCTCAGGGCAATCCAAATACAGTTACCCTATTGCGTCTAAGATTTTTAAACCATAATCCAGAGATAGCATGATAACCTTTCCGATTTATACCCACAGTATCACACGTCTCTATAATTTCATTTGCTTTCACCGTGCCTTTTAAGTCCTTCACTAACTCTTTGAGAGTTGAACCTCTCAAATCTGTGTTTTCGGGTGACTTAAGAATCCTCAAAATATCTTTCTTATTCATGGTTTCCTTCAAAAGTTCGATTCTTTCCTTATTCTCTCGGATATTGATGCCTAATATGTTAGAGACATATTTCTTTCTAAGATTTAGTCTCCTTTTCTTTGCTCTCTCACACAAGTTGATTATATTTTTTAATGGTCTCTTCCTCTCTCTAAATCCTAATGGAGTTTCTCTCAAGCGTGTTAGCTTATCTTGCAATGACTTGTTAACATTTTTTAAAACATCAATCTGACTTGTCAACTCTAAAATATTTGTTTGTGTAGTTTCTAGTGCTTTTTTCATTTCGTGCATTTGAGCTATATATGTGTAAGATGCAGAGTATAACCTCATACAGTAGCCAAGCATCCCATTGTAACCTTCTCCAACATATCTTATATAGTCATGGACATTGAAAAAAGGGGGTGGTTTACCTGTAGAAGAATCTTTGGGATAAATATTTCTATCCACCCACAAATCTATATGCTTCATTCCTTGTGTTCGCAACCTGTTGGCTTCGATCTCCTCTATCAATACTCAATGATGTATACTTCTCCAAGATGTGTAAATCGGATCTAGCTGAACAGTTAGCTTGTATTTATGTGTGCTTGTGCCTGTGTTATTTGAAGAGGTATTGCTAGACATTTTAGCAAATGAATCGAGCAAGAATCTCACAGTGATAGGAAGTAAGTGCAATAAAAAGAATGGCGAAAGAGAATAGTGTATAGAAAGAAAACACGGGAGCAAACAAATGGATTTTCGTGCAAAAATCTCGAGAATACAAAATCTCTTGAGTTCCAAGTCAAAAACGGCCGAAAAGGTGACCTCTGACTTGGATTAAAAGATGAGGGCAATTAATGGCCGACCTCTTCAATGAACCAAATATTCTCTCATTAATCACATCTGGACAATCAAATTCAGAGGTTTTATTCTTCCTAAACCTCAACTAATTAGCAACTTAATCACTTTCTTACAAGTGCCTTTTTTGAAGCATTTTTGGCCCTAATGCTTTGCAAGTTCCCAAAATAATCCATCTCATCTATAACCGTGTTTGGATCTGTTGCTCGTCGTCGACTCTCCTGCTCGAACCTTACCATGATACCACAGTCCATTGTGAAGCACATTTTGTCAATACGCTCCACGTGAAAATGCCGTCCGCGCGACCACGCTGAACTATTTATTTTGTATTGTACATTGAAATACTCAAATTAGTTGTCGCATATAAAATATAGATACGACAAATCCTAAACATGTCATCACCTTTGGACTACATCTCCTTGAGAATTCCCACTCCTCAATTGAGACCTTTGCCCCTTCGTGAGATGTTGCGGTCAAAGCTCCATGCAACCATCGCATTGACATGAATTGCGGCATCTCCTCCATGGCCTTGGGATATCAAATCGGTCGATGGTACATAATACATCGAAATTCGGATCGTGCTTCCTCTCAATCTTGCCTAACGATTTGATACCTGGCAAGCCACGTCTCCATAGAGGCATGGTGCAACATACAAAAGTGATTCACCTTCTCCTCCATTACAGCATGCATTATTTTTTCTACCCCATTTCCAACCACCACATCTCCAGTCAGTCTATCATTGTCCTTCAGCGACCATAGCATTTTGTTGTCTGGATCAACCATTGGTAGCCATTGTGAAATATGCACTAGCACCTCAGACATCAACCAACCTTTAGCCATGCTACCTTCTGGCTGAGCTCGTTGTCGCACAAAGACTTTCAGGGTTTTCATGAAGCGCTCCAAGAAGAACATCCATCATGTATGGACAGGTCCAGCAATCTCCACTTCATCTACAAGATGCATATGAAGGTGGATTTGTATCGTGAATATGCTGGTAGGCAGGTATTTCTCAAAGAGACAGACCATCTCTACTACTCCCCGCCTCGCGGATTCAATAGAGGACGCCTTAATCTCCTTCTGTGAGATCCATTGCACTAAAGTTGACAACCTATAAATGGCCTCGTGTATTTCTGGAGTAAGGCATCCTGCGATCGCGATCGGTAGCACAAACTGCCACAAATGAGAAAGCATTATGAACAATGGCTACACTCCAAATAGCAAAATACGCACGCCAATTACAATCCATTCGTAGTATAAACCTGACATATCTTATGCTAGTCATGGGATTTTAGCCCTGATAATTGGTCATCTTTAGAAAATGCAGACTTGGGAGAACGCATTATATCCATCGAAGTGCGGATAGACTTAACTACTTGCTTCACAATGCGATCTTCTTTAGTAGACAAAACCCAAGGAGTGCGAGGTAGCTACATGCGACTATCAGCACTCGACTGCGGCAAAAGCGCCTCCATCTTGCCTACCTCTTTCAAATCCATTTGTGCCTCTATAGTGTCTCTCTTTCCTTGATGTGGTCCCATAGTAAGCTGCCTACATTCTTGATAATATGCATGGGATCCAATAAGATCTGTAAGTGGGTCCAATATGGCAACTTGTAGAAAACTAAGAACCATCCCATTCCATTTGGATGTGACTCCACATGGATCATTTTTAGCTCGTACCAGCTTGTAGCATTCATACGTATTGGATGTCGTCCAAGAAAACCTTCCCTCAGTTCACGACCCTCTGGCAAGAAAGCGACATGTCCTTGATATACCATCTTCTTCATGGTTCGTGACCTTTGGGAGTCTAACTATGGCCCACACAATGGACATGCATGATAACTTGAGGTAACCAGACCTATTCCAACAGCTCTATCTAGTGAATACAAACTTGAACGAGATAAAATATAGATATTATCAACGAGAACGGAAGCCTGTTTACCTGAGCACTCTCCGAATCCCGGAAAGTCATGCATTGTCCACATGAGAATGGCTCGAATATTGGTGGACCATAAACCATCATGCTTGCTCATATCTTGCATGGTGACCCCCTCCTCCCACAAAATCTTAAGCTCATCGACTAATTGACAAAGATACACGTCTATATTTTTGGCTTTGTAGCGATCAGGGACAAGTAAGCTAAGGATGAGATGTCATTTCTTCGTAGAAAGCCATGGAGGGATATTGTAGTTGATAAGGACTATAGGCCACACACTGTAAGAAGTTGAGTGTAGACCGAATGGGTTTACGCCATCCATTGCAAGACCGAGCCGAAGATTCCTTGGCTCTCGAGTAAAGCTTGGGAAGGTAGAGTCAATGTGGCTCCATGCACGTGAATCCGTTGATATTCGTTGAACTCCATCTGTGGACCTATTCTGTGCATGCCATGTTTTCAAGCTTGCCATGCTGAACGTACAAAACATGTGGTTTATGCGGGGGATAAGCAGAAAGTGTCTAAGAGCTTTTTGAGGGATGGTTTGCCCTTGCAAGTCCTGTCGATACCTGTGAGCACCACACTTTGGACATGTCTCCATAGTCTCATATTCTCCTCGAAACAGTATGCAATCATTGATATATGCATGGATGCTGTTGTAGTCCATGCCAAGCTTTCGTAAAACATGTCGTGCATCATCATGAGACTCATACATGGTATTTACAGGTGGTAATATATGATATTTCAGTAACTTGAAAAAAATCATAAAACACCTTGAAAAAGCACAAATGTTTTTAATGATAGTGCCGAAAAGAAATCAATGAAGCATACGTACAAGGTACTTGAACAACTCGGTCACACTCGCATCGCTCCACCCATATTTTTCTTGCACACTTAGGAGTGCAAGCAGTGTCTTCAGGCGAGATACTGGGCACCCATCATATAATGGTATAGATGCTTTCTCTCTAAACAGATCAAAAGTCTCGACATCCATGGGAATCAATGCATCGATCATTGTCTCCATCTCAGGCTCCAAAATTGTAGATAGGTCTGGAAGGCTACATGTCTCCTTTGGTATTGACAGTATAGATTGGGTAGTACCTTCCAAGTGGTGGATTGGCTCAAGCACTCCATCCATCGCACGCCCACGAACTCTTCTAATTGGTAGCAAAGGGTACACTCCTCCTTGGGACGAGACGTCACCTCCCTGGATAGAAAATTTACCAGCCACACCCAATCTTCTTGTATATGGTATTCAATTAGCTTGCAAGTACAATGCATGATTGATATTAACTTTTCTTACCGTTTACTGAAAATCCTAGATCGCTTGATCAATGATCTCAGATTGAAACTCGCCGAAATGTCGTACGTGTTCTATAGACAATTGACATTTTCGTGTAATTGCTAGCTTGCATTGAGAGCAAGGATATGGGACACACTAATTAAGATACACCTCGCGATCTTGAACAACAAGACCTTCATCGTTTTCCATTTTGTATACGTTATGGCAAATAATTTATTTTTGTTATCATCCTTTTTTCTTTCTTAAATTGTTTGAGAAGGGATTTCTTCTCTTGTAACTTAGCAAAAATTAACGTATGTAAAGTCTCCACCCACCCACCCACAAATTAACATATATATGTCAGAGTGTTTTCCATCTCGTGGTGTTGCACCGGACCTCACCACTACTCTCTCTTTGTTTTTTATCCATTCACTATCTCCTCTCCTTTCATCCCTCTCTCATTTTCTCTTTCTTTATTATGCTGTATGTTTATTCCCTCTCTCTCGTTCCTTCTTCTTTTTTCTCTTCCTCCCCCTCTCTCATTTTCTTTAACGATCACGACTACGACTATGACAAAGACCATGACCATGACTACGACTACGACTACGACTATGACCATGACCACAACCACGACCACAACCACGACCACGACAACCACGACCACGACTACGACTACGACTACGACCACAACCACGACCATGACCACGACCACGATCACGAACACGACTACCACGGCCACGACTACGACCACCACATCTACCACTACCACTACCACTACCACTACTACGACTACGACCACTATAATAAACAAGAAAAGAAGTAAAACAAACAACAACTACTACTACTACAACAATAAACAAGAAAAGAAGAAAAAACTACTATTACTACTATTTAAAAAAAAAAAACAATAGTAAACAAGAAAAGAAAAAAAAAAACTACTACTACTACTACTACAACAAACAACAACAATTAATTTCCTTTTCTCTCTTCTTCTCCCTCTCTCATTTCCTCTCCCTCCCTCACCCTCTCCCTCTCTTTCTCTCTTTTCCTATTATGTTTAATGTTTTTTTTCTCTCCTCTCCCTCTCTCATTTCCTTTTTTCTCTTCCTCCCCCTCTCTCATTTCCTCTCCCTGCCTCACCCTCACCCTCTCTCTCTCTTTCCCTATTAGGTTTAATGTTTTTTCTCTCTTTTTCTCTCTCCTCTCCCTCTCTCATTTTTTCTCTCTACTCCCCCTCTCTCATTTCCTTTTCTCTCTTTCTCTCCCTCTCTCGTTTTCTCTCCCTCCCTCACCCTCACCCTCTTTCTCTCTTTTCTTATTAGGTTTAATGTTTTTTAATATTTTTCTCTCTCCTCTCCCTCTCTCATTTCCTTTTCTCTCCTCCCCCTCTCTCATTTCATTTTCTCTCTTTCTCTCCCTCTCCCGTTTCCTCTCCCTCCCTCACCCTCTCCCTCTCTTTCTCTCTTTCCCTATCAGGTTTAATGTTTTTTCTCTCTTTTTCTCTCTCCTCTCCCTCTCTCAAATTTTTTCTCTCTTTCTCTCATTTTTTATCCCTCTCTCATTTTGTTTCTCTCTTTCTCTCCCTCTCTCATTTCCTTTCCCTCCCTCAACCTCTCCCTCTCTTTCTCTCTTTCCCTATTATGTTTAACATTTTTTCTCTCTCCTCTCCCTCTCTCATTTCCTTTTCTCTCTTCCTCTCCCTCCCTCACCCTCACCCTCTCTTTCTCTCTTTCCCTATTAGGTTTAATGTTTTTTCTCTATTTTTCTCTCTCCTCTCCCTCTCTCATATTTTTTCTCTCTCCTCTCCCTCTCTCATTTCCTTTTCTCTCTTTCTCTCCCTCTTTCATTTTCTCTCCCTCCCTCACCCTCACCCTGTCTTTCTCTCTTTTCCTATTAGGTTTAATATTTTTTCTCTCTTTTTCTCTCTCCTCTTCCTCTCTCATTTATTTTTCTCTCTCCTCTTCCTCTCTCATTTCCTTTTCTCTCTTCCTCTCCCTCCCTCACCCTCACCCTCACCCTCTCTTTCTCTCTTTCCCTATAATGTTTAACATATTTTCTCTCTCCTCTCCTCTCATTTTTTTCTCTCTCCTCTCCCTCTCTCATGTCCTTTTGCTCTCTTCCTCTCCATCTCTCATTTCTTCTCTCTCCCTCACCCTCGCCCTCTCTTTCTCTCTTCCCCTATTATGTTTAATGTTTTTTCTCTCTTTTTCTCTCTCCTCTCCCTCTCTCATTTCCTTTTCTCTCTTACTCTCCCTCCCTCATCCTCACTCACTCTCTCTCTCTCTCTTTTGCTCTTTCCCTATTATGTTTAACATCTTTTCTCTCTTTCTCTCTCCTCTCCTTCTCTCATTTTTTCTCTCTCCTCTCCCTCTCTCATTTCCTTTTGCTATCTTCCTCTCCCTCTCTCATTTCTTCTCCCTCTCTCACCCTCCCCTCTCTTTCTCTCTTTCCCTATTATGTTTAATGTTTTTTCTCTCTCTCCCTCTCTTTCTCTCTCTCTCCCTCTCCCTCTCCCTCTCTTTCTCTCTTTCCCTATTATGTTTAATGTTTCCCTCTCCCTCCCTCCCTCTCTCATTTCCTCTCCCTCCCTCTCACATTTCCTCTTCCTCCCTCTCCCTCTCCCTCTCTTTTCTCTCTCATTTCCTCTCCCTCTCTCAATACACACAAATTATACAAAAAACAAGTAAAAGAGAGAGAAAACTCCCTCTTCCTCTCTCATTTTCTCTCCCTCCCCCTCTCCCTCTCCCTATCCCTCTCTTTCTCTCTCATTTCCTCTCCATCTCTCAATACACATGAATTATACCTCATTTCCTATCCCTCCCTTACCCTCTCCCTCTCTTTCTCTCTCATTTCCTCTCCCTCCCTCTCCCTCTCCCTCTCTCAATACACATGAATTATACAAAAAACAAGTAAAAAGAGAGAGAAAACAAAAAAAAAAGCAAGAATTGACAATGCACTCACCGTAAAGGCTCGAAGAAGGGTTTGGCAGCTCCTCTTCGTGACGGCGGCTCCTCTTCGCCCTCCGTACACCTACTCCTCTTCTTTGCGAATGGCGGCGGTGGAGAGAAACCTTCTTTCTCCCTCTTTCTCTCCCTCTCAAATGCAAGATGTTCACTCTCCCTCTCGCTCTCCCTTTCACTCTCTCTTTCGTGAATATGCGCAAAATGACGCGCTTGGGTTTCGGCCCGTGTTTTTTTCGTCTAGATACCGTCGCTATTTGTGTCACTATTAGCATTGCAAATGCAACACTAATAGCGACGCAAATAGCGACGCCGTTATTTCTCGTCGCAAATGGCTGTTGCTATACCCTCATATCCTTGTAGTGCAAGTGGGTGATTCCATAGCGGGTGATTCCGCAAAGTACATATTTAAATTAATGGATGTTTATAAGTTTAGAGTGCACACTCATATTAAATTAAGGCTATGACAGAGTTCCAACCTATTTATTTTTATTTTATAGCTGAAGACTACTAGGTATTCACTTTTGTTGATTTAATTCTATTATTTTCTAACAATTGTGAATGCTTTAGTTGATGTGTAGAGCAGGTGGCGTTGGTATTGGGAAGCACGGGGTGATAGCGTGTATTCAAGTTACTTAGAAGAAATTATCATTTTTGATGGGCGCGCATTTTATCATTAAAGACATGGAGCTAATATTTATTTAGGCGTGCTTATTTATTGAAGCACTTGATATATATCTATTATTTTGTATGCACATGGACACACGGTTTAAATATTCATTATTGGATATTGTATTTGGGCATTGCTCGACTCTTGGGCCGCCAACCGCTTTATTATTTATTTGGATAAAAGCAAACACAAAAGCTAAAGCATGCTAATTGAAAAATTGTGCTATTTTTGAGCTTTGAAATGAATAAATTTATAAATACATGCTTTGTGGAGCGCTCACACAAGGCATGGGGGGAGATTGTATCCAATTGGTCTTTTTGCCTCATGTCATGCAAGTCTATTCTCTTGATTTTTGAGCTTAAAGTAGAGTTCTTTGTTCTTGGGGAGCTTCCGACGCTCGCTATGTATGCATACAACATCCGCGCGAAGGCGAAGCTCCATGAACCAATGGGCTTTATAGTCAGTCTTGCAAAAAATTATCAATACTATGGTGTTCCTGGCAGTGAAAAACCCCCTGCTATGTTGTTTTATCGTGAAGGACTAGTCTCTAGCTGAGATGGAGGACCGCCCGGGAAGATCCTTTGTAAGTCTCTTGGGCATAACAGAGAACAAAGAAGAAGCTTCATTAAGTTTAAGTTTATTAAGCCTAAAAATCTTAAGAAAAGCTTAAGCTTTTCAAGAGTTCGACGTCGATGGCGGCAACAGGCACTCCCTGGCGGCGACGTCGATGTCAAAATCCTCTCGTCTCGTCGCAGACCAAATGATTAGTAAGTTTTTTCTTTAAAAAGCTAAAGCTTAAGGTTTTAAGCTATTACTAAAGTTTCAAAAATTCAAGCTTAGATGTTCTCCATAGTTGGCATTTACACTGAGTCAATCTCGAACTCATTTTTTCAACCTCACTACAATCCTCTGTTCACACCTGTGCTGTGATAGAGATAATTTCCAGCAAGCAGATTGACAATGCAATCTTCACGGGAAAAGTATTCGTTGAAGAAGGATTTCATCAACTCCCGCATCCGTAAAGAAGAAAGATCGCAAAAAGCCACTTAAAAGGAAAAAAAAAAAAGGAAGTCTTGTAAATCTGACTTTGAGCTATGCTCATCTCGCTAATAAGATTTTGAGTGTGAGGTTGTTTGAAATTTTGCAAGATGACCGATCAAAATATGGAAGATTTTATGGCCGAAGGTGATTTACCGGAACCAATGATGGAGCAAAAATGAATCTAATTATGATGCAGCTTCAAGAGGAACAAAGAGCACGTCAAACTTTGCAAGCTCAATTAGCCACTCTTCAACAATCTACTGCCGATCAAGATGGACCGCAACTCGAAGATGTTATAAGACGCACGATCGATGCGACACTCGAAGCACAATCTATCCGAAAAGAAGCCAAGATAAGTAAAAAAAAAAATTCAAATTCCATACTTTAAATGGGTTATGCAATGGAAATATTGTTATCACTTTTATTAGTCAGTTTGATGATTATTTCCATGAAGAACAGTACGCCAAAAAAGACAAACTCAAGTGCGTCACTAATCATTTAGTGGACAGAGCATCACTATGGTGGACTGTTGTCCGTAAAAGTATTGATTATCCTACTACTTAGGAGACTTTTCAAAAGAAATTTTTGTAGAATTTTCTTCCATCTCAATTTCACGAAAAAGCAATCAAACAGTGGGATCTTCTCCAATAAAGAGATCGCGAGTTGATTTCACAATATACCGAGCATTTCTGGAATGCCTTATTGCAACTTCCAATGCTAGAAGATGTACCTGAGGTGACCCATAAGCACAAGTTTATGTCTGGTTTGCTTGGTCACTTCTATGCGGAAGTGAACATGTTCAAGCCAACAACTCTCGAGGATGTGATTTCCTTGGCCCATAATGTTGAAGACAAAATTTGAGAACAAGAGAAGCAACCACAAAAATTCCCAACTAACGGTTACTTTGGTACAAAGCAATTCAATTCTAACTTTCGAAGATTCAATCAAAACCGCTTTGTTCCATCTTCATTTTGTAAATCTTGGACACGGCCCCCTGCTTTACCAACAAACACAAATTCAAATCCTAAGCCATCTTTCTAGCCAAATTCCAACATTCTTAAACTTCCCACTATTACCAATAATGTTTCCAAAGACAAATCCATAGTTTGCTATAGTTTGCTATAAGTGCCTGTGAGGCTGACTACGTAGCTCAGAGGATACACCTGACACTACCGGGTGTGAGGATAGTCACAACCTTTAGCAAGGGTGACCTCATCGAACCTCGGGGGAAAGGTAAGGAAGACACTAACGTAACAGCCAAGCCTAATAATGAGAGCAAGGAGTTGTGGGAGGAGTTGATGCAAGCACGGGTTGAACAGAGAGAACCAGTGATGAGTGAGGCCATATTTGAAACAAAAAGGTCAGGAGACAAGGCTAAGGATAGAATTGGGACTTACAAATATCGTAGAAGACCACGAAAGAAGCCCAAGCCTTATAGACAAAGGCATCGATGGAGAGCTAGCACAACGCCTCGATGGATTTCCAAGGCATTGCTTTGTGCTCAAGGGTATTATGCAGGCAACCTATGGATTTGGGTACCAAAACCCCCTACTAAACCACCTCTGCCAGAAGCCCAAATTATGTCAAAAGCAAAGAGGAGTAGGAGGAAACCTAAACAAAAATCCAAGTCTCAAACCAAAAATATTGGAGCGATTGAGCCCCTCACGATTGAAATCAAGAAACCGATCAGGACCTATAAAAAATTAGATCCTCAGCCTACCGTGCTTAGCAAGCAGATATCGGAGGTAACTGTCGAGCATGCACGAGGTCCACTAGTGGCCAAGGAGCCTTTGACTTCCCATGAGGATAATGAGCACCACAGACACAACATCGCTCATGATAAGGCTGATTGCTCAACAAAGCTAATGACAAAATCGTCTAACAATCACGAGCAAACCATTCAGCTAGTGCCAAGTCCACCTAAGAGTCCTAGATCTCCCACATCCTCTTTTTCCAAACGGACACAGGAAGCACAATAGCGGTCGTCAATGGCGACTGCTCACTCCCAATCTCTATCTCCATCAAAGCTTCCAGATGTCCAAGAGGCAGGACATGACACCACCCTTAGCTTTCAACCTAAGGATATGCCTGTGCAAACCACCGTGGCTATCTCAACTGATACTCGGTCTACACAAGCAAATGCTCTAAGGGCAACAAAAGACACTTCCAATTGCCCTAAGGATCGGACATCGCAATCCACCAATAGTAGCAAGTCCACCGAACTAGTTGCTAGTACTTCAAATCAGGGGTCACAGCAGTCACAGCCCTTGGCCGTGACAATGCCCCTCGCGGAGCGTGTCCTTAGCAATTTACCTATGAAGGAAATGCTGCAACCAACTTCCTTGACAACTCCAGCACCCCCAAAGTGCCTAAAGCCTAAGCTGGAAGAGTTAAACACATGGAAATTGGTGGAAGAGCTAGACTCTTCCAAAAGGGAGACAGTTGAACCCTCATAACCTAGAGAGGCTAGTCAGCAAGCTACGGCTATGACCCATGTGGACACCCTAGAGACAGGAAATGCTAAGGCCCAACCAAGCATATCAACAATTGACCTAGTCCAAGGTCTTGAGTCCTTGCGAGATGCACCTTCACTGACCAAGAAAAAGAGGAGAAAACATCGGAAACAACAACAGTTGTAGGTGGTTGGGGACCCCAAGAACAGCACTTGAGAGCTGATGAATAAAGTATCGAGTCCATCCACCAATGAACCCATTGATGCCTCTCTGAACAACGGTGAAACCTCAGACACATCCATGTGCTCTGAAAAATCAAAGCAGTCGTTACCATTGATGGCTGCTTGCAACACTCAATCCACCGATAATAGAACTTGCATTGACCAATCAAGAGTGGATATAACGCTATCACAACAGGGTGACAAACCTATACCAGTCACATCCAAGGAAAACCATGATGCAATAATGAAGCCTCAGGAGAAACATGGAAACCCCAAGAGCATCAGACATCCTCGCGTTGACTGATCCTTCTCATCTAGGCTGGAGCCCCTAGCTACGCTAAAGCCCTCGCACCTAGGGGCCCTCAAATTAGGTGCGTCTAGTGCCCTTGGTCGGCTGGCTTCGTCCCTAGTCCCCTAGCCCCCTAGCACCCCCCAAAATCGTTCAGGGCACCTCAAGGGCACGACATACCTAGGGAGCTTGTCTCGCCTATGGTTAGACCTGTCACCTTGACCCACTCACACAATCCCCCCTTTCAGCCTGCCTTAATACCATTGCAATTAATTGTGGTAAACCCTACACGAATGGCCATGACAAGTCCACCATCCTCATCACACAGGCCCAATGTCCACAAGCTACTAATAGTGCAATACCCTTGTGTTCTATTATGTTAGGTCATGCAATCACAATGTACAGGATGTCGCATACGTCTCCACGTGTACTTCTTCCCATCCGGGATGACTTTGCTAAAATCCACACGACATTAGGCAAAACCAGCTCGCGGTCTTCTACCTACGTAATATCTAAGTATGCACGGGCACTCACATAATATCTGTACCAAAGTATACACATAGTTTGGGTCCTCAAGTGCAGGACAATACTCCAGGCTTGCTTCGAGTTCGACTTGTCTCCCAAACTAATCAATATCTGTCTTGTGCATGATAGGAAGACTAGCACCACCCCTTAGGGAGAGACCACATGAGAGGTTTTCCAATTGCAAGTATTAAAGACTCCAACAAACGTGCCATCAGCTCTATGTCAACACTCCACTCTGACCTCTTGCGCTTTACTTCATCATGCAAACCACCAGAGAATCGTCACGAGAAAAATCCACCATGAGCATCCCACGAACACCAACCCCCGTGCCAGCTATGAGTGGCCATTCCCAACAAATAATAGTCCTATCGCCGCCTACAACAATCATATTACCATCCAATCAGAATAGCATAGTGCCACCAACGACCTTCATTCGCACCAACAGCCCCTTCCACCCACATCTTCAGTGCAAGCTCTGCATGCTACCTCCGACGAAGAGTGCCATGGGACTCGCACTCGTCTAGGAGGGGGTAATGTTAACCCCAACATAAAGAAAGCAAAAGGAAATAAAGAAAAGACATAGGGCAAAGGCGGAAAAAAGGTAGCCCGATTGAAGAAAGAAGAGGATAAAAGGCCAAAAGCACAGGGGCAACCTTAAAAAGCCCAAGGCAAATGCAAAAGGGAAAATGTGTATTTTAAAGTACAAAGGCACACCTTGAAATCTTGTAAAAGAGTGCCAGGCAGTGGAAAATCCGGAAAGCTAAAACAGTAGACAAAGACAAAGGCCAAGGCAAGAGAAATGGAGGACAAAGGCGCAAAAGGAAAAGCGCAAGTCAAAACTTTTGTAAAAGAGTGCAAGCGCATCATGGTTTAATTCAAGGAGCGTCGGGCTCTCACCCATGCAATTTGTAAATGTAGACGGGCAGTGGAAAGGAAGCTAGGAAGATAGAAGGACAATGGGAAAAAGGGCCTAGTCGGCCATGTTAAATAGGGAAAAGGGGATGACCGCCCAAAAGGGATTTAGGGTTTTGTATATAAAGTTGAAAAGTGAATGAGAAGCTCATTCTTGTGTGTGGCAAAAAGTGGCTCTCCTCTTCTTCTTCTTCTTCTTCTTCTTGTTCTTGCTTGCTTGAGTTTGTGCTTTAGAGAGGGAGTGTGAGAGTGTGAGGGAGTGAGTGTGTGAGGGTGAGGCACCGTGGGGTGGAGAAGCTCTCCATCTTCTCCTCTTCTCTTCTCTTCTCTTCTCTTCTCTTCTCTTCTCTTCTCTTGCTCGCGGTGATGGAGCTTGGAGCATGGAGCTTGAGGATGGAGCTTGCTTGAAGCTTGCACTTGGATCGTGGAGCTACCAGAGTGCGTGGAAGAGGAGGTAACTTGAACAGCATGAAGGTAAGCTCACTACACCCATAGATATGGATGGCGCGTCGGCTATGTGAGAGGTAGCCATTAGTGCTCGGCTTAGAACACTTGAAGCAATAAGCGGTCCGTGGGTCTTGGCGGTTGAGCGAAAGCTCCCACAACTAGATATCTTTGCCAAAAGTGACAAAGAAGTTAGAAAGAAAAATGAAGATAAATAGATGCAAATGGAAGCTAGGAGGAATCTCCATTGTTATTTTGCATCCTTGTCTTCGATTGAATTTTGTAACTCTTGATCCAATGAAAAGATTTTTATCCTATGTAAATGTAGTAAATGTTTTTATATTTATGGCTCAAAACTTACAATTATGAGAGACAAGAAACTCATACAAGAGAAAGAGTATTAGCTCTTTTTCCAATTGTTTTACTTGACTTTGCCTCGGGTTCAACCAAAAATTCCAACATAGGCTAGTAGCTCCAAGGTATCCCTTACATATTTAAGACTTCGATTGGAAGTGACATTCACTTCCTTTTCTTCTTCATGTGCTATAACTTGCACCTTAAGTTTGAAAGGCATGCAATCTGTATCAGAATCCAAGGGAATCCAAATTCCTAGTTTAAGTTTGTATCTCCTATAATCAAAGCCCAAAGAAAGAGTTTGTCGTGTGATATTATAACATAAAGACAAGGATTGGAAGTGACATAAGCTCCAAGGTATCCCTTACATATTTAAGACTTCGATTGGAAGTGACATTCACTTCCTTTTCTTCTTCATGTGCTATAACTTGCACCTTAAGTTTGAAAGGCATGCAATCTGTATCAGAATCCAAGGGAATCCAAATTCCTAGTTTAAGTTTGTATCTCCTATAATCAAAGCCCAAAGAAAGAGTTTGTCGTGTGATATTATAACATAAAGACAAGGATTGGAGGATACAATACACCTCATGGTATTGCCCTTATGGTCATATTCTCTATATTTCCAAATCATTCCTATACTGTTGTCTAGTTCCTCTTCTGCAAAATTTTTACTAAGCCAAGTTACCTTTGTCCTTTGTAAATTTGCTATTTTGAAGCAAGCCACAAGGATATGCAAGGGTATAAACCATGATGGGCATATTCTTCTTTAGATCCTTTCAGCTGTCATGGACTTTTGAATATCTTGATATATTTTAAATTTAAAACTATGCATCATTGCCTTATCAAGAATCTCCGAATTTAGAGATGAAAGACTTGGTAATGGCAAATCCTTGATATATCCATATGTACCTTCTATAGAGGGAACCACATACAATGCATAATATATAAAAACCCTTCTCTCACTAAAAGAATCCATGGTATCATTAGTATAGATAATGTCTGTAGATATGCCTTATGAATCGCATGTGGAAGATTCCACTTAAGCTCTCCACAAGTTGCCATTTAGTACTTGTTGATGAAAATATATCTACAACCAAGAATTCGATATTAGTACTTGCTAAAATGAAAAAAATATCACATATGTTATCAACTCAAGACTTACAATGTGTCTATTTGAAAACACGCTTGTTTTGGAGACAAGTGCATATCCTTGGCCATGTAAACATATTGCACTTTGACCTTGTAAACATGTAAGCAATAATACGTCCATTCCAATGATGTTTTATATACTCTTGTTTTCTTCTTTTCACCTTGTGAGAGCCCTTGCAAGAGGGGAGAATGGTAACCCAATTGTTTATGCAAAAGGCTTTGGGCTCCCAATTTTCATTAGCTCCTTGGTTATAGACGGTGTAGGAGTTTACTAAATGAGAAGGGTGCCTTATGGATGCCATAATTAGATTGAATTCATAGAGAAAGAAGCTCACCAAGAAAGGGGAATAAGTAGAGAAAGAAGCTCAAACTAAAAAGGAATATTAAGAAGACTAATGAAAATATATTAGATGCCAAAAAACTCTCGATTTTTAAAAAAGTCATTATTAACTTCATAACATCTTTACCGTGTCCTTTGTCAAATTTTATAAGTAAATAAGGACTTCGAGACTACCAAAACATGTCAGACTTTGGAGATTTTGGCTAAAAAGGAGGAGAGAATCACAAAATGGAATCTACTATCTCCAAAAAGGAGGAGACAAGAATACCATATTCTTGCACATGTGGCAAAATCTCTTTGGCCCTTTCCTTAATCATGTATGATTAACAAAAGTGCATTTGAAGCATTTTTCCCCTAATGACTCAGATGTCTTTGAAGCATCTTTCTCACTTAAATTTGGTTGAAGAAGAGACCTAAAATAGGTCAACATCATAACCCAAATACTATTAGAAGAAAAGTTATATTCAACATTTCTTAAGTCAAAAGATATACCTTGCTACTTGGATTCTTTTACTGCAAACACCTCCTCCTCATTTGAGATGCTCAATATTCTTAAGAGATCTTTGTCAATTTCAAAGACCTAAATTAGCTTGTTTTCTTTGGTATTCTTTGATGTGTTTCTCTAATGAAGGATTCTTCTATTGACAATCCTATAGTTTTCGCAACAACTCATCTTTATGTTTTGTTAACAAGTGATTCTCCAATTTAAGAATATCATTCTCTACAATAAGATTAAATGTATAGCCCAAAAATCTATTATAACCATCACCAATAAATTTCATTAATGAAGAGCTATTACAAAAAGGTGGAGTATTATTTTTGATAGGATCTCTGGGATATAATCTTCCATCCAACCAAAGATCCATATTTTTTTCACTTCAAATCAAAACACATGTTTTATGGGCATCTTTGAAACAACATTTAGTTTTGTTCTTTTTTTGATTGGTTCATACTCACATTCTAGCTCAACGTGAAGGTGATAGAGAGCTCTTTTACTAACGTTACAAGGATCATTGGATGATTGATCCATAGCTAAAGATATGATTTGCAACTCGTAAGAATACTTTGTGAATTCAAAAAGTCTAAAAATGAGTAAGTAAGCAACAAGGAGAAGAAGAAGGAAAAGAGAGAATGATGATGGAGGGAGATAACAAGATGTTAATAAAATTAAAATTGAATATTCACTATCACATCTATCAAGACAAGGTAGGATTCTCATTAAATCAGTCATCATCAACTTTATGGTAGCCTACATTTCTAGGTTTGATATAAGCCATGAGAATATTATGTTAATGACCTTTTAACAATTTTAGATATGTTTATTTATCAAAATATAATTTTAAAAAAATCTATTTTTTAATGTTCTAAAATATTTTCTCTCTCTAGGATCTCTTACAAGGCATTTTGGAGACCTCAAATCTCCCCTAATGTTTGACAAAACGAGATAACATTTGAAACTTCAAAATAAGAAGTCCAAGTTTACAATTGTCAAATTCCTTTTAGTATCCATGAAGATCATGATTACAAAGAAATATTTCTCGAATATAAAACAACAAGTCCATGAATACTATGAAAACTACTTCTTGAACTTAAATAGTAAGTTTACAAATGATGGATTAATAGCCACTTTATAGCTTAAGGCCTGTGGATGGGTAAGTGACTAGTGACATCGTACGTGACTTCAAATTTTATCCTCCTTGGAATAATGGTTTATTCTCATGAGCCTATATGAAGGGTCTAATTTTTACACCCTCCCTAGCCCAAATAGCCATCCCCTTTTCAAGGATAATATCAAGATTTCACTAGCATTCACATCTTTGATGCAAGCTAGAGCATGCTACTTATGACAGTGAGGGACAACATCCAGATGCCCTAGTATCCATGTCTTCCATGATGCAAGCTAGAGCACACTACATATGATAGTGAGTGCCATGGGACTAGCACTCATCTAAGAATGACAAATGTCAAGCAAAGGTATAATATGCTAAAACTATTTGGGATGGATTAATTCATTTGGAGTGCATTATATTATTTTAGGCACCATCATCCTTGATGTCTAGCTAAATTTACTTATATATTCATTTTTTAAAATGTGAGTTAAACTTGCCTTCATCAAATTGTACAATATCTTTTGATTATATAGGAATACTTGCAACAATTAAAATTGTGGACATTCAGCTTCTATTCAAATTTAGGTGGATTGGTTCAATTAACCTAAGATATGTACATAAATCAAAAGAGAACCAATGGTAGGCATGCACTTCCTTTTGAGTAGAGCATGTGTAGTGGTTATGTGAGACATAGCCACTAAGGTAAATAGTTTGAAGCTCTTAAAGGAATAATAATGCCACATGTTTCACACGTGAAGCACAACATTGATTTTATGCACCCTTCCAACTATCTAAGATCATCATGTAGATATAAGGAACACAAGTCATTGTATTTTCTTCTCCATATTTTATTCCACCGACTAAAGAATCATGGATCAACCATCCTTTAGTCTTGGAACCCTTGGAACTTACCTTTATCCTCAAACAACCCTTGAAGATCTTTGTGAAACATCGTAAGAAGAGCATCCACTAGTTCTGAACTATGCCAACCATCATAACCTTCACCACACAATGTTCTAGCAAAGGCACTTGCATGGTGAGCATCACTAGGGATTATTTCTCTTTGAGTAAGATTACTTTAATGGAGTTTCTTTTTGAAACTTTCTAGCTTTGATAAAGGCTATATGGACTTCCTTTTGCAAGTTGAACAAGTTGGCCAAGTTTATATCTTACAAAGTAGGTCTTTGGAATCAAGAACTATGTGACCTTGATTGGAAAAAGTAACTACAAGAAAAAAAAATAGAAGGATGAGTAGACTTCAAAGCAATATTGATTCTTGAAACCATCGCACCCATATTTTTGAATAGATATCTAGTACATATTGCTCTAATCCATGAGACTTTGATCTGTTAACTGGTTTCCCCTTCGTGAAATCTCCATGGATATTATATATAAGACAAGTTTGCATGAAATTTGTTAAGATACTTTCTTTTACAATTTATTACTCAGTCTATAGTATAATCCATAGGGACTTTGGTAGACAAATGCAACCATTATCATGCTCATGTGGTCAAAATTATTGCTTGATATTTGTCTCCATAAGGTCTACATGAATAGCTACTAACACTATTGATCCTATAAGATGCTCCCACAAGGGACTCACAATATTCTTGACATTATGCATTAGATCAAGAACATGGTTTATCAATAAGGCATCTCAATATGGCAAGTACAAAATATGAAAACTTGTATGACAACCTTTGATCTTGGGGGGGGAGAGAGAGAGAGAGAGAAAACCAAAATGGGGAGTGGATCTACCATTGGCTCATGCCTTTATAGCCTTAGGTATTGCACATGTGATAGGTATGTGTAATCATATTTGTGCATTTAGCATTGGCCCTTATATTGAGCAACCATGGTAATTGAGAAGCTCGAGATTTGCATGGCTTCAAGCTTAGTATACAATATTTAGAACAACAAGACTATTCACAAATGAACTTAACTACTTGATGGTAGAGAGCTGGAGTAACGTGTACTTAATCATTATCCATATCCAAGAGAGTCATGCATGGTTCATATTAAGACACCTTGGATTTACTTATTTCTTAGCTTGGCAATGTGCTAGCTTATATATGTTATTGGAGTATCCAAACATAATACGTGGAGCTCCTCAACTAAAGGTTGGAGATACACATCCATGTTATGCATCTTCATTGGTACTATCTCACCTTGCATATCATATGAACTTCATCATTTGGCTTCAACATGGCAAGGGACATTTCCCATAGGGTGAGGCCATTTGTGATGCAAGGTCTTTCCATGTATGCTATAACTTGGAAAGCTAAAACTTTTGTATAGTTTTTGACAATGGAATGTATATAAATATTTTATCTGATGTGATATGTACTTAATTTTTGTATCATAACATATATGCAGACTACACTTTGGATTAATGAATTCCCATTTATTGAAATAAAGCCAAACATCTTGTATCCATCAAGAAAAATACATGTAATAGCTAATAGCAATGACAAATACAAAGGGAAAATATTGCAATATGAAAGTAAGGAGTCTTATTCATTCCTTGGCTTTTTTGACAATGAAGAGAAGGGGCTTCAAATACAAAAGGGAGTTCTTTCAAAAATGGCATGCTTTCCCTTCAACTCTTTCTCTAGGAGAAATAAGCCTGACACTTTGGTAAGCTCACCTAATGTACCAAGCATATACATTGCTCCACCATGTGCTTGGTCAAATAAATAAATCAGCGTTGACCACTTAACCAACACTATCGTCTCCAACCTGGATGTTACATGTATGATTTTGAAAGGTCAAAACTTGATTGATACTAAATTTTTCATGATTGTTTCCTCCGTTTCAAATGAGATTTTTTGATGGAAGACCGCCAGATTGACAACAAGTTCATTGATTTATTCCTTTAAGGCTGAGTCCTTTTGTCAATTCGTATGCCAAGATCCTCCTTATGTCGGGTGTAAACATATGCATTTGTTGATCCGTATGTCAAGATCCTCCTTATGTCGAGCTTATGGGCTAGTCATAGGGATGTTTAAGCTACCTTTGATATCAGGAGGCATATTCCACGGTGGATTCTGTGAGGTTTTGCAGTGGATTCTGTAAAATTATATTTATTTACCGGGGCTCATACACAAGGTGGATTCCTTGTGCGAAAAGTCGATGGGGACGCCTGTCCTTTTCAGGCGTCTCATTAATTTAATGTGCAAGTGGGTGATTCCATAGCGGGTGATTCCACAAAATACATATTTAAATTAATGGATGTTTATGAGTTTAGAGTACGCACTTGTATTAAATTAAGGTCAAGACAGAGTTCCAACCTATTTATTTATTTTGTAGTTGAAGACTACTAGGTATTCACTTTTTTCGATTTAATTTTATTATTTTCTAACAATTGTGAATGCTTCAGTTGATGTGTAGAGCAGGTGGGGGTGGCATTGGGAAGCACTGGGTGATAATGTGTATTCAAGTTATTTAAAAAAAATTATCATTTTTGATGGGCGTGCATCTTAGGTGTGGCACTAATATTTATTTTGACGTGCTTATTTATGCTGAAACATTACGCCCATCAAATAGCTTCTTCTCATTTTCAACTGCTTCAATAGCCTTAGTCGCGCTGTTTGCATTCTCCTGCTCCGAATAGAGTTGCCTTTGCTGAGACAACTGCTGTTGATGCAATTGTTGTTGCCCCGCGATACCAAAGCGTTGAGAAGAAGTCCAGCAACTAGAGTCAGTCAAAGCGGAGTTGGTGGGAAAGTTGAAGGAGCAGTTTGCTTCAACTGCGCCTACTGCTTCTTCTAGCGCTCCTACTACACCTAGGAGTGCTCCTAGTGCACCTAGGAGAGATTGGAGATGTATTTGGTGTGATAGTATAGACCATCAGCATTGCAGGGATTGTGACTCTTTCCAGGATGCAAGGAGGCAGAACTTGGTATATTGGGGGCAAGATATAAGATTTGGTTGACTGAGACATGAGCTCCACTTGCTACCAACTTTGGTAAAGGTGGAATGAAGAAGTTAGTGGAGGACATGGCTGCGCGTACTTCTTATGTGACAGCTAGAGGTGATGCTTCTGCATATGGAGTACAGATTGAGAAGGGATCAGAGACTCAGTCCGCGCTATGGACTTATGCTATGGAAACTGCAAACAATGGGAAAATTCAGCAAACTGTTTTGACTAGTGCAGGCTCTAGCATCAGATCAGAGACAGGTTGGGACTCGCCTATTGACAGGTATTCTATTTATGCTTATTTGGCTAAATCTCATGGTGCAGATGTATTTGTTGAGGAGAAGCGTAAGAGGGATGAAGAAAATCCAAGTGCAGCTAAGAAGACTAGAGGGGGTGAGTTTGTTACTCCACCTACTGCAGGACCGTCTTCAAGACCAGGGCCAAATCGACAAATGGAGGATGCTCGAAAGAGAGAAAAGAGGCAAGAGCCTAGAGAGAGAAAGCAGCCAGGATTCAGATTGATGTCCGATATTGAGACATCTACAGACATGAAGAAAATCTTTAATGATAAGATACTTGGCAGTGAGGTGACTTTCACTATTTCTGAGATTTTGGGCATCTCAAAAAGAGAGTTTCAGGATCAGTTTCAGGAGGTCTTGAAGAGGAAAAGACATGCATTGTCTACCACTGATACACAGGGAGTTTTGATTGGGGAGTTGGATGAGGATGAGGATGAAGTTATGGTTGATAATGCTTCTCTTTTTCCGCAGGTAGAGAAGAGGGTTCAGCCTATGCATTATGCTGAAATTGATGAGCCTGTCATGATACCGCGTAGTCACTTTTCGCGGAGCCATTGGGCTAGGGCAACTACAGAGACGATGGTAAAGATTGGAGAGAAACATGTGCCTTATGTTGCATTGGTTGATCATGGTTCAGAGATTAATCTCATAGTTCGTGGAGTTTATGAGAGTAACAGATGGCCTATGGATGTAGAGCATGGGTGGCGTATGAGAGCCGCCAATAACACTGCAGGTGATTTGTATGCTACCTATCCTAGTGTCAAGGTTTCTATTGGTGATGTAGAGGAGGATTTTCATTTCTTTATGCAGGATTCATGCTCGTATCCCATAATTCTTCGTCAGCCATTCATTACAGAGATGCGCATGGAAACAAAGGTCATGGATGATGGATCTGCTTATGCACGGATTCGTAGTAAAGATGGTATGAGAGCAGTTCAATTTATGACTGTATGTGTGAACCATGTTAGAAACAGGGATACTCTCAGAGATGCACCTTTGCCCACTGTGAGGGATTCGGGTTTTCATTAGGTACCGCCGTTTCGCGAGACGACGGTGGTACAAAGGAGAGGAGATTGGAGTTCTCGCCTCCTGGCAGCGGTGTTTTCTCCTCCAATTTTGTTGGGATTTCAGCAAACAGTTCGATGAGTTATCAGAAGACTTCTAGGTTGCCTAGAGCTGCCAGGCAGTATATATGCAGGAAGGAGAAAATTTTGAAAAATGCAGGAATTTTGGAGGATGATGAGCACATAGATGGGATGTATGACAGTGTGATTTGTGCAGATACGATGACAGAGATGGGAGATATGCTGAAAACTGATATGCTGAATTGTCACGGTAATGTATTAGTACAGTCCCTAGACATGTTTCATGAAATTGCAGATTTTATGTCACAGATTGAGTGAGAGGCTGAGGTAACTCAGCAAAGAGTTTTGAGTGCTGAAGAAATTCAGCAAACAGAGTTTCCAACTGGTTATGATAAGCTTTCAGAGAGACAGAGGGCTGAAAATTTTCAGCCAACAGAGTTTACTGCTGAAATATTTCAGCATTCAGAGTTTGGGGCTGTGTCTATGTAGTCCATAGAGCAGAGGGCTGAGAATATTCAGCCATTGGAGTGCACAATTGCTGATTTACAGCAAGATTTATGTAATGCAGAAGAGCATAATGAAGCCAGGGTTGACACGAAATACATAACTATGGATAAGAAGGTGAAGCGGTTGCTATACCGCTTCCACCTGACAGTGATAAGCAAATAGAGAGGGTTGCTAAACAGCAAATTTTGAGGAATTCGGAGCATATTGGTCATAAATTCTCAGCAGAGACTCTTGCTGAATTGAAAATTGGAAATGGTGATTTCTTGCTACCCATAGAGAAGCAATGCTTTCAGGATATGCTTGAGCGTCATGGAAAGGGATTTACTTTTTTCCCACATGAGATTGGATGTGTGAATCCTGATATTGTTGCTCCTATGGTCATTTTTACTATTCCTCATATCCCATGGAATCTCCGACCTATTCCGGTGCCTAAAGCACACTTGCCAAAGCTGATTGATTTATTGAATGAGAAAATCAGGATGGAAATCCTTGAGCCTTCATCTGCACCATACTCAAACAGGTGGTTTACAGTTCCAAAGAAGAATGGCACTCTTTGATTTATTCAGGACATGCAGCCAGTGAATAGAGTTACTATCAGGAATGTTGGTATAGGTCCAGTTGTGGATGAGTTTGCAGAGGCATTTGCTGGACGTGCCATCTATTCTTTGGGTGATTTGTATTCAGGATATGATCAGTTTCAGCTGGCTTTGGAAAGCAGGGACATAACCACCATGAGAACTCCTATTGGGCTTGTCAGGATGTGTACCTTGCCTCAAGGTGCCACTAATTCTGTTGCGCATATGATGAATGCCATGCATAAGGTCCTTCGTGATTACATACCTCAGCTTACTATGCCTTTCTTGGATGATGTGCCCATTAAGGGGTGTGCAGAAGAAGAGAAGAATGAGAGCCTAAATGAGCAGGGATGCAGATACTTTGTGGCTGATCATATTTCAACATGTGAGAAGATTTTGGCCAGGTTAGAAGAAGTGAACTTGACACTTTCAAGGCAAAAATCTTTTTTTGGAGTGAATGAGGTTGTCATTGTTGGACATATGTGTGGATATTATGCCAGGAAACCCTCACCTGATAAGGTGAATGCTATAGGCGAGATTGCAGAGTATTGTTCTACTACTTCAGAGGTACGGAGATTCATTGGTGCTTGTGTGTTTTATATGATTTGGATACCTCATTTTGCACACATAGCAGATTGTTTGTATCAGCTGCTTCGAAAGGGGCAGAAATTTTATTGGGATGAGAGCCACACTAGAGCTATGCAGAAATTGAAGAAGTTATTGCAGAATGCTCCTACTCTTAGGAAAGCGGATTATAATTGTGATAGGCCTATTGTATTGACAGTTGACACTAGTCCAATTGGCATAGGTTGGGCTGTGGGTCAAGATGATGCAGATGGAAATAGGTATGCTATTCGGTTTGGGGCGAAAGTCCTAAACGAGAGACAGAGGAGATATCCGCAAATCAAGAGGGAGTTATTGGGGATTGTCACGGCTCTCAAATGTGACAAGGAGTACTTTATTGGAGCTTCAGTTGTGGTAGAGACAGATTGCTTGCCATTGATTGGTATGATTACGAGTTGCTCTACTCCGAATATAGCTATGTTGAGATGGATTGCATACATCAAGTCATTAAATCCGGAATTTAAACACATAGCAGGGAAAGATAATCCAGTGGCAGATATGTTGTCTAGAGCCAGATATGATGATGAGGAGACTCTACTTGCAGAAGAGGATGATGCGGAAATTTCAGCCACTATGGTTGATCATGTTTGTCATGTCTATGATATTGTGACTTTCACAGAAGAACTCTATGTTGGAGATTGGTTGCAGATTGGCAGGTACCTTAGTACACTAAGCAGAAGAGATGAATGGACAGATAAAGAGTTCAAGAAGATCAGAAGGAAAGCCTATGGTTATTTTCTCAAGGATGGATTTCTTTGGAAGCATCCCAAGAAAAGAGGCGGATTACCTTTGCGGGTTGTCTGCGATAGAGAGACACAGTTACAGGTGATGAGGGAGTTTCATGAGAGTCCTTGGGCTGGTCATAGAGGAGTGTGGGCTACTTATGAGAAAATCAAGGAGAAATATTGGTGGAAAGGCATGTACAGAGATGTTTCTCACTTTGTTGAGACTTGCAGAGACTGCCAGATGTATTCAGTAGTGCGTCATCGAGATGAGCTTCATCCGACCTATCCACTATGCATTCATTATAAGTGGATAGTTGATTTGGTTACCATGCCTATGGGTCTATGGCAGATGAGGTACATTGTTTTGGCTAGAGAGGATCTTACCAATCATGTTGAGGGCAGATCTTTGAGAACGAAAACCACTAGTGCAGTGTGTAAGTTCTTATTGGAGAAAATTTTCTGCAGGTATGGTTGTGTGGGTAAGATCACTGCGGATCGTGGTGAATTGGATGATGTAGATGAAGCTAGGGAGTTTTTCTCTCAGCTAGGAATCAAGTTGGCTCTAACCACAGCATACAATCTAGAGGGAAATGGAAAGAGTGAAAGAGGGCATCCGCCGATAGTGAAAGCATTAGCCAAAGCATGCAGAGGACGGATTGGAGAATGGCCAAGACTTCTACCATTTGCTTTATGGGCTGATCGTACGACTCATAGTGTTACCACAGGATATATGCCTACAGAGTTGATGTATGGTCAGAAACCTGTTATGCCGATTGAGACTTGTGCTTTGACTTGGTCAGTTTTACCTTGGCAGGAGGATTTGACGCGAGAGGAGCTCTTAGCTCTTCGGATTCGACAGTTGGAGAGGAGACTTGAGGATATTCAGCTAGCTATTGACAGGTTGAAGGTTGCTAGACTAAGGAATAAGGACAGGTTTGACAGCAGGCATCGCTTGCGGCCTAGAGCAATAGAAGAGGGAGATCGGGTATTGGTCTTTGATAGTAGCCTTGAAAATCAGCATACTGCACTTCGGAAGATGGTGAAAAGATGGTTTGGGCCGTACGTAGTTAGACATGTCTTTGATAATGCAACATATGAGCTGACTGAATTGGATGGGACAGTGCTTAGAGTGCCTATTGCTGGAAAAAGAATCAAGATTTTCAAGAAAAGGGATGATGAGGACTATGCATTGGAAGAATTTGCAAGAGAAGAGCAATGAGAAGAAACTCCAATGGAAGAAATAGATGATATGACAGATAATCTTGTTGATCTACCAGAAATGCATAACGAAGAGATTGATCTGTTTGTGGATCTTGAAGATAATGATCATGGGTAGTTGGCCCATTCGGAGGATGCGCAGGATTAGAGGGGGTGGATGTCATATTGCTGCGCATTCGAGGTGTGTAAACCACCCAAAAGTTGTTCGTGTGATTTGATACTTTGTACATATTTAATTATTGTGTTTGTACTTTTGTTCTGCATGGGTAATAAAGTGAAGAAGGGTTTGGAGCAAGAGGAACTTATCAATAATGTTCTAATTGGCATGCCTTGCCAAGTGGTCAGTCAATTTAGATGAGGAGGTTTTGATCAACAGTTCACAGGAGTTTCGCATTATGCTCAATGGAGAATCAGGGTGATAAGTATGGGTATATGTGCGAATCTCATGACTTCTTTGAGAAGATGAAGAGGGGCAAACAAAACATCGATGTGATTGCACATTTTCAGCAGAATTGAATGTAAGATTGGATGCCAAACATACTGTATATGGCAAGTAACAATGCAGCCAAAAGAAAGTGTTTGAAAGAGTTGTGGGTTATGTTGAAGTACTAGGCAAGGGGATGTCTGAAATCTGCAGCCAGATATACAGTGTGAATGAAGTCTTTAGGCTACATAAACTTCCTACATTCTATGAGACATGCAGGGGCTCAACGTCATCAATTGCTGTTTTTGGTAGGGCTGTTTTTAGGAGGACAGAAAAAGGAAAAAGCTAATTTTGAAAGCGAGAGGGCGGGACGGACAGGAAGAAGGGGGATACACACACAGAACAGAGGTATCGCGGGATACGAAGGAAATCTCACCACGAATTGGAATCGAAGAAGTTCTCTGCAAACTGGGAAGAAGGAGCACTGATGTAGGACGAAACGTGACGACGACACGGATTCTCAGAGGAGACGATTGAAGATAATGCAGAGGCAATAACAACGAGAAGACTTATAAAAACAATGATGGATTGCATTGCCAGGGGAACGCCGGGGTCGAAAAGGCAGACATGCCTTTTGTCCGTATCGAAATAGGGACCGCCATGTGCTGAGGTTGGAAGCCTAATCGAGAGCTGCATCCCGTGGCAGTTCACGGACCGCATATCTCACTGTGGATGATTGCACCAAACGCTTTAAGGCTCACTCTGTGCCCTGCCTATGGATTGAGCGTCCTTCTCCCGCTTTTATGGTGCCCTATCTTGTCAAAGGTCGGAAGGCTTGGCAACTACGGTGTCTTCATGCTTGACGTACACTCTAACAAAAGGAGGGACAGGTGAACGGCTGAACTTGTTGATTCTGTGGCTTAACAGGGAACTGGTTTTCTGGGCGTCTTCGAGGAGCAGTGGGTTTTTACCGAGAGGAGGAAGGGACTTTGGTGAGCTTGACGACAAGGACGAAGCAGCAGGTGAAGACGACGCACTCTGGATTGAGAAGGACGAGAAAGAAGACACCTGAAGCACCCATGATTGTGCTTAAAAGAGGCGAATTGACAGAACGGGAGACACAGGAAAGCTCGATTGAAGACGTAGGCTGAGAGTGTGACTCTGAAGGAATTCAATGAAACAAAGACAAACCAAAGAGGACTGTAGAGGCATCTGTGCTCGCATAACTCCTGCAGAGGACTGCACAGGACTTCGTTTAGCTTTTAACGATCACATGCTAGAACCCTTGCCAAGAATATGAAAGCAGCGTCAGCAGACGGCATAGAGGAGGATATGCCGAAGTCTAGTACTGGCAACGTACCCAGCAATGCCAATGAAGCTGTGGTTATGGAAAGCTGTAAAGGAAAGTTTTCCAATCGTTGTGGAGATTTCATGGAAGAACTATTGCGGCATTCCTGTAAACAGTGTTACATTGAAGAAGACATCTGAGGACTGCGATTCCTTGTGAGGTCTAGAACAATTTCTGCTACAAGGATCTTGGAATGTTGCAAGGCGAGGATCACCAGTGAACAGATTGAAAGCAACACCACACCACTGCTATTCTAAATGCATCAGAAACATGTGGAAGCATTGATTTTGATGATCTCTTGGAGCACCTTAAAAATGATGTTCAGCAATCTGAAGAGAAATCCAAGTCTGTCTTCATTGATTGAGTCTTAGCATATCTGAATGACAAAGAAAACTTTCATAATCACTTTTTCTTTGGATATCCATACTCTTGCTAAAATTGGGAATTGATTAGGTTGTTTCCTTTCTTTCTTCATGCAAAGCCTCGTATCTTTGATAGTGAAGACAGTACTATCAAGTCAGAGCTTGTATCACATACCCCAAAGAAACTTAAACAGTCTATGATTGAGGAGTCAGATTTGTGACCTTATGAGGATGTTTGTGATAAACAAGAAGGATTGAATTCATAAGAGATCATTGACAATTCAGAGATTGATCCATTGACTGAATTATAAGAGACGGGTTTTTCCTTCTGAACTGGTGGCCATTGTAATTAAAACTTGTAATTTAAAAAAAAAAACAACTCTCCTTTTGTTCTTATAGACTTTATTGAAGCAACTATGGAGCTGAACAAGAGGGTGGAGTCCCTTTGAATGCTCAAAAGAATGCAGGGTGTCCTGAAATTATAACAGATTTGACTTCATTTTTCTTGCTTCATCTTCTAGCCTGAAATTATCAAGAACTTCTGAAGTTGCGACATTGCTTTCGAAACCCTTCGACAGCGCTTGACATATATTTATTATTTATATGCGCATGGGTGCACGATTTAAATATTAATTATTGGACATTGTATTTGGGCACAGCTCGACTCTTAGGATTCCCAACGATTTATTCTTTATTTGGACAAAAGCAAACACAAAAGCTAAAGCATACTAATTATAAATTTGGGTTATTTTTTAGCTCAGAGATGAATAATATATTAAATACATGCTTTGTGAAGCGCTCACACAAGGCATGGGGGGAGATTGTACCCAATTGATATTCTTGCTTCATGTCGTGAAAGTTTTCTCTCTTGGTTTTTGAGCAAAAAGTAGAGTTCTTTGTCCTTGGGAATCTTCCGGCGCTCGCTACGTATGCATATGACATCCGATCTGCGCATAGTGATATCAGAGCGAAACTGAGATCGAGGGCTTCCAATCGCTTACCATCTCACACGAAGGCGAAGCTCCTAGAACGATCGAGATCTACAGTCAGTCTCACGATAATTCGTGAAGAACCCCCTGTTACGTAGTCGGATTGCGAAGGACCAATATCTACAAGCGAAGAACCACCTAAGAAGTTCCATTGCTAAGTCTACTTCATCTTAGAGAATTCCAGTTTAGTTTAGTGTTTAAGGTTAATACTTAAGTTTTTTAAAAAAGCTTAATACTTGGAATTTCAAGACGCCATGGCGGTAGGACAACGAATGCCGTTCGACGGCGCCGTCTGACACATCCTAACGTCTTGGGCGATTTAAAAAAAATCTTTTAAGCTTTTCTGAAGCTGAAGTTATTAAGCTTCCTAAGGTTTTCAATTCTCAAGCTTAAACCCCTTCTCAAGTGGGCATTCACACTTGTCTTATCTTGAACTAGTTTCCGGCTTCCCTGAAAGCCCATGTTCGCACCTGCACTCTGATAGAGCCAAATTTCAGCAAATAGATTGCTATATGCAGTCTACATGGACGAAGTATCTTCTTGGAACAAGGCCAACATCAATTTCCATAGCCATGAAGAAGAAAGATAATAAAAAGCCACTTTTTTTTTAAAAAAGCAAGCCTTGTAATCCTGAATTTGAGCTACGCTCATCCCGCTAACAGGATTTCGAGTGTGTGAGGTTTTTAAAAATTTTGCAGGATGATAGATCAAAATATGGAAGATTTGATGGCAGAAGATGATCTACCAGAACCAACGATGGAGCAAAAACTGGACCTAATTATGATGCAACTTAAAGAGGAGCGAAGAGCACGTCAAACTTTGCAAGCTCAATTGGCCAGTCTTCAACGAACTACTATAGATCAAGATGGACCGCAACCTGAAGATATTATACGACGTACGATCGATGCGACACTTGAAGCACAATCTATTCAGAAAGAAGGCAAGATCAGTAAAAGAAATTTCAAATTTCGTACTTTCAATGGGTTACGCGATGGAAAGACCGCACTTGCTTTTATCAGTCAATTTGATGATTATTTCCATAAAGAATAGTATGCCCGAAAAAGACAAAATTAAGTGTGTCACTAATCATTTAGTGGACAGAGCATCCTTATGGTGGACTGTTGTCCGCAAAAACATTGATTGTCCTACTAGTTGCACGACTTTCCAAAAGAAAATTTTGCAGAATTTTCTTCCACCCCAATTCCACAAAAAAGCAATCAAACAGTGGGATCTTCTGCAACAAAGAGGTCACGAGTCTATTTCCCAATATATCGAGCGATTTTGGAATGCTTTATTACAACTTTGAATGCTCGAAGATGTACTTGAGGTGACCCATAAGTGCAAGTTTATGTCTAAGTTACTTGGTCACTTCTATGCGAAAGTGAACATGTTCAAGCCAATGACTCTCGAAGATGCAATTTCCTTGGCCCATGAGAAGCGTCTACAACAATTCTCAAACAATGGTAACTTCAATACAAAACAATTCAATTCTAATTTTCGAAGATTCAATCAAAACCGTTTTCTTCCATCTTCATTTCGTAAATCTTGGGCACGACCCTCTGCTTTACCATCAAACTCAAATTCAAATCCTAAGCCATCTCTTTAGCCAAATCCCAACATTCCTAAACTTCACACTATTACCAATAATGTATCTAAAGACAAATCCATAGTCTGCTATAAATGCCATCAACTTGGACATCTAGCGGTGAATTGTCAATCCAAAAAGCCAACTGTTCACATGAACTATTTGGGAGTGATTGAAGACGAAGACCATGAAGGAATGCCAGATTTTACGAAAGACGATGACGATAACGACACTATAGCTACTTTACCAGGATACCAAATCCTCATTCTTTATTAACTTTATTAACGATGAAATGTCTTGTGCATGGTAAAGAAAAGATTGTTTTACATGATGATGGGAGTACACACGACTTCATTTCTGCAAAATTTAATAAAGAATTGAAATTACATACTGTTTCCACTCATTATCGCATCAAGGCTGCATTCTTAGGCACTGGATATAATGGAACACAAGAAGTGCATGACTTAGAAATTAAAATTGGTGATTATGTTGAACGTAGAAATTTCCTAGTTGCCTCTGCAATCTAGTGACATTATTTTGGGAATGCCTTGGTATCATCAGTATAATCCTGATATAGATTATTCCATGCATTCAATGAAGATTCATTCTCATGGGAAACAAGTCATATTGCATGGTATGCACACTTTTGATAATTTTCCATTGCTTAGTCATACACAGGCTAAACATGCATTAAGAAAAGGTAGCAAATCCTATTTAATCTGGGTGTGAATGAAATTGAAGTTAAGGAAAATAAGATGCATCCTAGGTACACACAATTTCTTTCACAATTTAAAGACTGTTTTGCTGTTGACTTACCACCTGGTTTACCACCCACATGTCCTGAAGAAGATCATAAAATAGACTTAATTCCAGGTTCTCAACCACCATGTAAAATACCTTATCGACATAATCAAATTGAACAGAAAGAAATTCAAACTCAAGTTGAAGAATTGTTAACCCGAGGACTCATTAGACCCAGTAGTCCTCCATTTGGTACACTTGTCCTATTAGTTAAAAAGAAAAACAACACTTATAGGATGTGCATTGATTATCGTGCCCTAAATAAAATCACAGTAAAAAATAGATATCCGATCCCTAGGGTAGACGATCTTATGGAAAAACTACAAGGGGCTGCAATATTTAGCAAAATAGATCTTAAATCTGGATACCATCAAGTACGATTGGACACATCTGGCATTTTCAAAACTGCATTTGGAACTCAATTTGGACACTATGAATTCCTTGTTATGCCTTTTGGATTAACTAATGTACCAGCTACATTTAGTCGTATGATGAATCGCATATTTTTGAAGCATCAGCATTGTGTCATTGTTTTCTTTGATGGCATATTGGTTTTCAGTAAGAATGAGAATGAGCATTATGAACATTTATCTTTGGTTTTCAAATTACTGAAAGAGAATCAATTATATGCTAATCTTGAAAATAGTGTTTTTTTCAAACACAAATTGAATACTTATGACATATTGTTTCATCTGAAGGTATTAAAGTTGATCCAAAAAAGATAGAAGTAATTTTGAATTGGACGAAACCTAAAAATATGCATGAATTACATTCTTTCTTAGGTCTTGCTAGCTTTTACAAAAAAATTGTGGGAAATTTTTTCATTGCTTGCATTACCTTTAATAAAATTATTAAAGAAAGGTATTGTGTATCATTGGTCCGAAAATCAGCTAAAGTCTTTTGATTTACTAAAACATGCTTTAACTCATGCTCTTGTATTGCAACTCCTTGACTTTACTCAACCATTTTTCCTAGTAGTCACTAACGCTAGTGGATTTGGAATAGGAGCTGTCCTTATGCAAGATTTCCATCCCATAGCTTACTCTAGTTGCAAGCTTAAACCCTCTGAACTTAAGTATTCTACCTAGGATAAAGAATTGCTAGCTGTAGTACAAGCTTTACGTCAATGGAAACACAATTTAATGGGATCTGAATTCATGATTAAAACTAACCAACAAAATATTAAACATCTCCTTAGCCACAAATATCTGACAGATACATTAAATGGGCTGCTTTTATTCAAAGTTTTCATCCACTTATCCAATATCAACTCGGAAAAAGAAAATGTTGTTGCCGATGCCTTGAGTAGAAGACCAACTATTCATAATATATCTGTGATATCTTTTGATTCTCTTATCCCTATGAAAGATACCTATGAAGACCAAGACCCTAGTTTTCAAGCTGATTGGAATAAATTAATTAACAATAACTGGATCCCAATTGATTCATTGTCTTATGCTGATGGATTTATGTTTTATGAGAAAAGGTTATGTGTAATTGTTCCATTTATATCATTTGTGTTGCATGAAATTCATTGTCCCCCATATCAAGGCCATAGAGGTATTATTTCCACTTTATGTACTTTGATTGAAGATTTTTATTGGCCACAGATGGAATCCGATGTTTCTAACTTTGTATCTGAGTGTTTAATTTATCAAGGAGTTAAGCAGCACCATGGTAAGCTGTATGGTTTGTTAATGCCTTTACCAATCCCTGAAAGACCATGGGAGCATATTTCAATGGATTTTATTACTGGTTTGCCTAACACTCTCAAGCTAATCACGATATGATATGGACTATTGTAGATTGATTTAGCAAACATGCATATTTCATTTCATGCAAGAAAACATTAACTGCATCTCAAGCTACTCAATTGTTTCTCAAATCTGTTTTCACTAACCATGGTTTATCAAAAGTTATTATTTTTTATCATGATTCTAGATTCTGCAATAATTTTTGGACTACTTTTTTTTGCTAACTTAGGAGTAAAGATTGATTTTTCATGTGCATTTCATCTTGAAACAAATGGGCAAACATAAGCTACAAACAGCACAATCTTGGATCTTGTACGTGCATATACAATTTTAAAACCACAAACCTTGGATACACACTTGCATTTAATTCAGTTTGCATACAATAACACACCACATATAGCTACATGAAAAGCACCTTTTGAAATCATTTATGGATATAGATTGCCTACACCTCTTACTTCATTGTCAAACAAAGTTAAAGCTGTTGATGATATTGCCCGCATGCATGCTATTATTTTCAATGAAGTTAAAGATATGATTGCGAAAGCCCAGTAATCATATACTAAACAAGCAAACAAGAAAATAAAAGCTATGAATTTTACAGTTGATGATTATGTCTGGTTACGAATTGAAAAGCAAAGACTACAAAGTGTTGAGAAACACCCTTTTGTAAAGTTAGCTCCTAGATTTTATGGACCTTTCAAAATCCTTCACAAAATCAATGACAATGCTTTTAAACTAGAGCTACCCCAACACTGGAAAATTCACAACACTTTTCATATCAATTTGTTACAACCTTTCAAAGGCCAATTACCTGTCCACCATGTTTATGAAAATCGTCCTTTGTTAGAAGAAGAAACTGAAATCCTTGAACCTGAGACTATTCTAGATACCGACTTTATGACTACTAGAACCAACCGTACATATTCTAGATATTTGGTAAAATTTAAAAATCATCATGTTGAAGAGGCCCAATGGATGTACACTCGTGACCTAAGTGCTTACCCCTCACTGTTCGCTCCACATTGAGCTAATAGCAATTGAGGACAATTGCTATCCCACCCCGGGGTAATAATGCCAGAAGGCATATTCCACGGTGGATTTTGTGAGGTTTTACAGTGGATTTCGTAAAATTATATTTATTTTCTGGGGCTCATACACAAGGTGGATTCCTTGTATGAAAAGTCAATGGGGACGCTTGTTCTTTTCGGGCGTCTCGCTAATTTAATGTGCAAGTGGGTGATTTCATAGCGGGTGATTCCACAAAATACATATTTAAATTAATGGATATTTATGAGTTTAGAGTGTGCACTCGTATAAAATTAAGGTTAGGACAGAATTCAAACCTATTTATTTATTTTACAGCTGAAGATTGCTAGTTCTTCACTTTGATCAGTTTAATTTTATTATTTTCTAACAATTGTGAATGCTTCAGTTGATGTGTAGAGCAGGCAGCGGTGACGCTGGGAAGCATTGGGCGATAGCGCATATTCAAGTTATTTAGAAGAAATTATCATTTTTGATAGGCGCGCAGCTTAGGTGTGGCACCAATATTTATTTTGATGTGCTTATTTATTAAAGCACTTGACATATATTTATTATTTTATATGCGCATGGACACACGATTTAAATATTCATTATTGGACATTGTATTTGGGCATAGCCCGACTCTTGGGGTGCCCAACCGCTTTATTATTTATTTAGACAAAAGCAAACACAAAAGCTAAAGTGTGCTAATTGTAAATTTGGGCTATTTTTGAGCTTGGAGATGAATAATATATTAAATACATGCTTTGTGAAGTGCTCACACAAGGCATGGGGGGAGATTGTACTCAATTTGTCTTCTTGCTTCATGTCGTGCAAATTTTCTCTCTTGGTTTTTGAGCAAAAAGTAGAGTTCTTTGTTGTTGGGGACCTTCCGGCGCTCACTACGTATGTATACGGCATCCGATTTGCACACCAACCTTTGAGAAGATCAAAGGGAGGTAATGGTGGAAACATATTTATGAGGATGTTTCACAATTTGTGGAGACTTGCATCACATGTCATATGTATTCTTCTATGAGACACAGAGATGGTTTTCATCCTACACATATCCTCTTGCAATATATTATAAATGGGTTGTTGATTTGGTGATCATACATATGAGATTTTGGTAGATAAGATACATTGTTCTTGCTTGTGAGGACCCTCGCGGAAGTTACTATATGTATATCCTCTACATCATGTGCGTTCAAGGCCTATTTATAAATATCCTTATCTGTGAATTTTTCCTGAATAAAACATAACCCTTAGCTATTCAATATGTAAATAAACCCTTTATATTACACCCTTTTGTATGTAGAAAATGTATAAAAATGGTATTTTAAAAATACCTTATTTTGAACCCACGTGATGCACACATATATTCATGAGTAACTTACCTGAGTGAGGACCTTACAAACCAAGTTGAAGATCGAGATTTGGGGACTAAAGCCACAAGTTCTATATGTAAGTTCCTTCTAGGGGATGTATTCTATTGGCATGGATGTGCAAGTAAGGTCAGTTTTGACAAAGAAGAGATTGATGCAATGAAGCTATAGATTTCTCCTCTAGGTTAGGGACCAAACTTACACTAAATTTAGTAGATAATCCAAAGAAAAGTGGAAAAAGTGAAAGAGAAAATCCTCTAATTTTCAAGGCCTTGACAAAGTTGTAGAAGGATAAAATTCGAGAGTGGCTACGATTGCTTCCATATGCATTATGAGCTTATCACACTACTCATAGTGTTGTGATAATATATATGCCAAAAAAGCTTATTTATGAGTAGAAAATGATAATGTCAATTAAAGAAGTGGCTATTATATGGAGTGTCTTACAATGTGAAGAAGGTCTAAGTAGGGAAGAAGTACTAGATCTTAGAATTCATGAATTGGAAAGAAGACTAGAAGATAGAGAACTTGTAGTGAAGAGAGTGAAAGAAGCCAGATTGCAGAACAAAGATAGGTTTGACAAAAGACATAGGCTTAGACTAAGAGTTATTGAGGAGGGAGATTTGGTACTTGTATGATAGAAGCTTGGATAATCAATACAATACTATTAGGAGAGCTTACAAGAGGTGGTTTGGTCTATAATTGTGTTGCATGCCTACGACACTGCCACATAGTCTCCTTTTGAGTTGGAAGGGGCTGCATTGAAGATACCCATAGTTAGAAAACAAATAATATTTTCAAGAGAAGGAAATTTGACACCTATGAAGAACTAGATCATGAGGCTAAAAGAAACATGGCAGTATTAAAGAAGATGAAGGGGATAATATTGTGGAAGAAGAAGACCACCTCAAACTTATGGAAGAGTAAAGATATGTGGCAATGTCAAAGGATGTGTGGGTTTAGAAGGGATGGATGTTGTGTGGGTTTAGAGGGGATGGATGTTGTGTGGCTACATGTTTAATGAAGGAAAAGCAAGAGAAAGACATCTATACAAGTATTTCAGATCTATACTTATGGGATACTTACTCATGATCCTAACAAGTTTTCCCATGATAAAAATTGGTCCACTAAAATAGTATAAGTTTCTATTATTAGCTTATAATAACTTCATAAGAACTTTGGGTGTGGTTTTAAATACATGCAAGGACTTATCTTGAGTGCTATAAGTCCTCCAACCTTAAAAATATAGAAAAGCTACATGTTTTTCAAAAAGTAGCATTTATGACTACCTTGGAAGGATTTTTGCCATTTTACTCACATTACCTTGTCAACCAAATCTATTCACTCTAATTTGAATACTAGATGTCCCTATTTTGAGTTTGTATGAGAAAGTTATAGCAAAACAAGTTGCAATCAAGCACAAGGCCTATGCAAAGAAAAACAAACTCAAGAAAAGCATTGAAAAAAACAAAGAGAATACTAATTGTGATTATTAGATGCATGTGTGAGAATTGATCTGAGATGCTTTGGACTACTATGATTACCTACTATGCATGTGTGAGAATTGATCTGAGATGCTTTGGACTACTATGATTACCTACTATGCATTGAAAAAAACAAAGAGAATACTAATTGTGATTATTAGATGCATGTGTGAGAATTGATCTGAGATGCTTTGGACTACTATGATTACCTACTATGCATAGCCGGCTTCTATTGCATTTTATGCTCTTGATTAAGAGGTTTGTGTGAGAAAATCTAGGATTTTTCTTTCTAATTGCTATAGGTAATTAAAGGTAGGATTTTAGACCCAAAATATGGACCTTTTGAAGGGAGAAACGAGATATTTTGATAGATCTTTGCTGCTTTGGTTCAAGCATAATCTAGGCATGTCTAAAGCCTTATCTTAGGCCATAATTACATTGCTTTGAGCTTGGATTGTTGTATACTACAAATATTTTGGGCTATCATCTAAAAATTATTGTCTAAAAGTGATTGTACTTCTTTTGTAAGCATTCATATACACATTCAGATAGGAAGGACAAGGTAGAAGCCAAATGCAAAGGAGCAACATATACATCAAAGTGGTAATAGAGTATTGCTTATATATTAGGAAGTCTACAACAAAAGATATAACTTGGATAATCCTTTTCAAAGAAATATCTCAAATGTTTTCACTAAAGTCTCAAACTACAACAGATTAGGTCCATAAACAACCAAGCACCATATTTTGCACATTTATAAATGCACATAATTTGCAATTTTCACACTTTTATGTGAGTATTTATTTTATTACTATAAGCACCATATTTTGCACTTTTATAGATGCCAATCATTTGCAAATCTCACACTTTTATTTACATGGGTATGAATGCATAGTGGCACAACAAAGAAAAACCAAGAAGCTACTAGTCAATTCTGAAACTAGGAGCTCCCTATTCTTTTTTTCTTTTTGCTCTTCCTTTATGCACATTGGCCATTGTTTCCATGAATATAAACCACATTACATTAAAATTTATACATATTAATATTACTTGATACAATAAAATGTTGAAGGATAAAAATATATTGATAGAATAGTACTCTTATTTTCATTACAATTGGAATATGAGATTACGTAATGTTGAATTTAGAGTTGCAAGAATGTAACTACATAACTTGGAGAAGAAGAAGCTTGAGAGAGCACAACTCAAAGGTATTCATATATAGGGAAGTTGTCAACCCAATGGACTCGAACAATTCACAAAGGGAACTAAGCTAAAAGCTTTGTGGAGAGCTTCAAACATTTCACAAGGAAAAGCCTTTGTGAAATGATCTCTAAGGTTTTCATGCATTCACACACATGCTAAGTTGATGTCTCCTTGACACAATTATAGTGCATCTTGGTGTGCTTAGTATGTGCATGGAACACTAGATTCCATGCAACTTCCAATGCACTCTGATTATCAATGAAGTTGGTAGTGGTAGATGAGTGTCAAATACTCAAATGAGCCAAGAGGCATCTGAGCATGACTGACTCAACCATAGTTGTGAAAGCAACCCTATACACAACTTCGCAACTAGAAGTGGCCACACTAGGGTGCTTCTTTCTTAACCACAATATAGATGAGCTTCCAAGCATAAAACCAAAACCCATTTGTGGATGCACTAGTACTGTAACAAATAGCCCAATCAAAATGTGAAAAAGCATGTAACTTAGGTGTGGTAATGATTCTCCCTTGGGATAAAATAGTCCAAGTTGTTAAGCACCACTCAAGTAATAGAACATCTACTTCACTACTTACCAATTCTTAGTGCCTAGAAAGGCATAAACCTACTCACCTGTGAGATTACAAGCTAAATGTCAAGCTTGTAATACATACATAAATTAAGCATCCAACAATCTATTGATAGAGGAAAATATCAAAACTATCTCTAACATCATGAAGGCTCAACTTCAAACGAAACTCCATCACATGGCTTAAACTAAATACCCAAATAACGATGCAGTAGACCCAAATACGGCATGTCAAAAGCTAAATTCAAATAAGTCCTAAATTCGTCAATATATGTGTTATTAGGACCAATCTAAGTAGTATGTCATCAATATAAACTATAATGACTAGAGGCACATCATCCTCATGTCTAACATATAATGTGCTCTCAGCAAGACCATTCGCAAAACCATATGTAGTCAAGTATGCATATCTGCTCTCATAATAAGGCCGACGTACTTGCTTTAGACCATGTATAGAAATTTTCAATTTGCACACTTTATTTTCTCACATGTTTTGCACAAATGTCAAAGTACCATACGTTTGAATCCACAACAAACATACAAGAATATTGTAAAGATTTGCCATAACTGCATTGCATACTAAATGTTCATTATGTATCCTATAGAACATTTAAAAGTTTTGACTTAGAAAGACAACCATAGTAGCCTCCTTTGCTACCCAATTTAGGACAATCCTTTATGACATGACCTCTTGCCTAACAATATCTACAAAACATCTAACACTCTTTGTTCTTCTCATCCTTATTAGCTTTCTTTGTATCAACAATATTTACAAATCTCTACTTACTAGTAGAAAAGAAGCTTTTTCTTTACATTTTTTTCCTAGCCATATAAATTGTCTACAACATGCATAATGCAACTATTCTGCCTACATTGTTCTTCTAGTAATAAAACAGAGAGTGACTCATCAAATGACATAGTATTCAGATTTCCTTTTATCATCAAATGTAGAGTAGATACAAAATTTTGACAGAAACCAAGAAGCTCATTGATAACAATCTACACGAGTGAACTATCTAGAAAAATATCATTTATAGAAATTAAGACCTTTGATCTTTGTCAAAAAACAATCCATGGAGTCACCTCTACTATTTTCTAATTGCTTACATACGTAAGCATGAGTATCATTTCTTCATTGATACAAACATGCAAGAGTATCCCAAGTATCCTTAGTTTTCTTACATGATCAATTATGTGGGATCATGGTACATTTAATAAAAAATGCAATCAATGTATGAGCATCCACATCTCAATATCCCAATGAATCCATTTGAGAGCAGGTTATGGTAGTACTCTAGCATTAGCTATAGAAAAACTTAGACCTACAATACCCTCAACATTAGCTATTTCTATTGCTTCTAATACACATGTAGCATCATTTAGAGCAAAACTTAAACATACTATATCCTCAACTTTACTCTAGCATCAGCTAGAGAGAAACTTAAACCTACAGTATCCTCAACTTTACCTATTTCTATTGCTTCTACTACACATGTAGCTTCAAAAACACCATCAAGATGCCTTTTAATTCCATGTACAATGTTCCAAATCCCCTTTGTAACCGATATATGATGTATCATATAAGCCCACATTGGATAGTTGGTTCCATCCAACTTGTCCTTAATAGCTAGCAATGGAATGTAACATTGTTTCTAGCCATGGCCATTGATTATACTTAATGTAAAAGTGGAAAAATTATTTGTCGACCTATGAAAACTTTTAAAATCTCATCTCAATATTAGGAAACCAAGCGGAAAAGTATTGACAACACTATCCAAGAGATCGAAGCCCACTCTATACCATTTGTTGGATTTAGGATTGCAAGAATGCAAGTACACAACACAACTTGGAGAAGAAGAAGCTTGAGAGATGACAATGCAAATGTATTGTGAGGTATCAATAGAGAAGATTTACAAGACTAATTATGACCTAAAGGTGAATAGGTATCTAGATACATAAAGCCCAAGTTTGGCTTGCATACAATATTTGAGAATTGAAAGTTATCGAAGCTTGCTTGGATTTTTAAGTATGAGTTCTACCAAATCTCAATATGCATGCCTTATGGGTGCATGTGGGGATTTCTCTTCACAAAGTACCTATTGTGGACAAGGATTTGGATGTCTACGTGATAATGTATGCAATATATGTGGAATGAGCACAATGTTTTTCTCTTCATCATACACCTCCAACTTTACTTGCAATATTTTACTAAACATGAAATTTATTATGCAATAAAGTAGTACAATACCTATAGTGAGGTAGATGAGATGGTTGCATCTCCTATATGTTGACACTATTATACATACTATGACATGCTCTTGCTCTACATCATGCTGTGCAGAGAGCTCTTTCAAGCTTATCCGAATCAAAAATAGATTTTAAAAAACCATAGCACTAACACACAAAGAAAATAAATATAAACATTGGGAAACTCGAGCAAATGAAAAAGAGGGAAACATCTCAATATAAGCTCACCTCCTTTGAAAGCTATGGAGCTCAGCTTATCTCCTTTTACAAATATAGAGCTCATCTCCTTTGACAAACAAGAAAAACAAGAAGAAGAAATATAAGAATACAAAGAAAAGGATGAAGAGAAATGAAGAGGAAAAGGCAAAGAGTATCAAATTGAGCTCACCTTCGTGTGTGTGGAGAAGAATAGTGAGTTAGGAATAAAATGCCATTTCTCCATGAAAGCTCTCAACCATGACATCTCTCACATGCAAGCTTACGATCTCATCTTGTGTCTCATCCATCACATAGTCTTCTTTTAACCCTTGTCTCATCTTGTTTATCTCAAAAGAAGGTTTTAAATTAAAAGGAAATGATACTATGTTTTAAAAAAAAATTTTATGGTCATGCTTAAGTGCATCTTTGTGAAAGAGTTAAAGCTGTAGGAAAATATAATGTTAAAACACACATGGATATTAACTTGTATTTTCTTATTTAAATTTGTGTGCCAATTATTTAACACAATTTCGCATGTCCTTGCACATTATCATGGCTACATGTGCATTTGATTAGAATTCTAAGAGCACATCCAATGCTACAAACATAGATGTGGTGGTGATGCTGCGTGTCCACCACTGCAAATTTGAGGGCGGAGTTTTTCGCTAAGAATTTGAACACATTATTTAGCATAATTAAGAATTTATTTTTCGTTGTGTATGTCTCTTTGTTTGCATTTGCATGACGCACGAGCACCTATGGTTAGGCTAGGCACAATTTCTTCAATGCATTCATTAATTTTGCGTGAAAGCATCGTTTGATTGATTGCATTGCATGGATTTTAATTTGCAAACCACATGAATGTTTGGGCATAAAATTATGTTCTAGAGTATATTCTTGATAGGGCACATTGCATGGAAAAACAACTTCATATGAAGGTTTCTGTTTTGAAGACTCAAGGATTAAAGAAACAAGTCCTAAGTTTTACATTGTCAGCGAGTATTTCTTGAAGAAAAAGAGGACATGTGTGCTGAAAGTCTGTAAAACTACAAGAACATTAGGCCAAGGAAGGTTGGTACATGAATAGGCATCTTGGATCTCAGAAGCTCCAGTTTGTGTGAACTTCAAAGCACACAAAGGAAGCAGGACTTGTTTACTAGAATAGTTTGAAATCTTTAGTATCATGTTTAGATGACTTAATTCCCACTTTAGATGGATCCAAACATATACTGTGACTTATTTTGAAGGGAATAAGTTATTCAACACAAAAGATGGAGAAAAATAATGCAATTTACAAAAATCTATATTTTCACCTATTTTTGATGGATTTTTGCAATTCTACTGGCTTGTCGATCAAATGTGTTTCAATCATTTTGACTACCCGAATGACTATATTCAGAGTTCATATGATGAATTTATGATCCAAAAAAGTTGCAAACATGCACATGGTAGAAGAAAACAAAAATCGTGAAAAGCAATAAAAATGCATAAGCTTTAAAGGTAAACACCTTAAGCTTTTATGAGTGAAAGGGAGTGGAGAAAAACTATAAAAGGGAGAACAAGGAGAGAAGGAGGGCCACCGGCAAATCAAGGGAGAGAGGCTAGAGGTTGAGCTTGTATCCCTCGCCTTCTTCAAAGACCGTCATCGAATTTTGGAGAGAAGGCTTGAGGATGAGCTTTAAGCCCCTCACCTACATCAAAATTTCCATCATCGCGAGTCGTTATATTGAAGATTGGCTTGAGTTGATCTTGATACTCCTTGCCTTCCTTGTAGATCTTTCCACAAATCATGACATCTCACCTTCTCCTCTTCTCTCTCAGTTCGAGATATATGAATCTATATTTTGCCTATTTTTTAAAATCAAGAATTTATTTTCCTATTTCAAAATTCTTCTGAATGAGTTTTATTTCGTTGAATTCTCCCATCTCAAAGCGTGCTTGTGGTGAGCAACTTTCACGAATCCCCGCGTGAATCTCGTGCGACATCTGGTGAACCCGATGTGAAAGCGTCCCTTTTGATTGTCGAGACAGGAGACTCTTTGAATAATCCACCTTCATGGATCCAAACACATACTGTGACTTATTTTGAAGGGAATAATTCATCCAAGACAAAAGATGGAGAAAAATAATGAGATTTACGAAAATCTATATTTTCACCTATTTTTGATGGATTTTCACAATTCTACAGCTTGTCGACCAAATGCATTTCAATCATTTTGAGTACCCGATGACTATATTTGAAGTTCATATGACGAATTTATGATCCAAACAAGTTGCAAACATGCACATGGCAAAAGACAACAAAAATAGTGAAAAGTAGTAAAAAAACATAAGCTTTAAAGCTAAATGCCTTAAGCTTTTATGAGTGAAAGGGAGTGGAGAACACTATAAAAGGGAGAACAAGGAGAGAAGGAGGGCCATTATCAAATCAAGGGAGAAATGCTAGAGGTTGAGCTTGTATCCCTCGCCTTCTTCGAAGACCATCATCGAATTTTGGAGAGAAGGCTTGAGGACGAGCTTTAAGCCCCTTGTCTACATCAAAATTTCCATCATCACGAGTCGCTATGAAGATTGGCTTGAGTCGAGCTTGATGCTCCTCACCTTCCTTGAAGATCTTTCCACAAATCATGACATCTCACCTCCTTCTCTTCTCTCTCAGCTCGAAATCCATGAACCTATATTTTGCCAAATTTTTAAAATTAAGAATTTATTTTCCTAATTCAAAATTCTTCTGAATAAGTTCGATTTCATTGAATTCTCCCATCTCAAAGCGTCCTTGTGGTGAGCAACTTTCACAAGCCCCCGCACAAATCCCTGCAACAATGTGATATTTCATGAGTGTTTAATGCACCCATAAAAGCATATTAGGCACCCATGTCTTTGCTTTAATTCTATTGTAGTGTCATTATAAACATGTTAAGCTCTCTCTCGAGAAATGGTACTTCTTACTTCTTTTCTCTTATCATTTTTGTCCTTTTTGTTTCTAGTCTTTCTTTCCTAATCTTCCCAATCCTCTCAATTCCTCTTTTGAGTCTAAACTATAGGTCATGGGTCCTAGGCCACTACTTATGTTCTAGGGTCCGAATAGAGTTCTTGATTGTACTCTTGCTCTAATATGGTATTCACTTTAAAGCTCACCGAATAGTCAATTGAGTCAATTAGATCTTGCTAAGGACTTGTATGGCTAATCTCTCTTCTTTCTTGTTAGAGTCCCAATCAATTCACAAAATAGAAAAGTGCCAACCTAGTGTGACCTATTTGAGTACCCCACAATTACTATTATTTGGTGATGTAACCATCCTTCTCGTCTTTTCTAATTTATTACTTTTCTCATCACCTTAAATATTTATTACAAATAAAAGGAATTGAAGACTCACTTTTTATTGTTCCTACTATGAATGAATTTATAACTTCTATACTAGACGTCCCTAACCTTTCAAATGATATTTAAAATTTCCTTTAAATTTTTTTAAAAGCTTTATATATGATTTAAGAACAGAAAAACACAATGGCAAATAGGTTAGCGTACCTAGCATAGGCCTATGAAAAGGTTGAAGTGGAAGGTTTACTAATTTGGTCTCTATGTGCACGAAGTCTCCCTCTAGTAGTATATGCTCTCAGCTTGGGAGGCATACATAAAATTATACAACTAATCACTTTTACATCTCATACTTCTCTCTCTCTCTCTCTCTCTCTATATATATATATATATATATATATATATATATATATATATATATATATATATATATATATATATATATATATATATATATATATATATATATATATAAGAAATAGGAAAACTACACATACATATGTGTGCATGCATGTGCACATGCACGTGCATGCGTGCGCGCGCACACGCGTGCGCACACACACACACACACACACACACACACACACACACACACACACACACACACACACACACACACACAAGCACATATGCTGTATATATATATCACATAAAGAAAATAAAGTAAGAAAAAAACAAGAATTTTTATCACACACACACACACACACACTCTCTCTCTCTCTCCCCCCTTCCTTAAGAAATCAAAAGATGAAAGCAAGTTGCTAGAGAGTATTGGATAAAACTAATGAAGAATCTGCATGAATGAAATCTAAGTCACGAGGTCCTATTTATATTGTAGGGGCATATTTTTGTATGAAAGATTCTTTTATAGAAAAAAATTACGTATGAAAGAATGATCTATTTGAAATAATCATTTGTATAAATGAATGTTTCATATGGAATTATTGTCTAGTAAGATTAGTGACTATATGATATACGGATATAGAATGGATTATATGGTTGTATTGGACATTAACATATTTTTACATGGTACAATTACATAAGTGTAGCTAAGGAAGAGAGAGACTTTGACAATAGAAAGATAGAAAAGGGTTGAGACAGTAGCAAAGTGTAGGAGCGGCACACACACACACACACACACAGATAGAGTATGAAAATTCTCTTTTCTATCCCTCCCTCATAGCATCGTATGTTTCTTTTGATCATGCAACTTTAAAGAGTTGGTCAATGTGTGGGTAAATGCATTGATGCATGGATGAGGATGATTCATTAGTGGTATCTAAGAGCCATGAAAATGGAAAGGCAAAGATAGATATATCAATTTTATTAGGAGGTCAAAATAAATGGTCGGATTTAGAGAGAAGCAAGAGATTGTCGACACAAGCTTGAACTCACACTCTCTTTCAAAGCTTTTTTTAAATTATGCTCTACTCTTCCATGTCTACCTAGATTTTCAAAACTAAGCAATTATGAATATGCCAATACATGGATAATAGATTTTGTTCAATACTCCTCTCTCGCTCTCATATGAGCTATAAAAATATGTTTCTCCCTTGAATTAGTTTTGTTGATAAAATGAAGTGGTTTAGCAATTGTGTGAGATGTGAAAGGTCATAAGTTTCAAATGCAAGCACAACTATGACCCACGAAAGAGGATTCGAATACTTTGCCTATCCCATTTAATATATATAACATTGTTCCATTAAACATATTCTTATGTATTCTTGAAAATTTTGGAACTAGTCTCTTAAAGCTTCATGTGTAGGTGGCAAACACCCATTGCTCTCTCTCTCTCTCTCTCATAGTGAGCATTTATTGCATGTGTAAGCAAGGAGAAGGATGTAAGAAGAATGCATACACCAAAGATTTAAATCTTGATAGAAAGAGTAGACAATTAACATGATGTTGAGCATTTTTTACATGTATATACAAGGGGAAGAATGCATTGCACATACCTAAAACAAGTATTTAATATTGATAGAAAGCGGATAGAGCTCATGGACATTTAACAATCTGTTGCATGTGTAAGCAAGGAGAAAGATGTAAGAAGAATGCATACACCAAATATTTAAATCTTGATAGAAAGAGTAGACAATTAACATGATGATGAGCACTTTTTACATGTATGTACAAGGGGAAGAATGTATTACGGATACCTAAAACAAGTATTTAATATTGATAGAAAGCGAATAGACATCATGGACATTTAACAATCTATTGCATCCTAACCATACACATGACATCACTACACAATTGGATTTCTAAAAAATACAAGTATTGCATGAGAGAGAGAGAGAGAAGAGAGAGGTGTTTCTACATGTCTCTCAATCTTCATACATATACATGTGTGTGTGGGGGGGTGTGTGTGTGTGTGGGGGGGGGGGGGGGGGTGGGGTTTAGGGCATAAATAGAATCTAAAATGAGTTCAAATGTGCATATACAATTGGTTTTACCCAAGTAAACTAACACTCCGCAATGATGGGTAAGCTACACATAAATTAAGTTGAACGTCATTGAAGGGGACAAAGTAGAGGTAAAAAGGGTAGATTTGGAAAAAGCCTAATAATTGGCAATCTAGAAGTTGTAAGTTGCAAGATACACTTATAGATATGGTGGAGCTAAAATTAAGGCCATCAAAGTGGAGAATAACATGGCATAACCAAAAAGAGCCTCCATTTCAAACGTCATATTAGTGCCACTTATATGGAGTAGTGCACCACTTACATGGAGTGCTACACACAAAGAATGTGCTAACAAGTGGGATGAGAGAGATGCATAGCAAGGAGAAAGAGTGGGGAGACAAAATAATTGAGATTGGTGCCCTTACACACAATACAAGATCATGCATCTATATAAACATGTAAAACTCATCTATGGTTGCATCCATACCTTCTTTACAAAAAAGAGTACAATGATATATGGGAAAAAAGGTTAATGGACCCATAAATCACACATAACAAACCGCACATATATACATACACATGAAATGTGTGGCACAAAAAAAGTAAGTGTATGGCTCTACACGCACGCACGTGTGTGTGTGTGTGTGTGTGTGCGTGTGTGTGTGTGTGTGTGTGTGTGTGTGTGTGTGTGTGTGTGTGTGTGTGTGTGTGTGTGTGTGTGTGTGTGTGTGTGTGTTATTACCAAAAAAAATGTGTGTGTGTGTGTGTGCGCGCACCTATAAAATAGATTTTTCCTCATTCAAATTTGAGATGATTATGTAGTTTTTACTAGTATGGTAGTCAATCTACAATATAGCAAAATAGGAACTTGCCTATCATATCCAATAAGAATTTATGTATGCCATTAACAAATTATGCACTCTCATCCTTGCCACAACATCAAGGTACTCATAAGATGTTGCTCTAATACATGTCATGTGGTTTTTCTTAATAAAATACAATTGAATTGTTAATAGGAGAACCATTTCATCATGATCAAGTTGAAACCAAATAGAACTAAACTATTATTGCTTTCTTTACAACTCAAGGAGGATATTAAGTAGAACCACAAATATAAAAATAGTTTTAGGGCTAAAAAATCCTGAGCATCAATACAAGAGCTGAATGTAGTAGGAAGAAGCTCAAGAGAAAAGGTTAGAATGGAGGGAATTAGATTAAATTTGGGCCCAATTTCAAAGTGACCTAGTAGCATGGGAGAGGTCACTACTATAGTGGAAGACCACGAGGAGTTTTGTGAGCCTATTGTAGAGGAAAAGTGCATGGGGGACAACCATTATAGAAAGAATGAGAGACCTATGGAGGACAAGGTTCAACATTAAAAAGAGGAGTAAGAATAAGTAACAAGGGAACAAGTGCATGTGGAGTAGACACAGAATAATCACCTAGATAGTTTGCCTATATCATATGAGACAAATCATACTAAAAGAGCCTCTCCATGGCTATCAAAGAACAAGGAGATTAGATTGAAACCTCCACATATGCCTTTGCATATGAGGAGCATCCATAGTATCAACCTCCTTTGATTGAGGATTATCATCCAATGTAGTAGGCTTTTGACTCAAAACCAAGCTCCTACGAAGGATTAACCTCTTGTGTGACTTGCACTATACAAGACATTGTTACACAATCTTCTTCTCAAATTTTCTAACTTATGTTTAATGGTGGCTAGTTATCATTCTATGGGTTTTGTATTATTTTTCTATTATGTTTCTGATCAGTACATGCAGATTGCATAATGTAATAAGATCTACCTCCTCCATGACTTGCACTATATTGGGTATTGATAAAATAAGATAATTAAGTCAAAAGAAAAATTTAAACAATTTGCCTTGAAAGAAAATGCTTTGCAATGCTACTACCCTTTATCTCCATATGAATATCATAGTGTGATTGTATTAATGTACAAGATTGAATACTTCTTCACCTATACTATGTTACAATTGATGGATCCCCCAACCCAAAACCCATCCTACATGTTGAACATATAACATTCCCAATGATGCCATGGGGTTAACAAGCGTTGTTGGCTAGATAAACTAGTTTTTATAAAGTTTAACCTGCAATGGCTCATTTTTTGGACCAAAGGAGCTAAGATCTTAGCAAATTGGAACTAACTAGTTTCCAACTAACTCACTATGGTTAATAAAATAAATATATAAAATTGTGGCTTGTAATCATGTGCTTACATGCAACTATACTTAGTACTCTTACAATTGACTATGTTAGTTGTGGATTTAACCTAATTATCATCCAAGGAGTCCAAATTGGTATCATTTTTAGTTGCTCTATAGATGAGCATTGTCTAGATACATGTGAAATAAGTCAACAAAAATGTGAGATGATTGAACACGAAAATATGCCTCTTAACAAACTATGATGAGGTGTTATTCCATGATTGGAGGTCTTGTTTTCTCATCACACCGTAATGAGTGTTTCCCTTGTCTAGAATTCATAACAATGGTTATAGAAGAATATGCCTATTTGTTCTAACTAGGTTGTAGCTCTACCTTGATGTTATAGACTTGCTATTGCTCCATGCAACAATATCGAGGGCCAGAATGCACTCTAGTAGATACAATTCTTCATAAGGTCATGGATATACATTTGAAGCAAAAACACATTCTAATTAAATATATTGAGATTCTATGCTATGTTTTTGAGGTTGATAAGGGGACATCATAATTGTGGGCCTGTGCTCAAAAACATAGCCTTGATAAACTTACATAATTAGTATCTTTATGCATACCCATGCTAGATTGATAGTAAGAGCTCATAATTGGGCCTGTGCTCAGAAACATAGCCTTGATGATCTTACATCATTGGTTTCTTTCCTTGATGATCTTACATCATTGGTTTCTTTCCCCTTATCATAATTGGGCCTATGCTCAGAACCGCCTATGCTCAAAACATAGCCTTGATACTCTTACATCATTAGTTTCTTTATGCATACCCATGCTAGATTGGTATTCCTTACCACACTATTATTTTGAGATCTTTAACCCTACCCTTCTTAGAGGCTGAGAATGTCAACATATCAAGTCACTTTACTTCTCATTTTTATTGTTCACTTGCAAGTAGCCAATCAGGTTAAACTTATCTTGGGCAGGCAATGTTAGCATCCCTCTTGTTTTTGCAGTGGTTAAGTGGTAGACATTGTGATTTGAGAGCAATATTGGCTGATCAACATGGGACTTCCACTTGGTTACGTCAGATCAGCCATAAGTTTCTAGCACTAAGTACAACCAGTGACCACCAAAAGAGAAAAAGGCGAGCCTAGCTAGAGACCTACCGATGATTCGTGTAGCCAGTGGCCACTGATAGCAGCCTGCAGGTGTCTCAGAGGAGGTTTCTTGTTCAGAGTTCAGACTGGCCAAAAAGCCATTTTCCTTATTGATCATCTCCTCTTTCTCTCTTCTGCAAAAGCGTAACAAGTGTATCTGCACAGCGGCACGGCCAGACTCGGGTAACAGAAAGAAGAGAAGAAGCTGAAGACAGAACCCATTCGTGATCGACTCTTCCTTAATACTGGTTCCTACTTGGTGAGCTGCTCTTCTTCTTCATCGTATTCATATGACATATGCTCCCTCTCTCTCTCTCTCTCTCTCTCTCTCTCTCTCGTGTTTTCGAACAGTGAACTTTTGAAAAAGGTTGCATCGTAGTCAGAAACAATCCTCTCTTCTTTCATGCTCGAGAAGCGTGCATATGCTTACTTTGTGGCTGATTCATTGACATCGACCTCTCTCCAGACCATTCATTCATGACAATAGCACTAACGAAATAATCCTTTTGATCTCGAGAGATTATTATGAATCTTATCACTTGTCGTTGGGAGATACAGATCGAGAGAAGACCGTATAAGGCTAGGTTGTACTTAGCTTTCAATCAAACCTTGTCTCCCCTTCGATGCGATCACCTGTCACGGAGCCATCATCGTTCATTCAGCAACTGCGGACTTCGATGAACATGATCATCACCAAACATGTCCACCACCAGGTACTTCACAGAGGCTATTGCATTCTGAGCTACCTCCTGTCTCTATTCTCTGTGCATATTTAGGTACCTAGCAGCAATCTATACCCGTGTTGATAAGCTCGTGTGTTTTGATCATCGAGCGCTTTTCCGTTTATTAACGGCTATGATTGGCCTTTCTCAACTAACACTAGCAACCTGTAACCATGGAAGATTCCTCCAGACATTTTATTTGATAAAATGTTTATTCCTGCTCCGCTGCAAAGTTTCCGCTGGCAATATGTAGGCTAGTAATTAATATTCCGTGAGAGAGAGATAATGTAGTACCGCTCGGCTGCTTTTTTCTCTATTTGTATTGCCTATAGCTCTAAAGAACCTCTCAACATGACTGTTTGTATGGATGGCTTGATGCATGGATGTTGGATGAAGGGCGCATATCATGCCATCGTGCAGATTAAACTGTTCGTTTTAGCGTTTCTTTTGAAACACGCTGCACTCATCCCTTCTAAAGACGTTACCATGATCGCTTTCTTGACAAACCATATATTTTGGTGTGCAGCAAAGTTCTTGTTTTGAGCTCAAATGGCCGGACCTAGGGTTTGTACTGCAAACCAGAAGAGCAAGCCTTCTTCTTCGCCGTCTTCGAGACAGCTTTATGATGTCAATCGATCAGCTCGGCTCCGCAGTTCAAGGGTGGGAAAACAACAAAGATCAAGCTTTTACAAAGGTCAAATGACTAGCTATGGCCTGTTGGCAGTATGCCGCTCTTCTGATTCCTACTCACACTGTGAAGGCAATCTGAACTATTTATCTGGCTCAAAGATGCCAGGTGAAATCACTAAAGGTAACAGTAGAGCCGCCATTCATGAACAGGGTAAGAGTATAGATGCCGGGAGAGGAAGACTGCACATGGCTGGAAGTTCGTTTTTGCTCAAAAGTGGCAGCAGGATTCACAGTCCGAGGGCGAGAACATCTCCAGCAAAGGCAGGCAAGGGGAAAGGATTAACTGGTAACCAATCGTATCGGGGCAAGGTTCTCAAGAAAGATTGCGAGAAAGCAGCACATAGTTCAAGGAAAGAAGGCTCATCCAATGTTAATTCTAGGTCAAGCAAGAGCAGATTAGCTGATGCACGTTGTACTAAAAGTTCTGCAGCAGCAGGAGTTCATCACTCTCCCAGAGTGTTTTCCATGCTCACTCTGGAGGAGTATTTGCGAGAGAGGTCTTGCCTGCCATTGGACGAAGACCTGGAAGCCGCCTCTCGCCTTTCTAGCTTCGACAGCCCCGCCCTGCCGCTCCTCTCTGCAGATTCGCACCGCCATCGCCCTAGAACAATAATGAGACCTCGTCCTACCTCGAAATTGCGGCCAGGGATTGTCAGTAATGGCTGCTGCTTCCCCGCAGCGCTGCCAATAGGAGCTTCGACGTTGCACTCAGAGGAAGACAGCGCCTCCTATATGCATGGGTGCGCAGCCTGGTCTAGCATGGCGGCCAAGCTTCGAAAGTACAAGAAGAAGCGAACGGCCACGGATTATGTGGGGAAGAGCTTCGCAGGTGGTTTTGCTGTGTCGAAGCGGAGCAGCAGAAGAAGAAAGTATAGCATAAGGCGGCAGAGATGCATGGGATACACGTCGCCCACTCTCAGCGATCCGGAGTCTGAAACGGCTGTACTGCTCACAAAATCAGAGCTATGTGTGCAAGATGACAGATGTATTACTACTGATGATGCCGATCATGATGATTATACTAAATTAGCAAACTCTGACGTTAGACGTCCACAAGTTGATGCTGGAAAAGTTGAGTCGTTCAAAAATAGAACTCATATTGGAACAAAACCTAGCCATTTTGTAACGACTGATGATCCACGTCTTGTGCAGATTAATCTCGTGAGGACTGAATCATGTAGAGATAAGGGCAACAAAAATAGCCATATTATGGAGCCTGATATTTCTCAAAGACGTAGATTCCACAAAAGGTCTTTGAAACAGAAGCATGCGTGTTGCAGGGATGTGATGAGTCGGCCTTTAGAGCATCAGACAATGCATCGGAGCTTGAGCCAGAAGTACAGGCCTAAAAGCTTCAGGGAAATGGTAGGACAAAACATGGTGGCACAGGCCCTCACCAATGCGGTTCTGAGAGGGCGGGTCGCACCTCTTTACCTCTTTCAAGGACCTAGGGGCACAGGCAAGACATCTGCTGCAAGGATATTTGCAGCCGCCATGAATTGCACATCCATTGCTGGAGAGGAGAGGCCGTGCTTGAGATGCTACCAGTGTGAGAAATTGGCCAAGGGGAGGAGCTCCGATGTGAAGGAGGTGGACGCCCATGGCGTCCACAGCATGAGGACTCTGCTCGCACATGCGGCCATGCCCCCGCATGCACCGTCCAAGTACAAGGTCGTCATCATCGACGACTGCCAGATGCTCTCCCAAGAGGCCTGGAGCTCCTTCCTCAAGGCCATGGAGGACCCTCCGCGCCATGCTGTCTTCGTTCTCATCACCTCAGACCAGGATCAGCTGCCCCGCACTGTTGTATCCAGATGCCAGAGGTTCCCATTCCCGAAGCTCAGAGATGCCGCCATTCTTGATCGCCTGCAGAAGCTCGCGCAGGCTGAGAGAGTGGACATCGAGAGAGAGGCGCTTCAGTTGATCACAGCAAGGTGCGATGGTTCTCTGAGAGATGCCGAGACCACTCTTGACCAACTTATCGTTCTTGGGCAGAAGGTCACTGCCTCAATGGTGAGGGAGCTGGTAAGTATGATTGCCCTGCAGTATATTTTCTTCTGGTGGCTAGTGAAATAAGGATGCTTACGATCAACTGGGTGATTAGAATATAATATTCATTTGACTCTGCAAGGTTAAGCATGCTTAAAATTAACTGGAAATGAAGAATTAATTAGTGGGGAAAGAATTTTAAATGTGTACTGCTAAGCAGGTTTAACGTTGTAAGTGGAAAATTCGTATGAATCGCATTATTACTTCAAGCATCTTATATTGTGGCATAAGGTCAAGTTCTCCCGCGATAATGCTTGGCCAAATTACTGCTGTAAGTACTACCTAATATACCGATCAGTTCCACCAGTTTTAGATTTGGGGTACACCAATTGACCAACGATTCGATTGCCAATAGCTCTAAAGACTAGGAACTCCTGTAGAAGCTGCACGATGCTGCATTTTTATTGAACGTGCTTATCTCCAAAGTGAATGAGGGTGCTGCACAAAAGCGAGACATTTACTAGCTCCTTTTGAGGCCACGAAATTTACCTCTCTCTTTACCTACTACCAATCCTTGGCTTCCCTGAACTGAATCCTAAATACCTTTTGCTTTGGAAAGGAAAAGCAGGCCACGCCTTCCTGTTATGAAATCCTGAGCTTATATACATATTACAAAATGCATATAGCTGTGGGACAAAAGCTCAGCACGCACATGCATCATGTTATTGCATTGCTAAATGATAAAAGCATGTCACCCATGATACTCTGTAGCTGATGCTCTGACATGGTTATAAACGTTTTGTAGCAAGCTTTCATATCCCCATGCAGGCTACAAAACAAGCATGCTGGCCAAAGCATGAAACCGGTGTTTCATTTTTTGTGGCATGCTAAAAGCATAGGAACCTTAAAAATTCGTCAACTTTAATGATTGTAAAGATTGATTGGTGTTTGATCTACTGAGAAGATGCCGGAACGAATTTTTATTAGATAATAAAGGGCTGGATATTTTATCCAAAAGCAGTGATTCCTTTAGTGACATAACAATTAGTACAATGTTCATTCCGTTGAAGAACCATGCGTAGAATTTTATGATCGTAACTTGTTAAGATCGTTTGATAACCAATTTATTGACTAATTCAGGTGGGTCTTATACCTGATGACAAGCTGGTTGAGCTGTTACAGTTGGCATTATCCGCAGATACTGTGAACACAGTCAGATGCGTTAGAGAGCTTATTGAATCTGGCATAGAGCCCTTAGCTCTCATGTCCCAGCTGGCTACTCTCATTACTGATATGCTTGCAGGCAACATTTCCACCAAGAACACATGCAGAAGCTGTGTCTTCTCTGGACATCGGTGTAAGTAAATTTATATTATATATCACGCACTTTTGCTGTTTGATTCTGCATTGGTAATCTCTTTATGAAGCCACCAAGCTTAAATGGGGTGCTTGGAGCTGTCAGGTTTACTCATTTCGGGTTAATGGTACAGTGAGCAAAGAGGAGGTTGAAAAGTTGAGGAAAGCTTTGAAGATCCTGTCAGAGGCAGAGAAGCAGCTTAGAGCAGGCAATGATCGCACTACCTGGTTGACGGCAGCTCTTTTGCAGTTCTCCCCAATTGAGACAAACCCTCCGCAGTATACCTTCAATAATTCTAACCAACAATTTCAATATCATTTCTCCTCCATGGGAACCAGTGTCACCCAAAGTCCCATAGCTTTCCTTGACACGAGTGAGAAGGAGACTACCACAGAGCTTCATCCTCCGGCATCATCAACACCACTTGTGATTAAACCCCCGTGGGAGAGAGAGAAACTCGTAAGTGAAGATGAAGTTTTTCTCACCTTTGAGAAAATTGAGAATCAGCCAAGAAGTATCACAGATGTCCAATCTTCTAATGTATCTCCTCATGTCCTAATGTCTAAGGGGGAATGCTTGGAAGCAGCAAGACAAGAGCTGTTGTTGCCTCAACCACAACAGGGTGACGTCAAATATTTCGTTCGCAAGTTGTCTCCCAGTCCTGCTAATGATGTCAACCAGGAAGTTGTAAACAAGATGAGTCCTTGCTCTATGGTTGAGGTATGGAGGAAGGTGATGATGGAAGGCAGACGTTCTGATGTTCTAGGTCAGCTGCTGCTCGGGCACGGAAAGCTGCTCTCGTTATCTGTCTCTGGAGGTGTGGCTCTGTTGCTGAGAGAGAGACAGAGCGAGCATGAATATCGACTATTATAGATCTGCATTGACTGTATTTTCACTCTTCATAAGCCAGTGCATAGTTTTTTTCCGTCACACATATCGTAGACGTATGCGCTTCCATAATCCGATAATCTGTAATTGTAAATTGGATTGTGTATTATCCGTATTAGTAAAGTATATCACTGTCGTTTATGCCTGCCGTACTTTTCTGAGCAACTTTAGTTGCTTCTTTCAAATATAAACATCTTATGTGGATTGATGATCAGCTTGCGCGACTGCTCATCTGGAGTTTCGATCGGCAAAGGACAAATCACGCGCCGAGGCAGCCAAATCCGCAATTTGCACGGCCTTCCAAACGGCCATGGGCTGCCCGGTTGACATCAAGATCAGCTTAGCAGTCTACAACCATAATTCACAAGCCGCCCATACGGCTGCTGAATTACAGCAACGCGGAACCGTAATCAGACAAAGAAGCCCACAGGCAGGTGCTGCAGAAGCCACTGGCGAAGACAAATTACCGCAGAGGAAGAGTACGTCTACATCTTTGAAGGCGACAAGGAAGAAGAAAAAGAAGAAGAGCGTGGCGAGGATGACAGGTGAAGTGCGACATGACGATAAGTTGGGAATCACAAGCTCGATTGCCCACAATATAGCATCCTCATCAGCATCTCTGTTAATATCATCGTCATCGTCGATGCGTGACGATAGCTTGCGGCACTATTGGAGGAAGGGTCGCGACCACGCCACCTCAAGCAGGAGCTCCTCCGACTCCGGCAGGCTCAATGGTAATAATTATAATAACAACGATAATAATAATGATGATGATAACATAAAGCATGGCTATGGTCCTGAGAGGAAAACACAAGAGGGAAATGCTAATATTTGCTACGGAGCCGATGATGACGACCATGGCAGCTTCGATGTCGCATCCAGCCATAATTATTATGATCTGAACAGCAGCGGTCACATTGCTTGTCTCTCAGTGGAAAGGGACTCTTGCCAGGTGCATGATGATGACGACGATGATGCTAGCTGCTATGAGGAACGGTACCACATGTGAGTATTGAACAATGGCTCTGTGTTTTCACCAACAGATAGGTTCTAAGTTTTTATGCTTTCCCTCGCACTCCTTTAAACCAAACATATGAGGTATTTAGATGGACTACGATGATGAAATTCATATGATGCAGGAATTCCACCTTCAGAACTGGTTACTCGTGTTGGAAACAACCTCGACAGACTTCACACACCAAGGTACTCCAAATCTAGAAACTAAGTAATTCTAAGAACTTACCGTGAATTTTTTTTTTCGAGATTGCTCAAGTGACTATGCCTTAAAGAACATTATTATTAGAATCATTTGTAAATACAGAAACATACCTCATTCATCCCAACTCCACATTACGGGACAAGCTTCAATCTCTATCTTGTCAATTGATCATGTGACATACTTTAGGAAGCCTTTGGACAGTCCAAAAAAGAAAGGAGTTGTGCAGATATATTCTCTAAATAGGCTGCACTGGCAAAAATTGGGTACGTAGGCGACGTACTTCATATCACAAAAAGAGCTATTTACGAATTTAGAGCCGCACAAAATCTAAGACCATGGACTCTGGAGTAAGGCATAGCCGTAACCAAGAGGAATTGATCAAAAGACCTAATGAAGAGAGTTTGGACTTGTAAATCAAAAATTTCGATGCTCGAATATTGATAGTTTCCTCTGTTTTTTATAATGTGTAGTGAAGCCAATGTTTGATAATGGTCTTTATGAAGATTTGGTAGGCTAAGAACATAACGAGAGTGATGTAGTTGATAGCACAATGAGTGAATTAGCAAACATTTGTTGATAGCACAATGAAAGAATTCACAAACATGGCTCTTAGATCATGTTCCTTATGCAAAAATGTGTGATTTTTCAAGAGCAACTGAGGAGCATTCTACTTCAAATGTTGGCTTAGGGCCATCCAAATTGATGGAACATTTAAGAAATTATGTTCCAATCCAAACGCTTCAAATAAATTTTCACATTATGAGAAATGGGTCTCTATCTCACAACAAAATGTTTGTTGGATTGAAGGGAGGATTGATTATGTTTAAGCACTACCAAAGAAAAGGGTAGTATCAATTTGGACTACTAACATATCATTATGTTCCCACAACCTATGTATGCATCATAACCACAAGTTAAAAAGTAAAGATGCCTTGTTGGAAACTACCATGATATTGGGACTCTTGTCATTGTTTTTTACCAACATTGGATAATGGATACCATAATATTAAGCCTTTAGTGGGAGTAGTATTTGATTTTTTGTGAAGTAAATATTAAAATTTTTTAGGATATTAAGAGCTAATTTTAAGGCCATTTGTTGAGACATTCTTATGTTTTTGTATTCTAGTCAACTTTATTGAATATCATAGGCAATCTTCATGCAACAAAACCAAATTAAAACTATGAAGTTAACCTAGGCTTCCTCCTAACTTTCTAAATCCATAGATCTATTGCTAGGTCCCTTTTTTGTGGGGTTTCTTCAAAGCTTTTGCTTGAATTTGTCTAATGTTTCAATTGACTAGTTGCAATAGCTTTTTTTGTTACTTACCAAGTTGAGGTGTTACTACCATATTGCACTTGCGTGCAAGCCCTATTTTGTCTTCATGTTTGCCTCTTTTTCATTACAGCTTCACTGAATGATCTTAAAATTATTGTTTGAGCCAAGTTCGCAAGTCAAAAGTATTCATGTAGACAATTTGGGAGAACTAGACTCAACTTGTTCATAGTCGAGTGATAGCACTTGAATTTCTGGGCTATGTAATTGTAATCTCTATGAGAAGGCACCACATATCTATCCAAAGCATAGTGATTGTCACAAAAGTGTTTCACCATCTATTACTTATTAGGTTTGGCGAGACTCGTGCAATTGTACCACCCTTTTGAGAAAGATATTTGAACAGGTTATCTTTTTTGGAACACGTATTCCGTGACTTTTGGTGATGATTTCAAAATTGTGGATAGGCCATTACTAGTGGCTCCATATTTTTCATGCCATAGTCTTTGCAACTTATGCCAAAATCATTAAGGGAAGGGCTTTACTTGGTCAGCCTATCATAGAGGTAGCTATTGGAAACCTTGCAATTTCTATAGCTGTCACACACACACACACACACACACACTCTCTCTCTCTCTCTCTCTCTCTCAAAACGTTATGATGAAACTATCTTAGAATTACTCTTTTGACTCTTTCGGCAACATTAAAATATTTGACCCATACATGAAGCCTTCAAAATTTTCTTCATGTGTTTTAATCATTTGTATAGTTCAGTAGTTGTTTTCTCAAACATTGTTGGACAACCATCCATACACACATTGTGGACTAGGCACACTATGGTCCATCAAGGATATTGCCAATACTCGCATTGTGTGTAATGAATATCGGATTGTCTCGAACTCAGTAAACACATGTGGATAAATAAGAGATGGAAACCGACATTTCATTGTTATCATATGCCATGGCAATATAGACACGCTAATAATGTCTGAACGTGGCTTTGTTTCGTATTTACGTAGCAATATCACGATAGGGCCTTGGAAGTTGTGGTCTCGACTCTTTCCTATCTTGGCTTTGGGTAGATTTGAATGCTGCATAGCTTAATATGAAAAATATCACTTTTTTCATAACAGCTTAAAAAAATAGGACCTTAGGCGCTCTTTAATAACCTTTACCTGTTCACGCGTTGCAGGTATGGCAGCACAAACCTAGGCGGCGACGGAAGGTGGCATTATTGATGAGATACATCCCTTGTGCGACTTATGCATGATTCTGCAGGGCTTAAAATTAAATGAAGCTCAAGGCCGAGATTACTCCACCATTTCTGCCCTGTATTAAACCAGAGGTATATTTCTTCCATCGACCATGCTCAATTGAGAAACCCCTCCTGTAAAGCTCCGTGTAATCCTTTTGATTATTGACCAATGACCAACGTGCATAAAAGAGAGAGGACGCCACAGCTGAGTTGGCAGTTCTCCCACCTTCATTTCATCTTTCTGCAATTGAGGGTATATTCGTTAACCCAGCATTTGCTGGCCTCAGTGCCCACTGGACTCTGGAGGACCGGTTGATTCTAGTATCATACTGTTCATGATGACAAAAGACGTACACCAACTAAAGAGCCCAAATTTTAAGGAGTGGACGCCTGATACGACGCTCTATCTGAAGGTTGCAGGTGAAGAGACAATAAAGATTTTACGTTCGGAATAGTTCTCGGAAAAGTTTTTACCTCGGTTTTGTGAACGTGGCTCGATCGAGAGACACGTATACCGTTTGTCACCTAATGGTGCGTGCGAGGCCACATAGCAGCGAAACAATCTACTTCCTTTCTTTTTATCTCTCACCGCATAAATGTCCATGCAGTATATATTCTTGGATTAGTAGAATTAATCAATACGTGCAACTCTACATTTATGCATGGTCAGCTAATAAAAAGTAGTATCACAAGAAAGAATCATGGTCTCACACACACACACACACACCCCGCTCATTCCAAACATTGAGCTTAGAGGTACATTGAGGTTGCACAATGTGGCACTGCCACCATTTTATCCATGAGTTCCATGCGCTTCGTGCAAGTTGGAATATGATCGCGGTGACACAATGATGAAGTTCATGAGTGGTAAACCCTCACGATCTTCATTGTATTGGATAGATCCGAAGCATTTAAGGCCGTTATCATGGCATGAGTGAAGGTGAGATCCATTTACAGTGTGACTCGTGAGGTAGGAGATGACTTGAATTCTCTATCATAAATTGGATAAGTATTCTATCTACAGTGTTACTCGTGAGGTTGGAGATGACTTGAATTCTCTATCATAAAGTGGATAAGTATTCTATCTCTTGAAAATCCAAAATTGCCCATTCCATCAAATTTTAGTTTCTTGCTCTACTTTTTGAGGCTTTGTTAACGTTGAGGGGATGGGTTTTTCCTCTTTTGATCAAATTTGCTTGGCAAATTGGTCAACTTGCTTGTTTTATTAGAGCTACATCTCAAGATAAGAGAGACTCTTATAGAAGTGAACATTTGAAGATTGGTATTCAATAGCGATGGGCTATGAGTTCGAGAGGGCATTGCCACATAAATCAAGCATAGATGATGCAATAGATGTGACTATTAGCCATGTTTATATGTTATGCATATATATTTATGTGTGTGTCATCTTTTAGGATACTCGTGCCTTTAAACAGACTCAATGATTTCACATTCAAACTCACAGAGCTCATTTCATTTTCTTTGTGTGTTAGTCATAGCATCAAAGAAAAGAGAAAATAATGCCAAGAAGCATAGGTAAAAATCTACAAAGAAATAGCAAAGAATATATATTCTTATATACCCAAGCAAAGAAAGATCACGTGAGGCCACCAAAGAGCAAAGTAGTGCTCCTTTATATAATAGGAAAGATGTACTTTTTCTTCCCCCTCTTCTTCTTCTACTTGCTTACTCTTTTATTCCCCCACTTTCTCTACTTGGTAAAGGCTAAGCATAAAAATGGAGCCACAATAGATTATTCAAACTATAGTGGGAGCAATACCTCTAGGCATAGCCATTTTGTGTGTTGCTAGGAAGCTCATGTAGATGGCAATAAAGTGCAACACACAAGATGCCAACTTGCATTTGAAGGAGATTCTCTTAACATTGTGCAAACTTTTACCTTTTCATAAGGACATCCTCAATACTCCATAATAATGTACACTTCTTGAAGGGCAAGCTTCATGTGTGTCATTGAGGCATTAACATTCATGATGTCCTTGACTCTAGGATTCTCTCTTTGTAGTTGTGATAGTGCATGAGACTATTTTAGCTCTAGGATTCTCTCTTTGTAATTGTATCATATTTATTAATGACTTTTTGAATTCAAGATTTCTATGATGATTAGATTGTCATGGTGAAGCCATGCGGAAGCATATGACCAAGACAAAGAATGAACACACAGAGAGAGAGAGAGAGAGAGAGAGAGAGAGAGAGAGAGAGAGAGAGAGAGAGAGAGAGAGAGAGAGAGAGAGAGAGAGAGAGAGAGAGAGAGAGAGAGAGAGAGAGTGTGTGTGTGTGTGAGTGTGTGGAACACAAAAAATATGCAATAGTGAAGAATGTTGTATAAGGATGCAGATATGTACACGAGTGCAGAGGGAATATCTACGCATGTCTCCACCTCGATCTCACACTTCGTGAACCCAGAGGGTAGTCTCTACAGTCTGCAGCCTAGAAAACTGAGAGCACAACTGAAAAAGAGTATGGAGATTGGGGCCAATAAATAGGCCACAAAAAACACATGGAAAAATGTAGGTCAATTGCATTAAATGCAGTTGATTGAACAAAAACTATCTAACTTCTTGTAGTCCGAGTTGTTGTAGGCTATAGGACTTGCCACGTCCTACACTTTGGCTGACGTCAACTACTTGCCATGTGGATTGCTTGATGCAGCTATTGAAAGACTACTCAGATTTGCACATGAATGTCTAGGGAATGTCAATCTCTAACACCCCTCTCAGATTCTGGACACAACAGAAGGCTAAGGGATCTAGAGTGCTGACAAAGTAAAGCCTTAAGAAGTGCCTACGTAAATAAGTCTACAAGATTGTCCTCTATCATCTTGCAATAGACTAGGATAATAGTCTCATCTAGAATCTTCTCTTGAATGAAATGGTATTGGATCTCAATATGCTTCGTTCGAGCATAAAACACAAGGTTCCTGGCCAAGGCAATGCAACTCTCATTATCTCACTGAAGAACACTAGGACCTCTCTGTGGGCAACCAAGCTCCTCCAAGAGATTGCGAAGCCACACTAATGTGAGTTGCTTCTTGCTACTCCATGAAGTAGCACTAGCACCCAAGGTAAAGCAATAACATGTCGTGGACCTTCGATGATCCACATTGCTAGCCCAATCTAAATCACTCTATCCTATAATTACCAAGTCTGTGTCACCTGTACATGCTGGATAATAGATCCTTAGATCAGAGGTCCCCTATAGGAACCCCAAAATCCTCTGATTAGCCTGCCAATGCACCATCTTGGATACACTCATACACCTGACCAACACACCTACAACGTAATATAAGTCAACACGAGTATTGAGAAGCTTGATCAAGAAGCCAACCAATTGCCTATAATGGGTAGCATTCGCAAAAGGAGAATCGAAATGAGTTATAGCCTTCCAATTTGGGTCTATATGAGTTATAAGGCACTTGCATCCCTTCATCGTACATGTAGTCAAGAGTTCATGTACATATCTTTGTTGGGAAACAAATATCCCCCTTGGAATTTGATAGATGTCATGACCTAGAAACAAGTGAAGAAGTCCCATATCCGTCATCTCAAACTTCTCATGAATTGCTATCTTCGTCTAATCAACCATCTGAGTATGGTCATCTATCACAATGAAGTCATCCACATAAAGGACAAAGAACACACAACCTCCACCTGAGGTGTGAACATAAAGCTAGGGGTCGGCCTTGGAGCGCAGATACCCCAAGTTCTCTTGGAGGAACAAGTCAATCTTCTCATTCCAAGCATGGGAAGCCCAATTAAGGCCATAGAGAGCCTTCCTCAACCTATACACCTAACCATCGGAATAAGAGAATCTTGGAGGCTTCTTAACGTAGATCTCCTCCTTCAACTCCCTATTTAAGAAGGAAAACTTAACATCTAGCTAATAGATCGACCATCTTCTATGGCTAGCCAAAGCAAGAATTGTGCAAATAGTAGCCATCTGAGCTGTAGAGGAAAAAGTATCATGGAAATCAATGCCTACACTGTGCAAAACCTTTAGGAACAAGGCGTGCCTTGTGCTTGTCCAATGTACCATCACTGTGGTACTTGGTCTTGAAGAGCTACTTGACTCCAATGATCTTCTTATGAAGAGGCTTCACAAAGTACCAAGTACCATTCCTCTCAATCGACTCCATTTCCTACTCTATCACTATCTGCCAATGATCATGCTATAAAGCCTTCTTCGTAGAGGTTGGCTTCCGATTTTGCATGGCATGATTCATCAAATTGTAAATACTATAAACAAGCTAATTGTGGTGTGCTTGGTTCCTCCGAGATGGCCATGGGCCATCTTGTGATTGCCACTCCTTAGGGACCCCCTCAATCCCAACATCACGAAGATGTCACGAGCCAGGATGGATCTCACCTTGTCGCTCACCATTTGTTGAAGTTTTCGGAAGGTCCACTAATGGGTAGGGCACAATCGTTGAGTCCGATGGGGCTAAGAATTGAGCTCCTCATCCAAAGAAGAGTTCTCAAGAGGCACTAGCTTGAGAGGAACATTCAATGCTAGCACCCAGCTATCACCAAGATCTCCAAGAATAGGGTGTTTCTCACCCCCCTCTGAAGTTGGAACTTCCACAAACAAAAAATCATGGCACGTGTAGACATCATGCTTCATGGGATCATACAATTGGTGACCTTGAGACTGTGAGCTATAGCCCACAAATACCTGTCTTTTAGAAACCACTTCAAAATTGTCACAATGTGATTTTGGGAAGTGAACATAGGCATCACACCCAAAAACCCTAAAATAAGAAACATCTGGCTTAGACCCAAAGTATGCCTCATAAGTGGTCATACTAGCAACAATAGAAGCAACTGCAGTAGCCAAAGCCTCAATCCATAGACACTAAGGTGACAATGCTTCATTGTGGTAGGGTCCATCTTAATCACACTATAATTCTTCCGCTCGAATATGCCATTCTTGTTGAGATGGCAAGCTCAACACATGTGGACATTGATGATGGACTGCTAGGCTAGATGGGTCCGCACATCTACACTTAGCATGTCAATGGTCATTATGATCCTCACATGGCCACTAACTTATCACTTATTATATTTAGTTTGCTACACCTACCTATAGTTGGTATAGATATAGTGCCAAGTGATTAGTATAGTCTGTTATGCACTATTTGACTTAGTAGGCCACTTTTCTCTATGTTATATCTTATCTATGCTTTGTGTACATTGTATAGTGTGTGAAAGAAGAAGAAGAAATCAACAAGGAAAAGTTTTGGCCTCCATCTCTCTTCTTGTGTTCTTGAGTGAGCTTCCTTTTGTGTACAATGTGTGTTTGGTGCAGTAGCTCAAGCAAGTCCCCCCACCACGCGATTCTTGAAATAGTATCAGAGCAATACCACTGAGAGAGGTTGGTTTTGAAGGTTGAAGTGAAGGAGAAGAAGCAAGGTTCAAGTAAGCAAGCAATGAGTAAGAAGCTCTCCCATTCTTCCACTCTTTCTCTTGGATAGTGCCTATGGAGGCATTGACAGCGATAGCAGGGTAGAGTGAAAATCTCAGATTGTTGTGAGATTTGGTGTGCAAGCATGAAGCAAACATAAGTTTGCCAAGAAGCAAACATAATTTTTATATACAAACAAGTTGTAGACTAAGGTAAGTTATTCATGAATATATGTATGCATTACCTGGGTTCAAAATAAGGCATTTTTAAAATACCATTTTTATATATTTTTTCATACAAAATGGTGTAATATTAAGGGATTATTTATAGATTGAATAGAAAAGGGTTATGTTTTATTCAGAAAAAAATCACAAATAAGGATATTTATAAATAGGCCTTGAATACATGTGATGTAGAGGATATATATATAGTAACTTCCCTGAGGTTGTAGATTACATGTATTGTTGAGCAATCAATGAAAAAGGTTGCTTGGTGTATCGTTGTATACTTCTTGAAAGGTTGCAGAAGACTTGCTTGTTGTTTTATATCATTTTTATGATAATGGCAGAGAACGATGGAAATCCCATTATTGAGAAGCTCAACAAGAACAAATACCCTTCATGGAAGCTTCGTGTAATGAACTTTCTCATTGGAAATGACCTTTATGATTTTTTTTAAGGTGAAGAAAAGGAGCTAGAGTTAAGTATCACTCTAACTACAGATGAATTTAAGGCATGGAAAGAATGGACTACAAAAGACAAAAAGGTAATGTATTGTCTATATGTAATCATTGATAATACTATGCTCAGACATATCAAGAATGCAAAAACTTCTAAACACGCAACTTGGACAAGTTTTGAGAACATATTTTCAGTAAATAAAAAGTCACAAAAGATTCAATTCAAGCAAGACTTGAATATCTTGAAGAAAGGGAAAATGTTTGTCAATGAGTATGTTTTGAAGGTGAGGAGCATTGTAGATGCTTTAGCAGCAATTGATGCAATGCATGATGATTATGATTTTGTTTCATCCACTTTCAGTGGCATTAATAATGAGAAGACTTGGAAATCATTTGTCACTTCTTTATATGTACGGAAGCCATTTCTAGATTTTGATGAGGTGGTCTCTCTCATGATTACCGAAGAGATCAATATGTAGGGTGACTCATCTGAAAGAAATGGTAAACAGGTCCAAGCATTTTACTCAAGTTCAGGAAGGGGACGTGGTATATCCTCTTCCAGAGGCCGTTGTCATGGAAATGTTTTCCCATGGGTGAAAAATAACACTTTCTGTTGTTTCTTAACTACTCTAGAAATTTCTAGAGTATTCACAAAATAAGTTGTTCTTCCTGCTTCAATTACTCTTGTCCTTCACTTCTATTTCCATTCCAACATTATGTGCTATCCTTTGGTTTTTCTTGCCTTAAGAAAAAAAGTTCTCACCTTGAATAAAGATAGTGTCATGACAACCTTGAAGTTACAACTCATTCAACTTTTCTTCTTTGGCCACAAGTTGTAATAAGTCATGTAGATCACCAAGCCTAATACATAATGGGAAATTGGGTTGTTGGATCTCTAGCTGTTAACTTTGCCTTGTAAGCTTCTTGCCACTAAACCCGGATTGTTTTTGCCTTGTAAGTTTCTTGCCACTAAACTTGGATGGGAAGACCACTCTCTTTATTTCTTGGCTATGGTATCTTAACCTTTTCAGGATCTTTAGTTTAAGCTCTCTTGAAGCAAAGCTCTTTGTCCTACAAGCCTTGTAATTGACTCAAAAACCTTGTTCCTTACAATTTACATTGAATGTAATCATGCAAAGTTGAATAATGGGATGCTGAGTTGTTTATGATACATGTACTTAACTTCATAATCCATGATTGCTCTATCTTTGCTAAGATCTTGTAATTGAAAAATCTATTAACATCTTCAAGGACTTGGCTTGAAACCTTCAACCCTTCTCTCGTCTCTTCCATATCTAGAGTCTAAGCTCTTGAACCCCAATACAATCTTCTCTCTTAAAACCCTATGATTGACCAAGAAGTACTTCTTGAACCTTCAAACATCCACTGTAATTTACTTATCTCTTGAAGACACCTCTCCAGTTATCTTGTCTAGTTTTCTTGCCAAACCTGTGTGGTGATCTTCAACCCTACGCGCTCCGACATTGGTGAACCCGACATGAAAGTCAGTGTAAGAAAACTCCAAGATGGTGGATTCTTCAGGAGATACTCCACAAAAATTGGTGCGCATACTACAACAGACCCAACAATAACAAATCCAAATGTTGCAACAACAATAATAAAGGCAAGAAGAAGAGAAGATTGATTCCATAGCTATCAAATTCTCGCGCGCACATGGCTATGGTGGATGGAGCTTGAAGGAGGAGGCTTGAGGATGCTTGAGCTAGCATCTAGGATTGTGGAGCTATCGGTGAGCGTGAAGGAGGAGGCAACTCATTTCGGCATCAAGGTAAGCTCACTACATTCGTAGGTTTGGAGGTGCATTGGCTAGGAGAGAGGTAGCCATTAGAGCTCGCTTGGAACGCTTGAAACATTAAGCAGTCCATGGGTCTTGGTGGTCAAGCGAGAGCTCCCACATTTTGGTTCCGTTTCCGGGGCCATCGGATTCAACCTTGAGCACTTGCGCGCCTCATACTGAGCATCGAAGTAAGGGATTCATCCTCAAACCGGAGCTTGAGATAGGTAGGAAGTTGGTTTTTTTGTTATTTAGGTTGTTTAATGATTGGAAAAGAAGGGGAGATCATTTCAGTTATTTACTTTTGATTCTTATTGCATTTAGCGTAGGTTAGGATTAAGAAATTAGATTGGAGAGGCATAGGGTTTACTACTGTAAAACAAGGTAAAACAGGCACAAATTGGGGTAAATGGAAAGAAAGAGTAGTTGGAATGATTAATGCCGGCAAGGGAGTGATTGGGGATAGCAAGACCTTGCTTTGGAAGGGGTATAAGGGCCATGTGACCATGGAAGAGCTCATTTTTGACCCTAGCAGTGAGAGAGAGAGGGAGAGAGTTTTCATCATTGATTTGGTTCGATCTTGCTATCAGGGAGTTCTTCGCACGATTTAGGTATATCAAAACCTTCCTGCTATGTATTTTTTTAAATCTGGAAATCGATGTACATGGTGATTGCGTGGATCGTTGGATTCAACGAGATCATCCTCGGCGTGACCGTCCTCAATGCGACTCGACCCATCCGAGTGGCTTGGTTTTTGGCGGAGTCCCAGAATTGGCCCATTTGGCCCTCGGACCACCCAACCCACTCGGCCCATCCGAACGATCGACTCGGCCCACTAATGTGGCTCGGCCCTCGGACCACTCGGCCCACTCGGCCCTCGGCCACATCTATTCACCCGTCCGAGTTGCAAGTTTGGTCGGGGTTCCTATTCGGCCCTTGGCCGTCTAAGTCTACCACTTGACCCCTGCAATTCGGACGAGTTGGGTCGAGTCAAAATTTTACAAATTTTGTGGAAGTTTGCACCAGACCCAGCTAGATCTCAACGGTGCCAACCTTTGTGAGTCATCACGATGCCCATAACTCGATTCTGACACAAGGAATAGGCAAATGCGCAAGACGCAGCTGCCTAGGAGCTTGAGTAGGTTGTTGAGAGAGTCAATGCCTTAACAACAACTAGTGGAGACGTAGACCCCAAAGAACCTAAATTGAGTAAGATGGCGTAGCAAGAAACCCTAAAACCTACCAAGACGGCCAGAAATTGATCGAACAAACCTATCAGGCCTAAGACAAGACGAGAGTGTGCAAGCCGCTTAGACACTTGCTCTTTGCACTCATCTTCACTCCCAGTACTTGAAGTACACCTAAGAATAGCCAAAAGCATGATTGAACACAAGTGCATGGAAAAGAACACACTCGCTGAGTGAAGGTAACTTGAGGATTGTATGCAATAATTAAGGAACTCACTCAGATAAAAGAACGTGAAGGAACCCACCAATAAGAGAAGAACCCAAGACATAGACGGGCAATTGGAGCCTAGCGTAGGACTAAGCGAATAGCAATAGAGACGTGGATCTACCCAACCTCCTTAACCTTATCAACAGCTTGGTGGACCAAGAGAACACAGCCATAACTTAGACCGCAGGAAGAACGATGAATTTGACTTAGGAGTTTTCCTAGAAGCAATCCAGTAGTTGGTGAGTAGGTATGATTCTCATGCTCGGTATGAGCACCACGGTAGAGCGGCAAAAGCCATCATAGCTGAGCTAGAGAAGGAAAGGAAACTAGCCCACAAAGCACTGCCAAGCATAGTGAAATACAACCGAGACCAGCAGACTAGGAGCTTGAGGCAAAACTCAGAGATGCGAGAGATACAGTGAGTGCTGAACCTAGCGGGCATGAATCGAACTGACCATGAGAGAGCGCTAGAAGGAGACTTGACGCTAAGTGAGCTTCTCATGAAGCAATTTCTGGACAACATAGCAGCGGAGCAGAGTGTTGTAGCATTAGCCACATCACTACTAGCGGGGTTAGGGGTGAACCAAGGCTCTAAGAGCCAGCCTAAGATACTAGTTGTCACTAAGCAGCTCGATAAGTACCATCCCCAAGACGATCCATATATCTTTGTAGAGTAGTTCGAGTAGGTCTGCGAGGCCAATGGTCTCACCAACTTGACTCAATGCTCTCAAGCATTTGGGCTTCGCTTAGGCGACAAGGGTCAAACTTGGTACACAAGTCTAGATGCACAGAGCAAGTAAACTTCAATGGACTCAAAAACCTCTTCATTAAGAGATTTTTCAAGCCTGGATACTCTGACAACCTGCTAGTATGACTTATGAACATCAAGCAGAAGGAAAAAGAGGATATCCGTGACTATGTAACCCACGTAAGGAGTCTCTTCAAGAGAATCCCGATGGGTGAATGACCAATCAAAAGAGCAATGTCGACGGTATTCATCAGTGGAATACGAAATGAGGAGCTTTATAAAGCCTTGGCAGGCAACTTGAGCTTGCAGCGAGACTTGCTAGCAAGGGTGTTTGAAGAGGCCATTCGAGTAGACGACGAATTGAAGGAGAGGAGCTCTAGGAACTCGAAGCAAGAAGAAACTAACTCAAGAAGTTTGGAGAGAGCTTCAGTATCTAGCGAGCGATCAGGTGCAAGTACTAAAGATAAGGGAAAGGCTGCAGACACCAACCAAGAATTGTTTGATATGAAAATGGAAATAGCCAAGATGCAGGAAATGCTAAGACGACCAATGCGACCACATGTCCAATGCGTATACTATGGCAAGAACCACTTGTCGATTGAGTGTCAAGACCCCAGGTCACGACCTTGTGCTAATTGCGGTAGGTTTGGTCATGATAGTGCGCATTCTAGATTGCCCAGAAGACATCTATACTCACAACCGTACAGTCAACCCTACCTTAGCAAATAGGCCGCAACAATTCTTCAGAAGGGGAGCGCCATTGGCCCTTCCTTAGCAAATAGGTCGTAACAATTCTTCAGAAGGGGAGCGCCATTGGCCCTTCCCACGCCAAACGATGCTAAGCCGGTTGTTCCTAGAATGGATATAAATCCTATTGGAATACCCACACCACCGGGTCCCTATGTGACACATCCACTGAGCGACACTCCACTCCACTACATGAAAGAGCCAAATGAGGAAGAGCCTTACGTATACCCTTACGTCTCGTATGACGATGAAGGCAACACAGTCCTTATGGACTATCGACCAGTATTCGATGATGGCATTAGGTAGGGGACAAGGTAGAGGCCTAGGAGGGCAGATCCAAGATCCAATCATGTGTTGGACTTGCAGTCACCCGAGACACATCTCATCACGCTTTCTTGAAAGGGAGCAACAAAATAGAGACAAAGCTAAACCAAGGTGTCCTTACTGTGGAATCACTCATCTCTTCGTTGATTGTCCAAAGCAAAAATCATCCTTGAGCTCAGCTAATGTACCATCCATCCCATTGGGGTTGTTCGGTGTCAAGAATCTTGATGGGGAGGCTACACCTATCCCATTGCACGTCATCATATGTGCACAAACAAAGAAGATCGGCATATCATTGCTAGGTCCTAGCAATCTTGACACAACCTCGATATGGAAGAAGAGCCATATGCAAAGGAAGAAGAGACTCGAAGCTAAAGTCACACTTAAAACTGAGAGTGCCACCACGCTACCCGCCAGAAAGAAAGTCACTGGCACTCAGGCAGAGACATCAACTCCAAAGATGGCTGAAAAGGGAAGTGCTAAGGTAGGGAAGTACCCCAACCCAAAGCACCAACTAGAGGCCATCGAGAATGTGAAGGAGTGAGTAAAGGAGGCTCAGGAATACCTGAAAGATACGGAGTTCATCTTAGAGAACGAGATCAAGGATCTCTCTAGCATTAGCACGCCAACCTCACCTCCTCCACCAAAATCGAGAGATGCGACTATGCCACAAGCAGTACTGCTTAGGCAAAGCCTTAACTCTATGGGCCAACAACCTAGTCATGGCCACTGGCTAGGGAAATTCGGAACAGGAGAAAGACGAGTAGCTAACGACCTTCTTACCACTCTAGTGACAACCTCGATTACGCTAAGACTGGGAGATCTACTTAGGAAGCATCCGACCCCATGGTGAGACCTAAAGCAGTGGGTTGAAGGGCCTCAAGAGCGAGCTGCTGCATGTCTATAAGAACATAATGCAGAGATGCAGATACCGAGTTTGATGTTGCACTCCATACCTAAATCCTTGCACGTTAATGCTTTTTGGAAAGGCATTGAGATACATGCAATCTTATCGGTCTTAGCCCTAGGCGACACAACAAGAAAAGGGATTGTAGACACAGGGGCGAGAGTTAGTTGTTGAGATGGCAAGCTCAACATGTGCGGACATTGATGATGGACCACCTGGCTAGATGAGTCTGCACGTCTACACTTAACACGTTGGTGGTCATTATGATACTCACATGGCCACTGACTTATCACTTATTATATTTAGTTTGTTACACCTACCTACAGCTCTCAAAGATATAACACCGATCGATTAGTGTAGTCGGTTATGTACTGTTTGACTTAGAAGGCCACTTTCCTTTATATTGTATCTTATCTATACTTTGTGTACATTGTATAGTGTGTTGAAGAAGAAGAAGAAACCAGCAAGAAAAAGTTTTGGCCTTTATCTCTCTTCTTGTGTTCTTGAGTGAGCTTCCTCTTGTGTATACAATGTGTGTTTGGCGCAGCATCTCAAGCACATCTCCCCATCACACGATTCTTGACATGGTATCAAAGCCGCGCCACTGAGAGAGGCTGATTTTGAAGACTGAAGTGAAGGAGAAGAAGCAAGGTTCGAGTAAGCAAGCAACGGGTAAGAAACTCTCCCAATCTTCCACTCTGTCTCTTTGATAGTGCATATGGAGGCACTGGAAGTAGGATCAAGAAAAAATCTCAGATATTATGGGTGTCTGAGGCTATTTCAGGCCCCGTTTTAGAGTTGCAAGGTTGCGGACAACAGTTTCAGGGTACACTGTGATTTCGGCTATATTAACTGAAAGTCGGTGCACAAGTTACAGATTGCGAATCTGTAATTTTTAAGTGTTTGCAAGAAGCAAACATAAGGTTTATCTGCAAACAGGTTGTAGATTACATGTACTATTGAGCAATCATTGAAAAAGGTTTCTTAGTGTATTGTTGTGCACGTGTTGTGAAAGATTGCAGAAGACTAGCTTGCTGTGTTGTATCCTTGTTTGTGATAATGGCAGAGAACAGCGGAAATCCCATTATTGAAAAGCTCAACAAGAACAACTACCCTTCATGGAAGTTTTGTGTGATAAACTTCCTTATTGGAAAGGGCCTTTATGACTTTGTTTCAGGTGAAGAAAATGAGCCAAAGCTGGGTATCCCTCCGACTGTAGATGAGTTAAAAGCACGGAAAGAGTGGAATGTGAAAGACCAGAAGGTGATGTACTAGCTATCTATAGTCATTGATAATACTATGCTGGGACATATCAGGAATGCAAAAACTTCACATATAGCTTGGACAAATTTTGAGAGTATTTTTTTAGTAAATACAAAGGCATGAAAGATTCAACTCAAGCAAGAGTTGAATGCCTTGAAGAAAGAGAAAATATATGTCAATGAGTATGTGTTGAAGGTGAGGAGCATTGCAGATGCTTTAACAGTGATTGATGCAATGTCGGATGATGATGATTTGGTTTCATCCACTCTGAGTGGCCTTAACAATGAGAAGGCATGGAAATCATTTGTTACTTCAATATATGTATAGAAGCCATTTTCAGATTTTGATGAGTTGATCTCTCTCATGTTTACTAAAGAGATCAATATGCAAGGTGATTCGTCTAAAAGAAATGGTGGACAGGTCCAAGTATTTTACTCGAGTTCAGGAAGGGGACGTGGTAGATCCTCTTTGAGAGGCTGTGGTATGAGATGTGTTGGCAATAACTAGCAAAACAGGTCCAATCAACAGTTTGGTAAAATGCAGGTTTCTGGAGGCAGAGGAAACTTTAGAGGCAGGGAGAGCTTTGGAGGAAGAGGTGGATGGCAAAACAGAGGCTTTGGAAATTCTGTTATTGTTTGCCATTATTGTAGCAAAACAGGACATATTGCAGCCAATTGTTATGCTAAGAAGGATGATATTCGCAGTGGTAAATTGCAGCAAGGAAACTATGCATTGTCTTCACGACATAATGAAGACAAAAATGAGTGTCTATTTGTTATGCAGCATATGCTGAATGCAGTTACAAGAAAGGGGACACATGATGATGTATGGTATGTCGATTCGGGTGCATCTAATCATATGGCCAGTCATGTTGAATGGTTTGGAGGGATGCATGACTTACAAAACTCAGGTAATGTGCAGATGGGAGATGATTCATGCCACCCAATTTCACACATTAGAAAGGTTCCCTTGTCCTTGTATGATGGCCAGGCAAAGAGTCTAACAAATGTATTACATGTGCCATCAATTACAAAGAATCTAGTGTCTGTTGGCCAAATGGTAGAGCAGGGGTTGCAGGTCCGATTCAATGCAAAAGGTTGTTTTGTAGAAGACTTTAATGATAAGTGCAGGTTGGTCACAAAAGAAAGTAGAGTTGGCCTAATGTTCACTTTAGATGTTGGAATTCCTGCAATGGATGTTGCTATGTATGCTAAAGGAAAATGAGTAGTTGCAGATATTGAAATATGGCATAAACGTATTGGACATGCAAATGTGCAAAGGCTGAAATTAATGTAGTCCATAGGATCGGTTACAGGGTTGCCTTCTTTTAGAGTTACAGAATTGCATAAAGTCTGTGAAGCATGCGAGTTTGGTAAGCAGACGAGACAACCTTTCTCGCATGATAGAGAAGTGAGCAGAAATATACTTGATGTAGTACTCACAGATGTTTGGGGGCCTACACACAATGTATCTCTTGGTGGCAGCAAATACTTTGTCACATTTATTGATGATTGTTCAAGGAAGCCTTGGTCGTCTGGAAGACTAAGGAGTAGCCCCACATCTTCAGGTGAATCTATAAGTGTTTCAGGGAAGGACAAAGGAAAGAAGAAAGTTCTGGATGGTAATGATACATCTACTAGTGATTTGGTATTTGATGGAGATTCTAGTGGTTCGGAGAGTTTGGATGATGAGCTTGGTATTCCTTCAGTCAGGACACCAAGTGTACAGAGAGCTCATATTAATGTAAAGGCTCCATTGAGTGGTCCAGTGGTACGCAGATCTAGCAGGGTCAGATACCCTATTAAAATATTTGGTTTTGAAGGTTATGCAACTCACCATTATGCTTATATGATGAAACTAGTTGAGGATGTTGAACTCACTTGTTTTGAGGATGTTGGGAATGTTCGGTGGTACGCAGATCTAGCAGGATCAGATACCCTATTAAAATATTTGGTTTTGAAGGTTATGCAGCTCACCATTATGCTTATATGATGAAACTAGTTGAGGATGTTGAGCCCACTTATTTTGAGGATGTTGTTGGGCATGCTCATTGGTGTTAAAGATGAGAGATCTAGAGCATGACAAAGGCGGTAGCTATGGAGGATGGAAAATAAAGACACAACTCATGTTGACATGACAATGTAGACAACTGTTACACAAGTGAATTAGGTTTCAAGATTGAAACTTGAACTCATAAACACAATCTTGTGTATGGACAACAATGACACAGACACTTGACATAAGAGACAAGTACTATTGCATTATCATTATATGAAAGTGATAGTTCAAGTACATCATTATATAGAGTTCTTTGGTAGCACTTAACATCCACTATGCATATGGGATTTTGTCTCTCTGTCTAGAATGGACTACATCTTCCTAGCCTAGTTGTCCTATACAAAGGGACTAGAGTAGGTGTGATTGCAAGTATCTCAACACCCCTCCTCAATCACGACCAAAAGTGCAAAGTGTGTAGAGGCTTTAGTAAAAGCAACACCTGCAAAGTGTGGGCACACCATAAACATGGCAAAACACCAGAGGCTGTCGCAGAAAAGGCTAAGTGTGGGTACCACAAACATGATGGACATCTAGAGGCTGTAGCAAGGGCCTTACAAAGTGTACAAAGGCTGTAATACAAGGATAACTGAGGAGTCTTACAAGTTTATGTTTGAGACATTAGGACTAGGAAACACAAAACTAAAAAATTCTATCTTAATAGAAGGACTGATGAGGTTTGCCCTTCTTCTGGTGGTCTTTTTCTTCTTCTTCCTTTGCTCCATTTTCTTCTTCTTCTTGAACTCCAACTAGATATGATTTTGGGACCTCTTTCTTGCGTGGCAGAACTTCTCGGTGTGTCCGATCCTTTTGCAGAAGTCACAGAAGAGTTGATCCTTCTTACCTTTGTACTTTGATGATTTAGACTATGCACCGAACAAGGTGTCAAGTCTCTTCCATGTATCCTGTGAGGTCTCACAGTTATCCACATGTGGTGGATATAGCTGTCTCTAGCTCCAGTTTGATAATGGCCTAGGCTTTGTCATCATTCTTTTGCCAACTAGTTGCAAGGTCCGCATCTTGAGGTTTCTTCTCTTTGCCATTTGTGATGGTCCATAGACCCTTCTTCATCAAGATGAGCTTGATGCGGGTTTGCCAGGTGTGAAACTTAACTCCCTTGAACTGAGCTGTCGGTGAGTCTTTTCCCATGCTGGAGAGCTGGAGCAGCAGAAAATCAGTTCCAAGATTCTCAGATTTTACAAGTGAAAGAGCAGATTACAATGTGTCAAGAGACACAAGTAATGGTAGTGTGAAAACACACTATGTCTGACTTGATGTTGAGCTTAAATCTTCATGTTCGGGTCTTCGATCCTTTGTCGATCTTTCCAGATCCTTCCCCTCCTTGACTTGATGCTGGGACAGTAGATCAGAGTGGCAGTGGGTTGCTCCAGGTGGCAGGAGAGAGAAAATGATGAGATTTTTGAGCTTTATGAAAATGGCTATGGCTGGCAATTTAGGGTTTCAGACAGGGGCCTGGTTTTTTGCTCTGCGTGGGCTGTATACTTGATCATTTCCCAAACCTTTTTTATGGAAAGAAAGCTTGACTCATGGACTTTCATTGCCTCATAACCATCGTCAAGATTTGGTTGAGCAGCAGGCGTGCAGGACGACGAAACGAAAACAGGCGCAGTTCGGACAGATTTTGACAATTTTAACAAAGCTGGGGGCAGAGGTGGCTAATGTCAGCGGTTATGATGCTGGGATGTTGCGCCTTAACCAGAGGAAGAGGTCTTTAGAAGGAATCATCAACAAATATGCTTTGTATTGAGAGATCCAATGACTCCAAGTGAGCTGGGTCCTATTGGCTATGGAGGACACCCAAAGCAGAAGTTGAGAAGATTGACAATGCTGAGCTCCAAGGTGTGCAATGCTTAAGTATGAGGTGCAGGGAGGAACTCTGGAAGTAGAGGAACATTTTTCCAGAAGGAATTGCAGTGAGATATGACTTGTGGAGAGAGATCCAAGAGCTTGAAGTAGGTAGGTTGCAGCCTGGCTATGGCTGCCAAGGAAGGTCAAGTAGAGATGGAGGTGAGAAATGGAACCATGAGCTGTACTTGAGTTGACCTAAGGTTAAGATGAGCTGAGAGAGAGTAGAGGAGAGCTAAGCCATGCTTAGCTGAGCTTTGATACCATGTTAAAGATGCAGGATTTAGAGCATGACAAAGGTAGTAGCTATGGAGGATGGAAGATAAAGACACAATTCATGTTGACATGACAATGTAGACAACTGTTACACAAGTGAATTAGGTTTCAAGATTGAGACTTGAACTCATAAACACAATCTTGTGTATGGACAACAATGACACAGACACTTGACATAAGAGACAAGTACTATTGCATTATCATTATATGAAAGTGATAGTTCAAGTATATCATTATATAGAGTTCTTTGGTAGCACTTAACATCCACTGTGCATATGGGATTTTGTCTCTCTGTCTAGAATGGACTGCATCTTCCTAGCCTAGCTGTCCTATACAAAGGGACTAGAGTAGATGTGATTACAAATATCTCAACAATTGGGATGCAGCAATGGATGAGGAGATGGTTGCATTAGAAGCTTATAAGACTTGGGATTTGGTACCCTTACCTAAGGGTAAGAAAGCTATTGGTTGTAAGTGGGTTTACAAAGTTAAGCATAATGCATATGGTTCAGTAAGCAGGTATAAGGCTAGGCTGGTTGCAAAAGAATATGCTCAAACATATGGCATAGATTATGAAGAGATATTCGGTCAAGTTGCTAGGATGGCAACTATTAGGTGTGTGATTGCCTTGGCAGCAACCAAAGGTTAGAGTTTGCAGCAAATGGATGTTAAGAATGCCTTCTTGCATGGTGAATTGCAAGAATAAGTGTATATGGAGCAGCCAACAGGTTATGAGAATTTAGAGCATCCCACATGTGTGTGCAGGTTAAAGAAGGCGCTCTATGGGCTGAAGCAAGCACCTAGAGGATGGTCTAATAAGATTGGAGAGTATCTTGTCAATATTTGATTTTGTATTTTTTATGCTGATCACTCACTTTATGTGAGTAAGGGAGATGTAGGTTTGGTTATTACAGGTGACAGTGACAATGGGATTACTGAAGTTAAGGACTTCTTGAAGAAGAATTTTGAGATGAAAGATTTGGGTGAGCTGAGATACTTACTTGGTATTGAGGTGATCAGATGTGATGATGGTATATGGTTGTCCCAAAGGCAGTATGACTTGGATATGTTATCCAAGTATGGTATGACAGCATGTAAGCCTCTTTCAGTACCATTGGAGCAAAATGTGAAGTTAAGTGTTGACATTGGGGATGAGATAGAAGGCCCTACTATGTTCAAGAGGATAGTAGGGAGTTTGATTTACATGACTATCACAAGGCCAGACTTGAGCTATGTTGTTGGCCTTGTCAATTAGTTTATGCAGATGCCTAGAAAGCCTCATTTGGATGCCATTAGTCGTATATTGAGATATGTGAAGTCCACTTTACATTATGGACTTTTTTATGAGGCAGGTAAGGACGTACAGGTCTTTGGATACACATATGCACATTGGGCTGGTAACATGTCAAACAGAAGATCTACAAGTGGATTCATATTTTCCCTTGGTAGTGCAGCAGTTACATGGAGTAGCAAAAAGCAACCTACAGTTGCTTCATCGAGTACAGAGGCTGAGTATAGAGGTGCTGCTATGGCAACATGTGAGGTGGTATGGCTGCAAAAGTTATTAGGTGATTTGGACGTACAGGGAGATGATCCAGTTATCATTCATTGTGACAACATGAGTAGCATACAGCTAACTAAGAATCCAATGTTCCATGCTAGTACAAAACACATTGAGATGCACTACCACTTTGTGAGAGAGAAGATACTTGCAGGAGAGATTGACTTGGTATGTGTCAGCACACAGGATATGATAGCTGACATTTTCACAAAGGCATTGGGTGCAGAGAAGCTTCAAAAGTTCCGAAGCTTACTTGGAGTTGCAGAGATAGAATTGAGCTTAAGGGGGAGTGTTGAGATGGCAAGCTCAACACCCGCGAACATTGATGATGGACTACTTGGCTAGATGAGTCCGCACATCTACACTTAACACGTTGGTGGTCATTATGATACTCACATGGCCATTGACTTATCACTTATTATATTTAGTTTGTTACACCTACCAACAAGTGGCAAAGATATAATGCCAGTAGATTAGTGTAGTCGTTTATGCACTGTTTGACTTAGAAGGCCACTTTCCTTTATGTTGTATCTTATCTATACTTTGTGTACATTGTATAGTGTGTGGAAGAAGAAGAAGAAACCAACAAGAAAACGTTTTGACCTTCATCTCTCTTCTTGTGTGCTTGAGTGAGCTTCCTCTTGTGTATACAGTGTGTGTTTGGTGCAACAACTCAAGCACATCCCCCCATCACGCGATTCTTGACATTAGTGTACTGAGCCATGTAGTGCTCCAGACTTGGGGCAACCCACCTATCGAGAATGTTAGGTTTAATGTTACATTAGCTAATGGAAAGAAAGTGAAGCCATTTGGGGTGCTAAAAAACTGGCCGATGAAAATTACCGGAGTCCAATTATCAATTGAATTTATAGTTGTGAAGGGAGTGGACTATGATATCCTATTGGACCGACCCTGGATGTGCAATGCTAGAGTGATTGAAGATTGGGGGAATGGTCTCATCTTCCTAGGTAGTAGAACAAAAGCTGTAAGGGTAGAAATGGACTCCTGAAAAACTGCACTAGTTGACATTGACACCATATCCACGATGCTCAAGGGTGATACCCAGGTCAAGAAATCCTACGGGCTCCTAACTAAGTATATCCCATGTCCTGAAGACAAGAGAGACTAGATGTATATCCTTGTTACCATCAACCTACTGTTCTCGGACGATAAGGAGTACAAACATGCCATTAAGATGATCGGAGAGCCCAAGGGTACACCCTCAATATCAATCCACATGATGGTAGGAAACCTTCGCAGAAGACCTAACCCTATCACTTTCCAAGTGCCAACCAATAGGAGGGAGCTCCAGGGGGCTTTAGAGTATTTGACCAGCAAGCTAGCAGGAAATCTAGTAGCAAACTTCAAGCCACTCCAAGATCTCTTAAATGAGCCAAGGTGGCAATGGGCCAGGGTGCATAACCTAAACCTCAGGTACAATTGGGCTCTAGTCCCTGATCAAACACATGAGACATACCAAGACCTAGGAGACGACGAGTGGTCAGACGAAGATGCTTTCGAGGATGAATACAAGGACTACTACTACTTTAGTGACGAGAGTGAGGATGAGACAGATGCCATAGAATACGACACCGAAGGACGAGTGATAGAACACATATGGGAAGACTCCAAGCCACAGAGAAAGAACACCTTCAGGATAGAGCAAAGGGTCATGCACGTGGATTGTGACCGCACTTGGCTGGAATGTATAATAGCCACAGATCTAGAGCAAGTAGATCTAACCCAACCAGGTAACATGCTAGTGCTTAGAACACAGTCACCTTTTGAGCCCTGACCACCGGGGGAAACTACCTCATCTAGCGAAGATGGGGAGTTCGGTTCTGAGTCGTAAGTGAGTTCAGAGAGTGACCTAGAAATACCAAGGCATCCCAAGACTAGACGTACCAAGGGGGACATGCCTGTCCACTTGAGGCGCAGATGCTTGAAAGAAGAAAGGGCAGAACAGTTTAAGGATGCAAGAATGAATGAACAACGGAAACCACATGACCTCCGTAAGAGATTTATAAAGTTTAAAAAGGGCGATAGTAATCCTGCTGGGTGCCAAACGTCAAGGGCAAACAAGTGAACCCAATGAGGGACCTACCAAGGTTAAGGAGGTGAACCTAGCCTAGGAAGGGAAGACACCCCGACCTATTTTTATTGCCGACGACCTGACAGAGGAAGGGGAGACACGTCTCATTGTCCTCTTATGAGAGTATATAGACATGTTTGCTCGGTCCTTAGAAGAACTCAAGGGGGTAGATCCATGTGTAGCGACTCATAACATACCCATGATACCAGATGCAACACCGGCCAAGCAGCGACCGTACCTTATGAATCCAAAGCATGCTCATGCGGTCAAGGGGGAGATTGACAAGCTGATGAGAGCAAGATTCATCTACGAAATTGAGCACACAAACTAGGTATCACCCATAATCATTATAATGAAGAAAAACGGAAAGATTAGGATGTGCATCAATTACAAGAAGGTGAATGTTGCCACTAAGAGGGACAACTACCCATTGCTGTACACTGCGCACATGCTCGAGAGAGTGGCGAGCAAAGAGGCCTACAGTTTTCTAGACAACTTCTCTTGACACAATCAAGTGCAGGTGCATCCTAATGATATGCGTAACACTGTATTCGCCACTGGGTGGCGTGTCTTCGCCTACATAGTCATGCCCTTCGAGTTGACTAATGCTCCAGCCACCTTTCAATGCCTTATGTGCACTATATTTAAAGACATGCTCATGAAAGAGTTAGAGGTCTTTGTAGACGACTTGTGTGTTCACTTGACCTAGAGAGAATACTTAGACAGACTCCGAGCAGTCTTTGAATGATGTCACCTATATCGCCTCCCTCTGAATCCCTTAAAGTACCAGTTCTGGGTAAAGAACGGATATATCCTAGGGCACGTTGTGTAAAAAAATGGCATTGCCACACAGACTTTTCAAAAGTCAGGGTCATTGTTGATCTTCCACCCCCAACCAACTATAAGGGAGTGCAATGCTTCTTAGGCCATACAGGGTATTATCAGCGGTTTGTGCTAAACTTTGCATTGATTGCTAGACCTTTGTACAAGCTATTGATTATATTCGAATGGAATGAAGAATGCCAACACGGATATGAGGAACTAAAAAAAGCTCTGACCACAGCACCGATTCTGCGAGCCCCAGATTGGACCATTACCTTCCACGTGCATATTGATGCTTCAAAATTCGTTGTGGGGGCAGTGTTGTGCTAACCTAGCGAACACAATCTTGACTACCCAGCGAGCTTTGCTAGTAGCAGACAACTCACTAAGACAGATGAACTACTCGAAGGAAAAAAGAGAAGATTTGGCCATGGTATTTTTCGTGAAGAAATTTCAGCATTATTTGTTAGCCACTCCTTTCACTTTCTTTGTGAATCATCAAGCCTTGCTATATTTAGTAAACAAACCTTGTGCTATAGGCCACATAGCTCGATGGCTCCTTCTGCTTTTTGAATTTGACTTCTCTGTGGTTGTATGAAAAGGGAAACAACACTACATGGCTGACCACATGTCATGCATCTCCACGGGAGAGGACACTGGACGGGGCATCATGGATGATTTGCCAGACACACACTTGTTTAACTTGTCTAGCAAGAGAGATTTATTTCGAGCCAACTTGATGCCATATTGGGCAAATGACATGGTCCAAGTGCTTGAGCAAAGACTACCTGAATGACCAATAGAGAAAGCCCGACTTAGACGGCTCATCCTCAAGATCCAACCCTATCAGCTGATATCAGGTCAGCTGTATAGGCTAGAGCAATACGTATTGTTGTGCAGATGCATATGCAAGTACGAGATGCACGGGGTTCTCTCAAAAGCACATAGTGGAATCACTGGAGGACACTTTAGTAGAGAAACAATAGCCCGCAAGGTGCTGCAGTCTCAATTATGGTGGCCCACGCTTTTTCGTGATGCAACACAATTTGTTAAGTACTGTGACGAGTGCCAATGGAAAAAGGTCTCGATTCGTAAGGATCAAATGGAGCTAGCCCCAATAATTTCACGACAACCCTTCGAGAAGTGGAAATTTGACTTTGTAGGACCTATTAGTCCTATGACACAATACTCTCAAGCCATGTATATCATTGTAGCCACTGACTATCTGATGAAATGGGTAGAAGCAAGGGCTACGAGAAAGAATGATGCAAAAATGGCTGCCAAGTTCCTATGGGAGTAGGTGATCTCATGATTCGACTATCCTATCGAACTGGTTAGCGACCAAGGTGCACACTTCATTAATGAAGTGATCACACATTTTCTATCCACCTTTCTAATTATCCATCGAAAATCCTCACCATACGACCCTCAGGCAAACGGCTAGGCGGAATCCACCAATAAAATTCTAGTAAATGTCCTGACCAAGGTAGTCTTTGCTGCTGCGCACAGTGACTAGGACAACAAGCTAATGGCAGCCTTGTGGGCTTACCGCTCATATAGCCTACAAAACGGCTGTAGGCCAGATGCCTTTTAGGTTGACCTATGGAACTAAAGCAGTTCTACCTGTAGAGTTCTTTGTTTCTAGCCTGAGGATCGCCCTTTACGAATGATGGGAAGGGAAGGAAGCATGGACGAAACGCCTAATTGAACTCAAAAACCTCTCGGAATTTTGCCTTCTGACTACCCATGCACTCATATGCGAGAAATCATAACGCAAAAGTTGGTTTGACAAGCATATCAAGTAGCGCGACTTTGAACAATGCGACTTAGTGCTCCTATACTCCGTTAAGGGACATAAATAGAAAATGAAGTTTAAAGGTCTAGTGCCCTTCAAGGTTCGTTCCATCATCCAAACAGGTAATGTCGAACTCAACGCTAGCGGGTAGCCACAATCACAGAGATTAACGATGAAAATGAGGAAACCGTGGAACCTGCCTATCTCCGCATCACAATCACTACCAAGAAAACATGCACTGTCAACACCTTGATTGATGAGGGAGAAGACTTCAATATCTTAACCCACGATCATTGGACCCATATTGGCAAACCCCAACTACAGCCCACTACCACCAAACTGAGCCCATATGAGGGTCAATCATACACACTCTTAGGGAAATGCAGGGCCGTAGTTTCTATCAAGTCTGAGAGCATACCAATGACATTTTATGTGTTGCCGAACATTGAAAATGTAGGCATTGGATCGTTTTACTGGGTCAAACCTTTAAAAAGCATGCTCATTGCCATGTCCATTATGAGTTACAGTGTATCCACTTGGCCATTGGCAATGTCCGCATAGTGTTGGCTTTCAGCAAGGGCCACAGGACTCCAACTAGATGTGCAATGCCACCGGTAGACATGCATTCAGCCAAGTTTAAGGAGGAGGATTGTGAATTGTTACACCCTCCCAAGCCTCTATGCTAGCAACCTGCTGAAGCCAAGGTCAATGCCCATGAACTCTAGTTAAGGTGGGTGCCTAAAGGTTAGAGCCTACTGTAGAAAAGCAATCAACCATGCCTCTCAAGGCTAACAACACAACCTCAAAACCTAGGAGGCCAAAACAAAGCTACGAACAATGACGTGTGGTCAAGTCACGATGGGTTCCTAAGACCCTATTGCAGGCGCAAGGTTATTATGAGGGTAATGCTTGGATATGGATCCCTAAGTCTAAAATAGCCAAGAGTAATAATCAAGTGCCATCCTCACATGTATCCATACCCAACCATAAAACGTGTCAAGGCCTAACGCCACAGATGCCTCGAGACACCAAGCACATTGACTCACAACTGATCATACATATGAAGACCGACCAAGTCTACTGGCCTAAATCTCAACCTGCAGTTCCCAAACCAGTCCCACGCAACTCAATCAAGACTCAAGAGGCTGCAATCCCAAGTAGTGATGCCCCATTCGCAGTCCAGTTGTCCCAACTCGCTGGGCAAGCAACCCGGCCGCAATCTCAGGAACAACCGAGCCCGCAACTATCTGCTGCCAAACTCTCTAGTTTTGTCAAACCGCAACCACCCGTAGGCCTTAGACCCTCCTATGAGAAAAAATCATTCTTGTCACTAGCCACAAATCTAGCTGAAGACACAAGGGATGACATCATTGCTTGTCTCAGATGCTTAGATGTCACATTCATATCATTGGCTCTGAGCTATGATCGCTTGGACTTGGACCTGTTGCAAGAGCCCTTTGCGACAGAAGTTTGTACAATGCCTTGTTCATGGGACACACTTGAATTTGCATTTGTCAAAGCATCCCACTCAGTTGCAGGGTTGCTCTGCACTAAGATATCTACAGAGCAAGCCATCAAACAACATCTCATCACGTCATACGATAAGTGAGCCTCTTCTGCTATCACTGATCAAGAAGGAGTTGAAAAAGCTTGCTGAAACCAAATCTCCATTCTTACTACGGAGTTGGTATGCTCTTCGATTGCAATGGGAACTCAAAGGATGCCAAATAATGACCAACATTGAGCAACGACGCGCCATCAAGACATCAGAATATGACCCGACTTATGTCGCTCCAACTTTGTATAGGGTGCTAACAACTATTCATGACCGACCCCTAGAAGAGCACATCAGAGGACACCCTTACCTTGATCGCTGCTGACAGAGGAAGAGCTACATATTGCTAGCTGCATTGACTCCGGTGACATCCTGACAGATGTATTTATTTACATCACACATATAGGTAGCGGACCCTTCGATCTGGACTGTGATGCTTAGTTGGAGTACAATCGAGACTTCTATGCTTGGCTCATGTGAAAGTAAACACTCGACCATATGCTAAATGCCCTAGGCTTGCTAGCCTTCAATCCTAAAAAGGATTCTCCCTAAACATGGAAGGGGAGGGGATAAGGTGAGTAAGTCAAATTGGAACCAATCAAATCAAGCAAACACATAAACACATAAGGAAAAACACACTGCTATGAAAACCTCAAACGAATTTAAACGTAGGAAGAAAGGAAACACATTAATTTGCAATTGAGGAAAAATGTCACAAAAATGTTGAAATAAAGGGTGAAAAGTCTAACAAGAAAGTTTACGTTGGAGCTTAAATCTTTTCATTCAACAAACACAAAGCCTTTCTTTTCAGTAAATAACTATTTCAGAAGCACTAATGGGAACATGAATGAAAGATGTCGCAGCAAGATTGTGCTTAGTGACTCCCTTTCACAAAGGAGGAGAGAATGCAGTACAACATCAACTTAGAAAACTGTGCTTATAGTCAGCTAAAATTCCGTAGCATTCACAACCTTGAGAATGTGGTAGCCAAGGAGGAGGCCGCAAGGAGATTAGTGGAACAATGTAACCTCTCGAAGTGCCTAGAGAAGTTTGCGTAGGAGCCTAACCACACGAAGTGTGTGGAATTTTTTAGAATGTACAACCTCGATTAGGAATGTTGAACAATGAATGTGGGAAGAGGGGACAATGCTCAACAAGTGCAGGTGCCATTGAACCAAGCCTTGGTGGAGAAGGCACTGGGGCTAGAGCCTAAGGTGGAGAAGAAATGTGAGAGAGATGTGTGTGCTATGGTAAATATGAAGAGGGAGGATATTTTGACAAATGACGACATCAGCATACAAGATATTCCCGATGCTGAGATTCGCATGCAGGGAAAATTGGTGCACTCACTTTTCTCCAGCCAATGCTATAGCTCCCTCATGTACTGAATCAGTATGCTTGTGCTGGAGAATGAGGCAACCCACACCTCGGATGAGGTGGATTGGAACAACTATGTGCGCAAAACTATAGACCAAGCAACCAAAGCACTAGCCCTGGGCAGCAAACAGGCAGATGGAGAATCCCCAGCCTCTAAAAATACGAAGAGGAAGAAACCTTCCTCGAAAGCCTCCTTCATCAGGTATGAAAGTGTGTTGATGGCCATCATCCAAGAGGCTATAAAAGAATCCCAACAAGGAAAAAAAGGAGTGGATGAGACTCCAAATAGGTTACCGACCCACCAAGGGAAAGAGCCATCGAGCAACAGGACAGAAATTGAGACAGAGAAAGAGGACCTTGAGGCTTAATCCGGAAGGAAAAAAACAAAGAAGCCCACTAAAAAGATAGCTCAGAAGAAGAAACAGAATGGGGACAGAAAGAAGGAAAAAGAAGATCTAGAGAGAGCCAAAAGGAAATCCCTAAGAGAGGTTGCGGAGAGGAAAAAGAAGGAGAAGGAAGAAGCTGAAAAGCTAGTAGAAGAATCAAGGAAAACAGAGGAAGAGAGAGAAAGAAGAGCTATGGAAAAGGAGGCAGAGTTGAGGAGATAGGAGGAGGAAGACATGGCCGAAGCAACTCACCGGCGGTCCATAGAACAACAAGGCCAACTTGATGGCCTAGGGGCTTTAAGTCTGCCTAGAGATGATAGACCTGGCTCAAGCGCTCATGTACCCGAAGTGATGCCACCCGTGGTCATCGAAGGCAAGGGTAAGGCTCCCATCCACCCCATCCTGTCCCTCTTGGAGTCCACCAGCAAAGCAACCACTGTCACTCCAACCATCCCGGCCAGCACCGATGTGAACAATTTTGTGGCATGGATGCTGTACTTCATCAATAAGGAACTAGCGCAAGGAGAGAGTGGGGAGACTATGGCCAGTGGTGGGCAGAAAAGGCCGGCCACACATGCCAAGTCTAGGCAAGTTTCGAAATGCCAAAAGATGGAAGCTTCGACCACCCCAATCCCTACTACTATGATGCCACCAGCAAACCATAATGAATATGTTGATGAATTGCTCTCTCAGTTAGAGAAGGCAAGGGAGGAAAGAAAGATAGCGGTGGCTGAGTTGGAAGTGGAAAAGGAGTCGGTGGCAGCCTTCCAGCTCGAAAAGACGAGGCAAATGGCTATGCAACAAAATGAAATTCTTGATCTGAAACGGGAACTAAAAGCCAAGAATGAAAAGGAGCAAAGCTGGTGGCAACATCTCGTAGATGAAAATCAAGAGCTAGTGAAAATGCAAAGAGAGTATTAGCTTCTAATCATGCAACATGAGGATCTGGCAGCAAAAATAGGTCGGATAGAACGGGGCATGAAAGAGTTTGCCACAACGGAAGAAGGAAGGAAGCAAGAAGAGGAACAACACCATAGAGAAATGAAAACCATGATCGAAAAGCTAAGTCTTGAAAGAGAGGAGTAGGACAGAATGAGCAGGGAATTGGAAGACCAGGAACAGAGACTCATGGCCTTGGTACAAAGACAAGGAGAAGGTATGGAGGAAATGAAAAAGAGAGCCTAAGAGTGGGTAGGTCAAAATGAACGAAGAGTGAAGACATTGGAAAGTCGCCTGGCTCTTGTGGAAAAAGAGAAAGTCCTAGCAAAAAGCAGAGCAGAGGCAGCCCAAGTGGGTCTCAATACTCAACAACGAGTCTTCCTGAATACCTCGATGGATGCCACTCACATAGAGGAAGGGGAGTCCTTGGAGGTGGTAAAGAAGAAGCATAGCACGCAGAGCTCTACGGACAGGGCTACACATGCCCCCCCAATCTGTTGCAATTGGGCTAAGCCTTGATGAACAACGTAGGCACCTGTTGTTGGACGGCCTAACCCCCCATGAGATTGATGATCTGGGGTTCGTAGAGGAGGTACAACAGGAAGAGTTCCCAAGAAGTGAAGCTGAACTGCAATTTTACATGGGCAGATTCAAAGAAGAAGTGATCCCACAACCCCCTTCACCCCATCCTGAAGAGTAGTGATAGCCAACAGACGCATCACCCTGAGGGAGAAGAGAAGGAAAATGGTGGAAGAAGACAGACAAAGATTGAGGGCTAACCCTATGGCACAGCTATCTGTACCCCTTCCACCATGCCCAAATGACCTACTGGCTAGTTTCCATGCGGAGCTCGTAGCTTGTGAGAGATAAGAAAAAGAGAAAAAACCTTTCAACTTCAGCTTTCTCATCCCTAATGCCCTGCGCAGATTCCTTCCCCCTAAAATAGTGGACGAGGTGATTGGCGTCGGAATCCGGCTAAGCCAACAATGGTTAGATGAAAGAGAGAAGAATCCCACCCTCTGGGGCACTGAGAATATGGAGTACTGGCAAAATAAGATTTTTGAAGTGTCTTGATTTGCGCTAGGATATGAGTGCCAGCCACTGTGGTAGAGACGCATCCGCGACTACAATGTGTTCGCATGGATGGCTTTTTGTGATACCCTCCCTTCTGAGAGAAACAACCCCACCTACATGGCATATCCTCATAGGGTAGGAGTAGACTTTGATGCAAATACCCATGGCTGTTACGACTTCCGCGTCATATATAACCCTTGTACTACGACCTTAGCCCAAGCCCTCACCTTCACCTTTGAAAACCTAGATGCTACCATGATCCACTTTATTGTTGACTTCTCCTCTGTCCAGATCCCGCCTTCATTACCACATGCAACTATCTTAGGCTATTAAAAATCCTACTTAGGCAGGACCCCACCCAGGCTGAACGTGGTATCCCCCCACTCTTTTTTGACCCTAATACCATTGATAGTTGCGCGATGACCCGCCTAATGATGTGAGCCAGCTAGTTCACCCGATGCAACCATCCATTCCTCTCGAAGTCTGATTGAAGGGTTTCGTGCAGAGCTTGAAATTTTTGAGTCACTCCATTAAATCCCCTTCACCACCACCTTCTGATGACAAGAACTAGCAATTAGATACTGTACGAATCTTGTACCTCAACAAGGCTTTTTTTTAAAAAAACTAACAATGCAAGGAGCCCGCGACATGCCCAAACACAAGTCATGGCACATAACTCACAGTCACTACACCTAGGGGTCCTCAAGTTAGGCACATCCGATGGCCTCGGTCGGCTGGCCCCGCTCCTAACCCCCTATCCCTTTTTGCCTCCCCACTTCACACTTAGGGTACCCCAAGGGCAACACGACACACCTAAGGAGATAACACTTGCCTATGGTTAGACCTGTCAACCTAAGCTACATACACCACATCCCTTTGCACGAATAGGGTCCTCAATTGTGGAACATCACCCAAGCTTACCTAGGGTTAGACCCAACTACTTGTTCCACTAGCACGAGCACCAACCACTGCACAATGAGGTAGACACTCCCCTTAGGTCGAGCACTTTCTCCTTCCAGGTACAACAGGATGCTCAAACCACCAACTTTAGAGGCCCCCGTCATCCCCTCAACACATCTTGGGTTCTCCATCCAAATCATTATGGAAGCTTCCCAATCAAGCGAGTCCACCAACCCTGGCCCAGGCCCCACCCTTCCACAACAAAGACCTTGAATGCCATGGGACTGGCACCCATCTCGGAGGGGGGTAATGTTAACCTCAGTTCAAGATGGCAGAAATATGAAGCAAAAAGCAGAAAAAGAACAGAAAAATAGCAAAGGCGCAGAGGTAGTCTCTAAAAGCTAAGTTGAGGCAAAAGCACAATTTTAAATAGAAGGCACCTCAAATAGCTTTAAAAACTCTTGTAAAAGAGCGCTAGGTTTCCTCTTGTGCCATTTGTAAAAGAATAGATGGGTGTAGGCTTAAGGCATGAGGCAAGAAAAGGGAAATAGGAAAAAAGACCTTGCCACAAAGGCCAATCATGTAAAAAGGGATGGGTGCCCATGGAATTTTAAGGCTTGTATATAAAGTTCAAAAAGTAAATGGAAGCTCATTCTTTGGTGTGTGGCTAACAAAAGACCTCTCTCCTTGTCTTCTTCTCTTCTCCTTGTTTGTGTGTGTGTGATATTGAGAGAGGGGGATTGAGAGGGTGAGGGAGTGAGCACGTGGGAGTGAGGGGATCAAGAGGGTGAAGCTCTTCATCATTCCCCCTTCTCTTCTTCTCTTCTCTTCTCTTTTCTCGTTCCTGTACGGCTATGGTGGATGGAGCTTAAAGGAGGAGGCTTGAGGATGCTTGAGCTAGCATCTAGGATCATGGAGCTCCCAGTGTGTGTGAAGGAGGAGGCAACTCATTTTGGTATCAAGGTAAGCTCACTACATTAATAGGTTTGGAGGCGCGTGGCTGGGTGAGAGGTAGCCATTAGAGATTGCTTGGAACACTTGAAACAATAAGCAATCCATACATCTTGGTCGTCGAGTGAGAGCTCCCACAGTTCTTCCTATGCTCAAATCCGAAGCAAGGATAATGAACGAGCTGTCCAATTTCTTACTATGTGTGTTAACCATCATCGAAACAGAGATCGATTGCATGATTATCATGTGCTTCCTAATGCCTGAGATTTCAAGGGTTTTTGGGTTGCATTGCTGTAAAAGGAGGTTTTGGTAGTGCATCATGTAAAAAGATTGTACCTCCTTATGCTACAAAAAATGTGTCTTTAGCAAATTTGCATGTATGTATAGCCAATAGTATGGGTTGTTATAAGTCTCTTCCAGCCATGACAAAAGCTAAAAGAAAATACGTATGTCATGTAGAAAGGGTGCTAAAAACTTATGACATGATGGCTGAAAATGAAGATATTTATTGTATGTTTTTTGGATAGATTACTACTGACACATTGGCTAAAATATATGCAGTTGCTCATGCAACAAATTAGGCTGAAAATCAATCCATAGAAGTATGTACATTGGATTTTTATCAAACAATTCAAGAATTTGCTAAACAAGAAGATATTGGTTTACTCAACAAGGCTGAAGTGCAAGTGGAGACAAAATACAAGACGGTGGATAAGAAAGTCAAACCTATGGCAGTTCCACTGTCTCTCTTAAAAGCGAAGGGCTGGCTGATAGGGCAGCAAATCAGCCAAGTCTTCGAGATCCTTCTAACATTGGATACAAGTTCACATCTGAAAGTATAAAAGAGCTCAGAATAGGTGATAATTCTTTCCTCTTGCCAGCTGAAAAACACTCTTTCAAGCAAATGCTAATGAAGCATGGAAAAGCCTTTTCATTTAGCCAAGTGAAATAGGTTATATGGATCCAAATATTATGGCCCCTACGATCATTTTTACGGTCCCATGTGCCTTGGAACCTCAAGCCTATTCCTGTTCCAAGAGCACATTTGCCTAAGGTATTGGAACTTCTAAATAAAAAGATCAGAATGAAATTTTTAGAACCTTCTTTAGCACCTTACTCAAACCGATGGTTTACCGTGCCCAATAAAAATGGATCTTTACAATTCATTCAAGATCTATAGCATGTTAACTATGTCACAATCCGAAATGATGGTTCGGGCCCAATTGTTGATGAGTTTGCTGAAGCTTTTGCAGGTAGAGCAATTTATTCTAAGGGCGACCTATATTCAGGATATGACCAATTCCACCTTTCATTAGAAAGCTGAGACATTACCACAATAAAGACACCTCTTGGATTGGTCCACATGTGTACTCTACCGTAGGGAATAACAAATTCCGTGGCCCATATGATGAACGCCATGTACAAAGTCTTAAGGGACTTGTTCCACAGCTTACTCTTCCTTTTCTTGATGATGTGCCCATCAAGGAATGTGAAGTCTATGAAAAGAACGAACAACTTGATGAACATGGCTGCATGACATTTGTAGTTAACCATATTCATGATTGTGACAGGATCTTAGCAAAGCTAGAGGAGGTTCATCTTACCCTTTTTGGAGCTAAGTCAATATTTGGAATTGAGGAAGTCCTACTGGTCGGACATTTGTGTGGCCCCTATGGATGCAAACCTTCACTAGTCAAGACAGATGCCATCAGCAGAATGCAAGAAAAATGCATAAATATTTTAGAGGTGAGAATATTTCTTGGCACATGTGTATCCTATCTCATATGAATATTACATTTTGCTCATATAGCCGAAAATCTTTATTAATTATTAAGAAAATGTCAAAATTTCACTTGGGATAAAGAGCATACTCTTACTATGCGCAAATTTAAAAAGCTATTAATTATTCAAAAGGGTTGATTATTCAAAAGGGTTGATTATTCAAATGGTCAACCCATTATCCTTACTGTGGATACAAGTCCCATTGGATGGGTTGGGCTGTTGGCCAAGAGGATCTTGAAGGTAACATGTATGCAATTCATTTAGGAGCAAAAGTTCTTAATGAATGTCAAAGAAGGTATGCCCAAGTAAAAATAGAATTGTGGGGAGTTGTAACAACATTAAAATGTGATTGTGAATACTTTATAGGTGCTTCCGTAGTGGTAAAAACTAATTGCATTTCACTCTTGGGCATGAATACCAACTGCTCTACACCCGACATAGCTATTCTAAGATGGATTACATATATTAAATCTCTCAACCCCAAATTAAAGCATATTGTAGGAAAGGAAAATCCAATTGCCAACATGTTGCCACGTGCAAGATATGACAATGAAGAAGAGCTAATGGAAGAAGATGAAGCTGAAGAATCTATACTTGAAGACCTTCATTCTATGGCTGCTGAAAATACCTTTTCAGTTACTACATATATTGATCCAAAGTTGAAAACAGCAAATATACCTGATCCTTTTAATGATATAACATTAAGTTCAATAGGAACAAGAAAAGGCACTACTATAAATCAACAAACTGCAACAAAGGGCAAATATTTGTCAATGGAGGAAAGGTGGTCAACTAGAAGCCAGCATGCTCATTGCATTGCTCAAGTTCTAGTTCATTTCCTTGAAAAAGATTATAAAAAAGAGTGGCTGAAGATTGGCCAACATTTGAGCACAAGGAAGAAGAAAGAGGCTTGGACTGATAAAGAGTTCAAGCATATTAAGAGGAAAGCTTATGGCTTTTTCCTTAAAGAAGGGCATCTATGGAAGCATATAAAAAAGAAAGGAGCGCCTATCCGAGTTTTAGGTAATAAAAGATTACAACAACAGGTAATGAAGGAATTTCATGAAAGCTTGTGGGCAAGCCATAGAGGCATATGGGGAACTTTTATTAAAGTCAAAGAAAAATATTGGTGGCAGAACATGTATCGGGACATAGAGAATTTTGTTGAAACATGTTATATATGCTAGATGTACTCTATGGTTAAACATCGATATGGATTACATCCGACTTATCCCTTATCTATACATTATAGATGGGTTATTGATTTTGTAACCATGCCTACAGGAATATGGAATATGCAATATTTAGTGCTTGCAAGAGAAGATCTAACCAATCAAGTTGAAGGTAAAGCTTTATTAACCAAGACCACTCAAGTCATTTGTCGCTTTTTTCTTAAAGAAGTAATTTATAGATATGGCTATGTTGGCAAGATAACCGCAGATAGAGGAGAGTTGGATGCCGATGAGGCATGCAACTTCTTTACTCAATTAGGTATTAAGTTAGCTTTAACATCAGCCTACAACCCTAAAGGCAATGGGAAAAGTGAGAGAGGGCATCAACCTATTCTCAAAGCTCTAGCAAAGTCTTGTGGAGGAAAGATCAAAGAATGGCCTAAAATGCTTCCTTTTGCATTATGGGCTGATCGGACTACTCACAGTGTTGTAATTGGCTATATGCCAGTTGAACTTATGCATGGGTAGCAAGCAATTATGCCAATTGAAGAATCTATTCTCACATGGAGTCTTCTATCTTGGGAGGAAGGCATCAGTAGAGAAGAATTGCTGACTTTGCACATATGGCAGCTAGAAAGAAGACCTAAATATGTTCATGCAACTATTGAGAAGCTAAAAAGAGAAAGACTAAAGAACAAAAGAAGATTTAATAGGAAGCATTGACTTCGACCAAGAGCTATCTAAGAAAATGACTGGGTGCTTGTCTATGACAACAGCCTAGACAATCAATACAATGCTTCTAGGAAGATGGTAAAGCATTTGTTTGGCCCATATGTGGTAAAAGTCATTCATGACAATGCCACATATTCATTTGTTGAATTAGATGGAACAAGCATGAAGATACCCATAGCTAGAAAAAGAATCAAGCTCTTCAAACGAAGAGAAAGCTCAACATATGAGTTAGAAGAATTGGATATAATCCTAGAGCATGAAGACATAGAAGAAGAAGAAGGATTAGAAGATGAAGATGAAGACATGACAAATGAAGATCTCCCTTAATGCTGCAAATCCAAAGAAGTGGCACATACTAGAGGATGTGTAAGTTAGGAGGGGGTGAATGTCATGGGGATGTTTGCCCATGGTTAAAAACTATCACTTTCTGTTGTTTCTTAACTACTCTAGAACTTTCTAGAGAATTCTCAAAATAAGTTTTTTTTCTTGCTTCAATTACACTTGTCCTTCACTTCTATTTCCATTCCAACATTATGTGCCGTCCTTTGGTTTTTTTTCCCTTAAGACAAAAAGTTCTCACCTTGAATAAATACAGTGTCATGAAAACCTTGAAGTTACAACTCATTCAACTTTGCTTCTTTGGCCACAAGTTGTAATAAGTCATGTAAATCACCAAGCTTAATACATAATGGGAAATTGGGTTATTGGATCTCTAACCTTTAACCCTGCTTTGTAAGCTTCTTGCCACTAAACCCGGATGGGAAGACCACTCTCTTAAGCTTCTGCTAAGTCTCCAAAGTTGATTTGATTAACCTAGTATGCACAATACATTGTGCAAATAACTTACTATGGCTTATGTGACTTGGAACCTTATGAGCATTATGCCTGTGGAAAGGAGGAGCAACCCATTTTTTTTGCCGCATTTTGTTGGCCTCATTAGGCTGAAACCTTGGCGCCATAGATGGAGAAGGATGAGAAGTGTCAAGCCTCCACACACAAAAAGGAAAGCTCATGCCATGCATCCACAAGTATCTTTAGAAGACTAAACTCAAACTGTAAGTACCTCTCTTTCCCACGTAATAACGAAAATGGAAGGCCATTCTTAATTGAGTAAAATAAGGAAAATATGTGTAAAAAGGAGGGCAACAGCCCATTCAAGGGGGATGGATGCTCAAGGAAGAAAGAGAAGGAAGCTTTATTTATTGTTTCTGCCATTATGTATGGAGAAGCATCTCTCTCCTTTCAATTAAGCCTCTTGCTCCACTTCTTGATCTTCATTATCAAGACTTGTGGCCTGAACTGATAGGCCAAGAAAGCTCTTTAATGAGGTGAATCTCTGTTTTAAGCATCTCTTGTATGGATCAAGAGATACATGTAATTGTGTAGATGAAGTGAAAGACAATGACTATGTGTCTACCTCTTGATGTAGACCTTCTTCTCTATTGAGAGATCTTTGGGAGACTTTGAACTCTGATTTTGGATTGACATATTCAGCCCATTATATTCATTGGGCTGATTATTATCTTATTGATGTTTCATTTTATACTCTCATGAATTCTTGAAGAAGGGTTATTCTTGACCTATGTATTCCTCTACATGTTGAGACTGTTCTTCCATGTCAAGAGAGACACCAATTTCACTCACTTAAGTCCTTTATGAGATTAAATAAAGACTGCTATTGGTCTTCCAAACTTGAAATCTGAAGGGCTGAAGTTCATTTACTTGCTCTATTGTTTAATTTGTCTGAAAGGGCCCATTCTTACTCTTGGAAGTTTGTTGTAATCTACCATAATGGAAGCTTGGAGAGAGGAGAGTCAAGAAACCCTCTTGACTTGTTTATGAGAAGAAAGTGGTCTGAATATTTCAGCCCAAACTAAGTATTGTGGGTAGCAACACTTATTATTCTCTTCTAGTAGATTCATGGCATTGCTATGCTTGATGCAAGTAGATATGGCATAAGCATTGTGGAAGGGAGCATCTTGATTGCTCTAAGTACGCGCTTGAGGTTGAAATAGGTGGCCAATTACAAAGCAAACAAGGGCAGTAGGAATTCCTTCTTCTCTTCTACTTGTATATGCCTATTGCAAGCTACCTATTACTTGTTACATGCACTGAATATAAGGGCTATTTTATACTTCATCAAAGTGCCTTCTTCGAAGGTTGAAGGCATGTATATGGGCTGAAATAGGCATCCCACACAATGATTTTATGTACAGAAATTAGTTTTAGTTCTCAAATGCTTGATATGGTATGATTTACACTTGTACTTGGTTGAACTAAGCACTCTATGTTAGGGGAAGTTTATGCTATCATTAGAAGTGAACTCCGGAAGTTTTATGGGCTGATTTGTGGCTGAAATCTTCAGCTATATTCAGAGAATTAGCTACATCATTGAACTTTTAATTCATTTATTGCTCTACAATTGACATCTTGTCAAATTATGCAATTATTTTGTGCCCTTATGGCAGGGCAATATTTGAGGACCATTCATCATTGAAGCTATGACTTGATTTAAGAGGATTTCATTCTCTTTATTTCTTGGCTGCGGTATCTTAACCTTTTCAGGATCTTTAGTTGAAGCTCTCTTGAAGCAAAGCTCTTTTGCCTACAAGCCTTGTAATTGACTCAAACGCCTTGTTCCTTATAGTTTACATTGAATATAATGATCAAAGTTGAATGATGGGATGCTTAGTTGTTTATGATACATGTACTTAACTTCATAATCCCTTATTTCTCTATCTTTGCTAAGATCTTGCAATTGAAAACTCTGTTAACATATTCAAGGACTTGGCTTGAAACCTTCAACTCTTCTCTTATCTCTTCCATCTCTAGAGTCTAAGCTCTTGAACCCCAATACAATATTCTCTCTTAAACCCCTATAATTGACCAAGAAGTACTTCTTGAACCTTCAAACATCCACTGTAATTTACTTATCTCTTGAAGACACCTCTCCAGTTATCCTGTCTAGTTTTCTTATCAAACCCTTATGGTGATCTTCAACCCTATGCGCTGCGACACCGTGATATGGGATTTATTGGTAATAACCAGCAAAACATGTTAAATCAATAATTTGGTGAAATGTAGGTTTTAGGAGGACAAGGAAACTTTATAGGTAGGGGGAGCTCTATGTTGAGATATCGAGCTCCACTCGTGATATGCCAGGGTAACCGTTGTGCATTTATGTCACCGACTTGTTAGCTATAGATACGGTTGGTACACCGCCCATGAATAGTAGCTAGATGATAGCTATCCTTATCTATTCTAGTTCGTGGCTCAGTTAGTATGTCACCTTAGTTAGTTGAGTTTGGTTTGAGACCCATATATAGGGTTCTTCTATTTCTCTGTACTAGAGTTCTTTTTGGCTTACACAACTAAGAAGAGGAAAATTGTTTTCAGCCTCCACCTTTGTGTGTATTCCCCCATTGTGTAAGTGAGAAAGCTACAAGTGAGACTCCTTCCTTCTCTCCCACAATCTTAACATGGTATCAAAGCCTAGTTTGTGGTAAGGAGCTCAAGAAAGCAAACCAAGTTCACGGTGTTCTAGTAAGAGGACCAGTGTTGCTTTTATTTTTCGAGTTTGGGAGCAAGTCTCTGTAGGTAGCACAGCCGGAAAGTGCAAGAGTGCATTGTCTCATATTGAGACGCCTTTCGCAGTGTAGCAAGAGGGTAGTATATACTATGGGAACAGGCTTTAGCCCTCGGTTGCCCTGTTTTTTTTATTCGAGGACATTTCGGGGCCTGTTTTGGAGGCGGAAGTTTTTCGCACGCACTCAGGAAAAGGCCCTGTTTTTTGCTGTGCGATAACTATTCGACAGGTCAGTGAAAAGCTACCGTAGAAATTGCATCGTATGCCTGTGCGCAGAAACATTGGGAGTTACAAAATCATCCTTGTTGCCTGTTGATGCAAAATCGTCACTAGGAAGTGACTGTGTGGTCAAATACCACTTTCGTCAGTTTTGTAGATTTTCCCTTGTGAGGATGAAACTATGTTTTTTGCAATGAAAGAATTTTTTGCAGTGTTCTGTAATGGCATCTGATTCTCTTTCACAGATTGTCACTAAAAAGCTTGACAAGAACAACTTCCAAGCATGGAAGTTTAGAATGACGAATTTCCTTATGGGAAAAGGATATTGGGAATTCGTTGCAGAAAATGCAGAAGAATCGGTTCTTCCTGATGTTCCCAATCAACAACAAATGCAAGCATTTAAAGGATGGCATGAGAGAGCCAGAAAAGTTATGTACTGCCTGTCTATTAGTATTTTAGACTCTATGATTGTGTATATTCAGGATGCAAGTACGCCAAAGGAGGCATGGAATACTTTGTCAAAAATGTATAGCATAAATACGCAAGCCACGAAAATGCAACTCAAGCAAGAGTTGCACAATGTGCAAAGAGAAAGTATGAGCATCAATGACTACTACATGAAGGTGAAGAAGATTGCAGATACACTTGCTTCCATTGGGTCGCCAGTGGAAGATGATGATTTAGTTTCTGTGACCTTGAATGGTCTAGGAAAGGATTATGCACAGTTCCAAACATCCATTTCCATCTATGAAAGATTTCCTGATTTTGAGGAGATGATTGCTCTTCTAATTTCTGAGGAGCAGAGAAATGGTGGTGCATCTTCTTTAGGAGAAACTTCAAAAGAAGCTGTCTTCTACTCAAACGCTGGAAGAGGTAGAGGCAGAGGTAGAGGAGGCCGATCTGGAGGCCGTGGTAGAAATCAGAATATGTAGCAAACTCAAGAAAACCAATCCTACGGAGGAGGATGTGGTAACTCTAGAGGCAGGGGGAGCCAAAGAGGTCGTGGTGGATGGCAAAGAGGCCAAAATGCAAACAGCAATGTTGAATGCTACTACTATAGTAAAATGGGTCATATGGCTAAAGAATGCTATAAAAAGCAGAATGACATCATGAATGGAAAATTGCAACAAGGGAATTATGCATCTTCTAGTAGACAGGGTGATGACAGAAATGAGCATTTGTTTATGGTGCAACACTTGACCAATTCTGTGACAAGTGCAGAAGAAAGCAACGATGTGTGGTATGTTGACTCAGGTGCATCAAACCACATGACAGGTCATGCTGAATGGATGCAGGATGCAAGGAAAATGGAAAAACCAGCATTTGTGGAGACTGGTGATGATACTCCACATCCTATTGTGCAGATTGGAAAAATTCATTTGTCTATGCAGGATGGGAAAAAGAAATACCTGTCGGATGTATTTCATGTCCCGAATATCACCAAGAACCTGGTTTCTGTTGGTCAAATGGTTGAGCAGGGCTTGCAGGTTAGATTTAATCCTCATGGATGCTTTGTTGAGGATATAAAAAATAAATGTCGCTTGATAGCAAAAGGAAATAAGAAGGGTAGAATGTTTACATTGGATGCAGACATGCCTGAATTGAGTGCAGCAATGTTTTCACATGGGACCGACGTAGTTGCAGATATTGATATCTGGCATAAACGCATTGGTCATGTTAATGTATTGCGACTTAAATCAATGCAAGCCCAAAATATTGTTACAGGATTGCCTAAATTTAAGGTTGCAGAAATGCATAAGGTATGTGAAGCCTGCCAATTTGGAAAACAGGCAAGGAAACCATTTCCTAGACATGTTTAAGAGAGTAAGAAGTCATTGGAATTAATCCACTCTGATGTGTGGACTACTAAAGCTGCATCTATTGGAGGTTGTCATTATTTTGCCACTTTTATTTATGACTATAGCAGAAAAGTTTGGGTATATTTTATGAAAAAGAAAAGTGAAGTGTTTGGGCATTTCACAACTCTTAAAGCTATGGTTGAAAAAGAAACAGACCTGCAAATAAAATGCCTAAGGTCAGATGGAGGGGGAGAGTACCTCTCAAATGAGTTTGCAAGGTTCCTGCAGGAGCATGGCATAAAGCAACAATATTCATGCAGTCATACCCCACAACAAAATGGAATTGCAGAAAGGAAAAATAGGCATATTGGAGAGGTATCTTGTGCCATGCTCAACAAAAAAGACTTGCCAGATTTTTACTGGGTTGAAGCAGTTGCTACAGCAGTCTACATAATGAACAGGACTCCCACTGTAGTAATACATGGGATGACTCCAGAGGAGAGGTATACTGGTAGGAAACCAGATATTTCTCATTTGAAAATTTTTTGTTGCATTGCCTATGTTCATGTGCCAGATGAGTTGAGATCCAAGTTGGATCCAAAAGCTGAGAAGTGCATCTTTATTGGTTACTCTCTGCAGCGCAGAAAGGGTATAAATGCTATAACCCTTCTACTCGTAAGTTTACAGTGAGCAGAGATGTTGTTTTTGATGAGATAAGTAGCTGGTATAAACCAGTAAATGTGATTGATGATGTAGATGCACAAAATGGTAATGCTGCACAAAATTCACAGCAGCAGTCACAAAATATTAGTGGACCTGGAGCGTCCTCTAGCAGTGGCTCACACTCTTCGCCATGGATAAGCAGATTGAGATCAGGAGAATCTCCTTATAACAATGCAGATAGTGGTATGCAAGTTTCGCGAAAAGAAAAAGAGAAGGTAGATTAGCCCATGTTTGATGTGAATGCAGGTCACTCTTATGTGGATAGTGAATCCAGTGGCTCAGAACAGAGCATTGATGATGAGTTGGGTATTCTTTCTATTGTTACACCTGGAATAAGGAAGACCATGGATGTTTTGAGAGCACCTGGGAGTAAACCTACTTTGCGTAGGTCTACCAGAGCTAGGTATCCTATGAATAGGCTGAAATATGATGGATTTACAGCCATTCACTATGCCTATATGGTCAAAGTAATACAAGAACTAGAACCCACTTCTTTTGGGCAAGACATGGGAAAAGAAAAATGGGAGAAAGCCATGGATGAAGAAATGGATGCCTTGGAAGCAAATGCTACATGGGAATTTGTACCTTTGCCTAAAGATAAGAATGCAATTGGTTGTAAGTGGGTTTATAAGGTGAAGCACAATGGAGATGGTTCTGTGAACAGATATAAGGCAAGATTAGTAGTCAAGGGGTATGCACAAACATGTGCCATTGATTATTAAGAAACATTCAGTCCGGTTGCAAGGATGGCAACCGTAAGAGCAGTCATTGCTATGGCTGCATCAAAGGGATGGTCTTTACATCAGATGGATGTAAAGAATGCCTTCTTGCATGGTGATTTGCAAGAAGAGGTCTATATGTAACAGCCACCAGGTTATGTGCATGCTGTTCATCCTGAGTTTGTTTGTAGGTTGAAGAAAGCCTTGTATGGCTTGAAGCAAGCACCTAGAGCATGGTCTGACAAGATAGGACAGTATCTTGTCACTATTGGCTTTCAGATTTCCAAGGCAAATTTCTCACTTTATGTGAGAAAAACAGAGAAAGGTATTATGCTACTTGTCATTTATGTTGATGATTTGATTATGACAGGTGACAGTGATGAAGATATCCTTCATGTGAAAATGCTATTGAAGCAGAAGTTTGAGATGAAGGATTTGGGAGAGCTGCATTATTTCTTGGGCATTGAGGTGATTAGATCACCAAGAGGGATACAGCTCTTGCAGAGGCAGTATGGATTGGACATGCTGTCCAAATATGGGATGATAGGCTGTAAGCCTATTTCAGTTCCTTTGGAGCAGAATGTGAAGTTGAGCGCAGATGTAGGTGAGCTTCTGGAAGATCCATGGCTTGCTCAAAAGAAGTGGGTTCTGGTTCGTGTATCACTTTGACCATATATGCATAGTGAATGGCTGTAAATCCATCATATTTCAGCCTATCCACAGGATACCTAGCTCTCGTAGACCTGCGCAAAATAGGTTCACTCCCAGGTGCTCTCAAAACATCCCTGGTCTTCCTTACTCCAGATGTAACAATAGAAGGAATACCCAACTCATCATCAATGCTCTGTTCTGAGCCACTGGATTCACTATCCACATAAGAGTGACCTGCATTCACATCAAACATGGGCTGATCAACCTTCTCTTTTCCTTTTCGTGATACCTGCATACCACTATCTGCATTGCTTTGAGAAGATTCTCCTGATCTCAATCTGCCTGTCCATGGCGAAGAATGTGAACCACTGCTAGAGGACGCTCCAGGTCCACTAATATTTTGTGACTGCTGCTGTGAATTATGTGCAGCATTACCATTTTGTGCATCTACATCATCAATCACGTTTACTGGTTTATACCAGCTACTCATCTCATCAAAAACAATATCTCTGCTCACTGTAAACTTACGAGTAGAAGGGTTATAGCATCTATACCCTTTTTGCTGCAGAGAGTAACCAATAAAGATGCACTTCTCAGCTTTTGGATCTAACTTGGATCTCAACTCATCTGGCACATGTACATAGGCAATGCAACAAAAAATTTTCAAATGAGAAATATCTGGTTTCCTACCAGTATACCTCTCCTCTGGAGTCATCCCATGTATTGTTGTAGTGGGAGTCCTGTTCATTATATAGACTGCTGTAACAACTACTTCAGCCCAATAAAAATCTGGCAAGTCTTTTTCATTGAGCATGGCACGAGATACCTCTCCAATATGCCTGTTTTTCCTTTCTACAATTCCATTTTGTTGTGGGGTATGACTGCATGAATATTGCTGCTTTATGCCATGCTCCTGCAAGAACCTTGCAAACTCATTTGAGAGGTACTCTCCCCCTCCATCTGACCTTAGGCATTTTATTTACAGGCCTGTTTCTTTTTCAACCATAGCTTTAAGAGTTTTGAAATGCCCAAAAACTTCACTTTTCTTTTTCATAAAATACACCGAAACTTTTTTGATATAGTCATCAATAAAAGTGACAAAATAATGACAGCCTCCAAGAGATGCAGCTTTAGTAGTCCACACATCAGAGTGGATTAATTCCAATGGCTTCTTACTCTCTTGAACATGTCTAGGAAATGGTTTCCTTGCCTGTTTTCCAAACTGACAGGCTTCACATACCTTATGCATTTCTGCAACCTTGAATCTAGGTAATCTTGCAACAATATTTTGGGCATGCATTGATTTAAGTCGTTGTACATTAACATGACCAATGCATTTATGCCAGATATCAATATCTGCAACTACACCGGTCCCATATGCAAACATTGCTGCACTCAATTCAGACATGTCTGCATCCAATGTAAACATTCTGCCCTTCTTCTTTCCTTTTGCTATCAAGCGACCTTTATTTTTCATATCCTCAACAAAGCATCCATGAGGATTAAATCTGACCTGCAAGCCTTGCTCAACCATTTGACCAACAGAAACCAGATTCTTAGTGATATTCGAGACATGAAATACATCGGACAAGTATTTCTTTTTCCCATCCTGCATAGACAAGGGAATTTTTCCAATCTACACAATAGGATGTGCAATATCATCACCAGTCTCCACAAATCCTAGTTTTACCATTTTCCTTGCATCCTCCATCCATTCTGCATGACCTGTCATGTGGTTTGATGCACCTGAGTCAACATACCACACATCGTTGCTTTCTTCTACACTTGTCACAGAATTGTTCAAGTGCTGCACCATAAACAAATGCTCATTTCTGTCATCACCCTGTCTACTAGAAGATGCATAATTCCCTTGTTGCAATTTTCCATTCATGATGTCATTCTGCTTTTTATAGCAGTCTTTAGCCATATGACCCATTTTACCACAGTAGTAGCATTCAACATTGCTGTTTGCATTTTGGCCTCTTTGCCATCCACCACGATCTCTTTGGCTCCCCTTGCCTCTAAAGTTGCCACGTCCTCCTCCATAGGACTGGTTTTCTTGAGTTTGCTGCATATTTTAGTTTCTACCACGGCCTCCAAATCGGCCTCCTCTACCTCTGCCTCTACCTCTTCCAGCATTTGAGTAGAAGACAGTTTCTTTTGAAGTTCCTCCTGAAGAAGATGCACCACCATTTCTCTGCTCCTCAGAAATTAGAAGAGCAATCAACTCCTCAAAATCAGGAAATCTTTCACGAACTGAAATGGATGTTCGAAACTGTGCATAATCCTTTCCTAGACCATTCAAGGTCACAGAAACTAAATCATCATCTTCCACTGGCGACCCAATGGAAGCAAGTGCATCTGCAATCTTCTTCACCTTCATGTGGTAGTCATTGATGCTCATACTTTCTCTTTGCACATTATGCAACTCTTGCTTGAGCTGCATTTTCCTGGCTTGCGTATTTGTACTATACATTTTTGACAAAGTATCCCATGTCTCCTTTGGCGTACTTGCATCCTGAATATGCACAATTATAGAGTCTGAAATACTGATAGACAGCCAGTACATAACTTTCCTGGCTCTCTCATGCCATGCTTTGAATGCCTGCATTTGCTGTTGATTGGGAACATCAGGAAGAACTGGTTCTTCTTCATTTCCTGCAACAAATTCCCAATATACTTTTCCCATAAGGAAATTCGTCATTCTAAACTTCCATGCTTGGAAGTTGTTCTTGTCAAGCTTTTCAGTTACAATCTGTGAAAGAGAATCAGACGCCATTACAAAACACTGCAAAAAATTCTGTCACTGCAAAAAACATAGCTTCATCCTCACAAGGGCAAATCTGCAAAACTGGCGAAAGTGGTATTTGACCACACAGTCACTTCCTAGTGACGATTTTGCATAAACAGGAACCAAGGATGATTCTGTAACTCCCAATGTCTCTGCACATAAGCATACGATGCAATTTTTGTGGTAACTTTTCACCGACCTATAGAACAATGGTCGCACAGCATAAAACTGGGCCTTTTTCTGAGTGCATGCAGAAAAATTCCGCCTCCAAAACAGGCCCCGAAATGGCCTCAAATCAAAAAAACAAGGTCGCCCTCTTGCTTCACCGCGAAGGGCGTCTCAACCTGAGACAATGCACTCTTGCAATTTCCGGCTGTGCTACCTGTAGAGATCTGCTCCCAAAATAGAAAATGAAAGCAACACTGCTCCTCTTACCAGAACACCGCGAGCTTGGCTTGCTTTCTTGAGCTCCTTACCACGAACAAGGCTCTGATACCATGTCAAGATTGTGGGAGAGAAGGAAGGAGTCTCACTTGTAGCTTTCTTGCTTGCACAATGGGGGAATACACACAAAGGTGGAGGCTGAAAACAGTTTTCCTCTTCTTAGTTGTGTAAGCCAAAAAGAACACTCATACAAAGACATAGAAGAACCCTATATATGGGTCTCAAACCAAACTCAAATAACTAAGGTGGCATACTAACTGAGCCACGAACTAGAGTAGATAAGGATAGCTGTCATCTAGCTATTATTCATGGGGCGGTGTACCAACCGCATCTGCAACTGACAAGTCGGTGACATAAATGCACAATGGTCACCCTGGCATATCACGAGTGGAGCTCGATCTCTCAACAGTACATCCACTAGATCTGAACTAACTTCCATAGAAGGAGAAGGAACAGGTGGAGGAGACTGTTGTGGAAGGGGACCACTACTGATACAGATAATAGGGGAAACAAAAATAGCAACAACACATTGACTGGACTAAACCAAACCTTCCCAAGCATTTCATATCTTACGAAAAAATCAACATAATCTACTCACATGTATCGAAAACTTCATGTGATGCACACATACAAGCACCCACAAACCTCATAATCAAACACCCAAAAGAAAATAAAATTTCATGCATTCTGTATCTCATACACAATACAAAAATCAAGACGAAACCACCATACACTTCGACCATCACAATAAATATAGGCTGACAAGACCTTTATCTTTGATCAAGAAAAATCCCAATCCCCATAAACATAAGGCGTATACCTATGGTGCGGTGAAGTGGTGAGTGAATACACAACTCATTTCATTAGACGATCAATTAATCATAGTTCATTATTAAATTAATATGTTAATGCATGGCGAGTCATTTGTGTAGCCCAAACCTTACTTATATTGACTTGATCGGACTGGGGTTCTCTACAAGTGCAATTCATTTTTTAAAACTTATATGATCTATGGCGCAAAGCGCATGCATGCGTGACTTTGGGGGTTCATTATTAATTAAAAATTAATTATGTGTATAGTGCATGTATATGTGCACTTGCAAGTGGATTTTTAATTACCAAATCAGGTGGGTTATGGTGCTATGTGCTCGTGCAACAATGGAGTTCCTTTTATAAATTAACAACTGGTTCTTTTTAATTAAAAATTTAAGATATACATTCTAATTTTTTTGTGGGTGCAACGGTCATTTGATTTTTACTTATAATTACATGTGTGTGACGGTGCATGTGAAGGAGGGAAAGAGAAAAAAACCTGGTGGCATGTGGACACCCATAACATCTAACATGCAAAATCCCACTTCAAAAAAATCCAAAAAAGAAAAAGAAAAATCCTCGTACTCAAACAACGAGGTGAACAAGTGGTAGTCAGCCACCTAGTAATTACAAGAAACTAAATACTAATAAAAAGAATGGTGACAAAGAAGGATGTGGCACTTGACTAATTATGTAATGGGGTTTTTTTTGTTTTCTCTTTAATTTTTAATATTTTTTCATAAATTTATCATTATGTGTGGTAAGTCGGGCTTGATTTTTTTATTTCTTATTTTTTTAAAATTATGATACTTGTTTTTTTCTTTATGAAGAAATAAATAAATAGATGTGAGTATCCAAATGATAACACAAATAGTAGAAATATGAAAAAAACTTTGTTGGAATATATTTTAAGGCATTAAAAACAACCAATTTTGAAAATTTCCACGATGTTTCATTATTGAAGTTGTTTTTTTTTAAATCTGTAAATAAATAATTTTCTATATGTTTTCTAATTTTTATGCATTTTAAAAGATTCATAATCATAATAGAATTTGATTTGAAAATTTTTAGATTTTTTTTGGTTTTTTAAAAAAAATTAGAGTTTTATGAAATTTGTATGACATATTGAAGTTTTGTGATTTTTTAATTTTGATATTTTATATTTTATATTGAAAATTTGCATTAAGATGAAATACTCCAATTTTTTAAAAATTTGCTATGAATTTTTTGCTATATTATTTTATTTTATTTGAATTTTTATTAATTTTAGACTAGTTTTAAATATTTTTATAGTTTTTTTATTTTCAAAAATTATAAAGGAGGGAAATATGGTACTTGTTCATGACGTGGACTGCATGTGAACAGCTATAAGCTCTCCACCATGTAGACCAAATTGCACGCGTGAACGACTGGGATCACAAACACGCTCAACAAGGTTGAAAACCCCGCATGCGAACAAAACCTTAGGAAATATCAACAAGCGCATGATGGCACCAAAGGAGCGATCATACGCAAAAGAATAAAAGAAATGGGGAAAGGGGAAATGGGGGTAGGGGGGTTGGTAGTAATGGTATGGTGTTATATGTTTGAAGGTAATGTGTGTTTTTTGTTTTATTTTAAATGTGAAAAGAAATATCAAAATTTCAGAGATATATGGGTAGATGTATGAGTGTGGGGGTGTGGATATATGTGTTTTTTTTCTTCATCTTCTTCCTGTTCATTAAGTGGTAAGTTTATGGTAATGTTAAATGGAAATTTTAATTTGTTGTTGTTAAGGAGGAGTTGTGTTTTATTGTTTTTAAAAAAATAAAAATAAGGGGGATACCTAGTTGATGGGATGGGCGGGCGGGGGGGGGGAGGTTTTTGGTAGTGCGGGGTGGCAGGAGTTGGGGGAGGGAGGGTAGGTGGCCGTGGCCGTGGGGGGATGGGTAGGGGGCAGCTGCTATGGGGTGGGGGAAGGGAGGTTAGGCGACGGGTGGCGATAGCAGCAGCGGGCAGCACCACGTGTGGCTGGTGAACAATGGACAAGTGGTGGCTCCACAAGGTGCGAATGGCTAGTGGCGAGGTGCAGGTGGTGGGGCGACCGCAAGCAAGTCGGTGGCAAGGGGAGGAGGAGGAGGAGGAGGAGGAGTTGGGAGGGTGAAAGAGTGGAGGAGGAGGAGAGGAGGAGAACCGAGAGAAAGGAGGGAGGAGAGGTGATGGGAGGCGGGGAGGAGATGGAGGAAGGAGACGAGGAGAGAGAAGAGGAAGATGGAGGAGAGAAGGGGTACGCAGGAAGGGGGGGAGGGAAAGGGAGAAGGGATGTTAGTAGGCAGGAGGGAACACTTGGGGAGGGAAGAAAGGGAGGGGGGTTGGGGTTCAGCATGATGGAGGGGGTGGATGCACGAGGCAAGGACGACGTCCCAGACGCGGCAATGCGTGAAAAATTGTGAATACGCAAGCGTTCACGCAAAAACATGAGAAATGTTAAAATAAAAATTATGAAAAAAATTAATAACAATTAAACCAAGTACTAGATGGACAAACAACAAAAAGGAAAAATATGACGGAAGATGAGAGGAAGAGGGCAGAAAAGTGAAATGGGATTTTCGGTGATAATTAAGGGCGTTCATGTGAAAAAAATACAAAATTTGAGCCTAAAAATACACACAGAAATGAAAACCAAAAAATCCATTGGCCAAAACGAAGGAAAATCAAAAGGAAAAATATTCAAGATGATGTGGCAGATCAGGCTGTCACTTCAAAATACAATTTCGATAGGGATAAGACCCATTCGCATGGGAAAAGAAAAAAAAAACACACTTAAAAATGGAAATAAAAACTAATATAAAAAACTTTGTGGTCGAAATAAGGAAGAATGAAAACAAAAAATGTATGTAGGGAAGTGACAAATAGGATGGATGGGGTAGAATGCAGTTTTGGGGGTGGTAGGGTGAGTTCGCATGGAAAACATGGTTAAAAATACAAATAAAAAAGGAGTCAACAATTAATATGAGAAAATTCATGCATCAAAAGGAAGTGTAACAAAAATAAAAAATGTCATGGAAAATTGTGGAACACGAACATTAGGTTAGAACATAGTTCGGATGGCGTTAAGGGGCATTTACATGAAAAAAATAAGAAAAATAAGCACAAAAACACATGGAAAAAGTAATAAAATAAAATCGGTGGGCCAAAATAGGATGGAAAAAAAGAAAAATTATGCAGGGAACAAGCCGGACAAGGTTGTCTAATCAAAATGAAATTCCAAGGCGATTAGGGTAGGCTCACATAGAAAAAGAATCAAAATCCACACACAAGAATACCCAAAAATACGAAAAAATTAATAATGAACAAACCATACATCAAAATGTCGATGGGTAGTAAAAAGAAAAATTGTCAAGGGGAAGGTGTAGGTTAGGGCTATCACTCAGATTACTATTTCGAAGTGAAAAAGATACATTCACATGGAAACATGTTAAATGAACCAAAATTTCTTCAAAAATTAATAACTCATGATCCATGGCTTAGAATGAAGGGTGGAAAAAAGGAAAAGTGGCTATTCAAAGGGGCAAACAAGGTTCTAAGATTAGTTTTTTATTTCAAGGAATGTAGGCACGTTCACATGAAAAAACGACAAAACAAATGATAAAGAAAAATGGACAAGGAACCCCAAGACGGGGTGAAAATAGGACTGGTGGGTGGCGAAGGGAGCCCATCAGATCAAGGTCAAGACATGGTAGGCTTAAATCATACATTAGGGATGTTTCCATGAGGATATACAAAATAGACGCATAGGGACACGTCCCCACACTTAAGACCTTAATAGATCATATTGACTCATCAACAGGGGCCTAACACTTGAATATAATCCATACACATATGTCCCCACACTAAAACATGACCGAATCATGTAATCAAAAGGAATTGAGTTAGAAAGACTTGGCCCGATTTGCATATGGTCAAGGGGAACCATCGTTGTCATGTGAAGAATTGTAGTCTTCAGCAGTACAAGAGGTACCATGGCTTGCCACATGACACTCGTCCAGCGCATGGCAGGGACCGCCCAGTAACACCTAGGGAGGTAGCTTTGTTAATGAAGAAGCATTGGTTAGGTTGTTGATGGTAAGGTATACATCACTCAATCTTGACAGTCACTCATGTTGGAATGTTAGATCTGTCACTTTCCCCATCACTCATGTCACTCGAAAAATAATAATTGAAACCCATATCTCATATCCGACATAGAGATTTGAAAGAGGAATTGTTTAGAGAGAGTATACCAATGTGCACAGTTGATGGTGTATTAATGTGTCCCCACTCATTTGGCATAGGTGCAAGAAGGAAGCCCATGGAGCCTTCCCATGGATGCATAGAAAAATGAGAACATACCTGCCTCCAAGTGTTGTAACGTCTCTCAATCCTCACCTCTCAGTTGATGAAAGGGAAATCAATCATCTCAGCCTCCCCTCTGTCTCACACTTTGTTGATGATTACAAGAGAGCAACCGAGTTCCTCACACCTTGTTGATTGAATCTTCACTACTACTTGTACGAAGGTTATATGCCTTGTGTGCACAATTGATAGTGCAGTAGTGCATCCCACTCTGTATACATTGCAAGAAGGAAGGCTACACAAGAACAAATTTGTGCTTTGTGCATTGAGAGGCCCATCCCGTGCATGCAACGCTCCATTCACACATCTCATCTCTCAATTGAATTTAAAGGACAAGGACTGGTCTCTCGCCCCACTCTTTGTCTCACGCTTTGTTAATGAATAAAAAGGGCATCCCATACACACATCCCCATCTGGTTAGGATAAAATCTCACATCGCTCAAGGGTTGTCGATAAAGATCGGCTTGAGTTGGTTGATGATGTCAACTTGTATTGGTTGATGAGGAGGAGTACCTAGGGAGGTAGTCAACAAGTATGGTACTTGGATTGCATATTGAAAATATAGTCTATAGGAGGAGTCAGAAGCATTGATGGGGTTGCAAGATTGAGCGTACTGAGGGAGGAAGCTTTGAAATTTCTTCTGGAAGATCGAGGAATGATTTAGTGATCTTGGACTATGGGGTGTTGCCACCTTTTCCACACCCAGCATCCCATCCAATGGTATTTGCCACCTTTTCTTGGCATGAGGCCTGTTATGATGGGGAATTTCTTCATTTTCTCTCATGACAAGTTTGATTTTGTTTATTTTTATTTTTATTTTCTTTTTTCCTACTCTCGAGGGTGTTTCCACCTTTTCTCAAAGAATAGGTCGGCATGACAGGGACCGAAGTCCTTTTCTCCCATGACTGATATATATTTATTCTTTTTCTCTCTTTTTTTCTTCTTTTGAAAGAGGAGAATGGTAGGAACACCATGTATTAGAACCATCCTTGCCACCTCTGTTGGATCTGACGGAAAAGGAGAAAAGGTGTGGGAAGTGCCTGTGAGGGGCTAGCCAAATGAGGCCACCTCATCACAATAAGTAAGAGGGCTATTTCGAGTAATAGATAAAGATGGCCATACCCACCGATGTGCAATGAATGAAGGAGCTATCGACGATGATTGTTAGGATCCCCAGGGAGGGTAATACTTCTTGAGGGCCATTAATCAGGAAGGGATCATCAGAAGCATCAATTTTTTGTACTTGGATAGAGCCATTAAGGTTATAGGGGCCCATCCATCGCTGTTGAAGTTTGCTTGGAATCTTTCCAAATCGTAAATCATAGGCCAAGACTGAGTCACCCTCTTTAAACTCCTTCTACTTGATGAAGCTATCATGATAGGCTTTTCTACGAGCTTGCATGGCTTCCACACATTGTAGGGCCATCTTGTGAGTCTCATCTAAACATTCCAAGTGCAAGAGACAATGTTGCAAGGACTCGTCATCTCCCAACCATTCTTTGATAGCCATGCGCAAAGAGGGTAGCTCTAACTCGACAAGGAAAATGGCTTTTGCACCATAAACCAATTGGAAAGGGGTTTATTCTGTAGTAGCCTTATAGGAGGTTTTGAATGCCCAAAGCACCTTTGTAAGTCAATCGTCCCAATCATGGTGATGTGCAACAATCGCTCGTGTTAGGATCAAGCAGAGGATATGATTGGTAACTTTGACTTGGCCTGGACTTGCAATGGTGGATCTTGTACAACTTTGTCAAATCTTCCATAATCTTGTTAAGGAAGTGCATACCTGTATTACTTACAAGCTTAAGGGGACTACCAAAATGGGTGATGATGTTCCCGTATAGGAAGATATCCATGCTATTGGCATCATCCCGCTTGAGAGCTTTGGCTTCACACCACTTTGTCACGTACTCCGTACAGACTAGGATGTATCTATTCTATTTCCTTTTGGTTGCCAAATCAATGGGGCCAATGAAGTCAATTCTCCACTTCTCAAATTGATTTAGGAGAAGATGGGTTGTAGTAGCATGGTGGTAGATTTGGTAGGCTTTCCCATTCGTTGATAAGCATCACAACTTTTGCAATAGTCATAGACATCCTTGTGGAGTGTCAACCACCAATATACTGTGAGGAAGGCCTTCATGGCTATCGCTTCTCTCATAAAGTGTCCTCCATAGGGCTCGTCATGGCATGCTTTCAACATGATTCCAATCTCTTCTCCTACAACACATCTTTGTAGGACTTTGTCTTTGACTGTAGTGGGGCCACAATAATAAGTTGGGGGTATTTCCTTCGTTTGTGTTACAATGTGCTAAACAACATTATGTTGGGGTACTCCTTTTGCTTGGATTTGGGAAGGGCATTATGTTGGACTGCAATGTAGAGATATTATCTACAAATGAGTTCTTTAGATAAATCAGCTCATAGTGTCTATATGCTCTTGGCTGCAAGGCCATGGGGTTGTTTAGGTGAGTTTAGGAGGCCCATAGCTAGAGCCTTAGAGCCAGTGCTTTTTGGTCCTGACAGGTGGTGCATTTTCTAAGAGGAGCCACTAATAAGTGGTGGTTACAAATCTTGGTTAATTAGGGACTAGTGAGTCATTTTATGCCAAAGAGCATTAAGATAGACCCATTACTTCTTGATAAATACTGTTAAGCTAAGATCCAAATACAAGAAAGACTTGAAAGGACTAGATGGCATGTTGAAAACTTTAGGAGGTATTCCCCTCAACATAGCAGCCCAATACCTCTACAAGGGAGAGGTCTTAATGATCCTAGTGCCACAAATAGTCCATTAGGAGGAGGAGGAAGCTCTAGTGGTTGCCTTCTCCCAATAACTCAACCCATGTTAAGTGGGATTGTAGTTATGCCATCACAAACTCTTACAATAAATCTGGCTGTCATCATGGCACAACCTATTGCAATTCCTGTAGGAATGCTAGATTTGCTAGCTTCAAGGTTCCCTCTACCCATATTTAAGGGGTTAGTGAAGAAGGATGTGGAGCTTCACATAAGTGAGTTCTTGAAACTCATGTTTAATTGTTGAATCCATAACGAACGACATCTTATGATGTTTTTCAACCATGACCCTAAAAGGGAGGGGGGCTGCAATGTGGTATCACGGCTTAGAAGATGGTACCATAACCACAATTGATTTATTTTTAATAGCTTTTCAAAGATAATTTTCCCCCGAAAGAGGTGGTCAATATTGGCTATGTATTCTAAAAGTGACACATCAAGAGACCCATGAAAATGCCCCAGTATATGCCAAGAATATGAAAAAAGTCTCTCACAAGTTCCAAACCTCTATTTCTATTTCACTTGCTCCTCAATTGCAGTATTTATTGCATGGATTGGACTTCAATATCCAAGTGCAGTTGAGTAGTGTTCCTCTAGTGGATATAGACACTGCTATAACCCAAGTAGAGAAAGTAGAGTCTTGCTTCTTACAAGCAGCCTAAACTTTCGAGGGAAAATTTAAATTCAAGCCTTGATCCTATAAATAATTTGAAATTGGTTAGTGGAGATCAAGGTGTGATCAATACCCTTATGACCAACCTAAATTGTGGAGGAAGAATGATGCAAAATGTACCTTTTTTGTCAGCTCCTCTAAATTTCATGAATTCGAGAGTTAGCCAAAGAGCTTCTTTTGTAGACCAAGGATCAGTCTAGGTAGTGCCTCCTTTACAAGTTGTGCAACCTAGTGAAAGGGTACTCCTAAAGCAACTGGTTATAAATCCTCTGCATCAAATATTATAGAGAAAGTAAAATATATGATGAAACATTATACAGATATGATCACTAAGAAATAATGCCAAATTGTCGTAGATGTTGACTTCTTAAAGCATCAACAAAATCTAATGGGTACTAGAAAGACCGATGATGGGGGCCCATGATGATTCAACTATAAGTGGTGTGGCGGGTAGCATTTTCCTCATAATTGTCCTAATATCAAATGTGATATATATAGGAAGTTTGGTCACTTAGCCACTACCTATTGAAGTAGGGTTAGTTCTCTCCATCAAGGTACTCAACAACTTGGGCCTCTGAATCATCATGCGAATAATGGATTGGGGTAACTTTGGTTGAAGCTTTGTCAATTAGTGAGAGTTTATCTCTAACAATGTTTCGATGGTGACTAGGGGTCAAAACTGAAAGATTCTTAGAAAGGTGACCCTAGTACTAGCAAAGTTAACCCTAAACCTAGCATTGATGATTAGAGGGTGTTGGATTCCCACATGGAGCCTCTTGAAAATGATGGTTTTTTAGAGGAGCCTATGGTTAAAAGAAAATGAAAATTGAAAGAAAATGAGGGCACCAAGGCTATTAAGAAGCCAAAGGAATGGCTAGTGTGGAAAGAGAAGAGAGTAGTGGCAAAATTTTGTAAGTTTGGCCCAGTAAACATGCAAGTGAAGTTAAACTAGATGTGAATATACTACAATCAATTCAATTGTCATTGAACAGTCGTAATCAGTTCAAGAAAATCCTACGAACGGGTTATGTCGTAGTACCTTTTGGCATCCATCAAGTGGGTAGTGAATGGTGGGATCATGTAGAAGCATTGCCCTAGGGTGTAGACATATGTTGATGGAATCTTGGTAGAAAATGTAGTGGTGGATCTCCCAGCTCATCCGTAAACATTATGAGTAAGGATTTATTGGAGAGGCTGGGTCTATCAATCCAAAAGGATGTCACGATGGTTTTAAAAATGGCAAATGATAGCTTAAGACAACCAGAATGAATGGTAATGCAAGCACATGTGACAGTTTCCAACATTGAGTGCATCCTTGACTTTTGTATTATCCAATTTGTTGGGAGGCCAAGCTATCAATTGTTACTTAGATGTTCATGGTGGATATTACATTAAACTTGTATGGTGGATATCCTAGCTAGTTGATTGATTTTTGGTCATGGGTTAAAGAAAGTAATTCTTGATGTATATCCTGAGCACACATTGGATGAAAGGGCATTATCTCCCATTACAAAATGGCAGGCACTTGGATTTATTGCTCTTCACATAAGAAAAACACATAAAAAATAATATTTACACCTACCATTGTGAGAAAAATTTTAAACGGCAGGGAGAAGGGGATCAAGGGAGTTAAATATCATTGGAATGCTAATTTTGTGCATATATTGATATATAAGATTCGATTATTCTAAGTCTTTTAAAGAAGGACAATAGTATATATTTTTTTGGTGTTGCCTTAGCAACGATGTAATACGGTAGGGTAAAATCATAAAAGGGCTATTTGTGCACATCCACAATGATTGATTTATGAGTTTACTTATCCAAGTACATGTCCCATTCACCTTGCATCCATGTTATCATACGTGGTATCAAGAAAATTATCTTTTGGATACATAACACTTGATTTCAAATGATTGATCAACATTGAGTGTGAGATTCTCCAAGCTGTAGGTCTAGTGTTATCATTTCTTTTGGGGACTAACATGGTAAGGATTAAATTATCTCTTGGATCATTTTATTAAAAGAGAGGACTATGTTGTGTATGTGATTTACGTTGAAACAGTGCATCCTTGGACTAATCCCTAGGGTGTAAGAGAGCCGTAGTGGGACCATAGCAATAAGTTGGGGAATGTTCCCTTCATTTATGTTACAAGGTGCTAGACATTGTTATGTTTGGGTACTCCTTTTGCTTAGAGTCATGAAGGGCATTATATTGGACTACAGTCTAGATATGTTATCTACAAATGCATTCTTTGGATAAATTAGTTTATAGTATCTATACACTCCTAGCTGCAAGGCTGTGGGGTTGTTTAGATAAGATTCGGAGGCTCTCAGCTAGATCCCTAGAGCTCTTACAAGGCTTCTAGGTTTCTTAGGATTACAATATAATGCCCACAAAGTAATGTTTTTGGAAAAGACTGTAGCAATTAGGATTTTTGGCTACGGTCCAGGTTACTCTGCTTCTAGAGCAGGATACTTTTTGGCGTTTTCATCCTACGCCTTAGCTGCAGACCGAACTGATGTAAAATCTATAGCTGGCTACAAGCGAAAAAATTTTCTACGTTATAGAGGAAAGATTTCTAAGGAGGAAGAGAATGTGAGAGTTTTGGAAAACTAGCTTTGTATATATTCTTTCTTATATATAAAAGTGTGATTGCTCATGTGTCATTGCCGTCTTTTATCTGCATTCTTTGAAGTTGTCGTCGAAAAAACCAGTTGAATAGCTCCTCCAAAGCATTGCTTTTTGTAACTCCTCCCCCATGCCTTGTGCTTCGAAAATAACTTGTGCGTGCTTGATAGTGGGATTTTTCCATGCCTTGGTTACTATAAGTTGCTAAGGGACCATGCTCCTCCACAAAGAAAGGTCCATGAATATGAAGAATATGTTGCAATACAAAGTAACACTAATTTTATACCAATTGAAAAACCTATCAAAATAAGCCCATATTAAATAATTATTACTTTACCAGATAAAAAGTGATATCTTTTTCTCCCCATGCCTCTTTTATCGCCTGAACAAGCTTTGTGATTGATCTTTTGAACTCTTCCGCTCTTATGTTGCTTGAGGAGTTTCAGAAAAACATCAAGGTGTATCCAGACCTCCATTCTAAGAAACGCAAGCCTCGGCGTGCTTGCAACATTTGTTGTGATCTCACATAGCTCTCTCCAACACTCCCAAGCCGCATTCACCTGCCTTCCTGAATGGTTTCCTAAGAATCGTCTAGCTTTTGAGCCTCCCATAGAGACATCGGCCAAGATATCTCTTGTTTTTCCTGAAAGTATTGGATCCTTTCTCAAGTGAACTTGGCCCCCATGAAATCCCATTTTCGATAGCAATGCCTCGCATTTATCAATACACTCATCTGATAAAGATAATGGCTTAATGGAATATGCGTAGTTAAGATGCAACCTGAGAAGCTTATCAATTATTCTAATCTCTGCATGCAAAGTACAAATATGAACATTCTTAAGAGAGATGGAAAGAATGGGATCCCAAATGTCTTCTATGTTTTTAAATTTACTCAAATCTATAGAGTCTCTATTTGGGGCTCTTCTTACTGGTCGCAAACTACTCCAATCTTTGGATCCAATACTTTCCATGCAATAAATGCAAGGATATTTTGCATTTGCACCATTACATATTCCAAGCATACATTTTATAGTTTTCAAATCAGCACTCATATGCCATTCCACATTAAATTTACCAACCCCATCAACTACCAACATTTCGCCTTCACTTTGAGACTGAATGATATTTGGAATACCTGTATGGTTGAACAACCATTTCAACGTTTGATGATTTTCAATTGGTACCTGGGTTGCACCAATCCACCAAATCTCCATCTCGGATTGGATCTTATGCAATGGAGCTTGGCCCTCACCATTGCCATGGTCCAATGCCATGTTCATGAGGCAAATGCTAATTCTTTCCATCTTCTGTCCCTTTTGAATCTGTGCTTCATCCAACTTCAAGGCAAACTTTAGAACACCATAACTTTCTTCTACTGTGATTTTATACATGTGAACCATTGCAATTTGCACCTTTTTTAGATCAACCCATATATTGTTAAACTCATTGTAATAAAAAATTGCCTGTTTTATTTGTTTTTCATAGGATATAGACCTTTCGATGTGAATGTAATCTCCAAAAACATGTGGAATCTTGCGATTCATGGAAATTCTTGCAGTCGAAACTGCAAGGGCTCGAGGCAATCCAAATATAGTTACCCTATTGCGTTTAAGATTTTTAAACCATAATCCAGAGATAGCACGATAACCTTTTCGACTTATACCCACAGTATCACATGTCTCTACGATTTCATTTGCTTTCACTGTGCCTTTTAAATCCTTCACTAACTCTCTGAGAGTTGGACCTCTCAAATCCATATTTTCTGGTGACTTAAGAATCCTCAAAATATCTTTCTTATTCATGGTTTCCTTCAAAAGTTTGATTCTTTCCTCATTCTCTCGGATATTTATGCCTAGTATGTTAGAGACATATTTCTTTGTAAGATTTAGTCTCCTTTTCTTTGCTCTCTCACACAAGCTGGTTATATTTTTTAATGGTCTCTTCCTCTCTCTAAATCCTACTGGAGTTTCTCTCAAGCGTGTTAGCTTATCCTGCAATGACTTGTTAACATTTTTCAAAATATCAATTTGACTTGTCAAGTCTAAAATATTTGTTTGTGTAGTTTCTAGTGCTTTTTTCATTTCGTGCATTTGAGCTATATATGTGTAAGATGCAGAGTATAACCTCATACAATAGCCAAGCATTCCATTGTAACCTTCTCCAGCATATCTTATATAGTCATGGACATTCAAAAAAGGAGGTGGTTTACCTGTAGAAGGATCCCTGGGATAGATATTTCCATCCACCCACAAATCTATATGCTTCATTCCTTGTGTTCGCAACCTGTTGGTTTCAATCTCATCTATCAATACTCGATGATGTATACTTCTCCAAGATGTGTAAGTCGGATCTAGCTGAATAGATAGCTTGTATTTACGTGTGCTTGCGCCTGTGTTATTTGAAGTAGTATTGCTAGACATTCTAGCAAATGAACCGAGCAAGAATCTCACAGTGATAGGAAGCAAGTGCAACAAAAGGAATGGTAAAAGAGAATAGTGTGTAGAAAGAAAACGCGGGAGCAAACAAATGCGAAGTTCGTATGAAAATCTTGAAAATACAAAATCTCTCGAGTTCCAAGACAATAAACGGCCGAAAAGGTGACCCCTAACTTGGATTAAAAGATGAGGGCAATTAATGGCCGACCTCTTCAATGAACCAAATATTCTCTCATTAATCACATCTGGACAACCAAATTTAGAGGTTTTATTCTTCCTAAACCTCAACTAATTAGCAACTTAATCACTTTCTTACAAGTGCCATTTTTGAAGCGTTTTTGGCCCTAATGAACAACTTGCCTTTTACCTCATTATCTTCAGTTTTGATGACAAAATATCTCTAGGAGGAGGGGATGATTTGTAATGAAGCAAATTATCAACATGAGAGTTGAAGACTATTCCAAGTATAAACCTTGCAAATACTTGAACCAAGAGAAAAGAGGAGTTTAGGGATTAATATAAAAAGGCAAGAAGTGCTAATGTAGCATCATTCTTTGGCACTATCACAACTTTTTCCCTTCTTGTCTTTCATCTTCTTATACTTGGTTTGCAACTCATGGCTACATTGTGCTATGGTAATAGAAGATGTCCCATGGCATGGCCATGCTTATATCTCAGCTTGGTATATTTCTTGTTATGTTTAGCTTAGAATATTTTGATTTCTTGTTCATTTCCTGATGCCAGGAGGCATACCTCACGGTGAATTCTGTGCCACGATGGATTACGTGAGGTTTTACGGTGGATTCCGTAAACTTTGATTACCGGGGCTCATACACAAAGTGGATTCTTTGTGCGAGAAGTTGATGGGGACGCCTATCCTTTTCGGGTGTTTTGTTAATTTAGTGTGTATGTAGGCCATAGTGGGTGATTCTGCAAAATACATATTTAAATTAATAAACTTTTATGAGTTTAGAGTGCGCACTCGTGATAAATTAAGGTTAGGATTTATTTTCAACCAATTAATTTATTTATGTAGCTGAAGACTACTGGGTATTCACTTTTGTCAGTTTAATTGTATTATTTTACTAACGATTGTGAATGCTTCAGTTGATGTGTAGAGATAGCAGCAGTGGCGGTGGAAAGCATTGGAGGATAGCGTGTATTCGAGTTATCATCTATATTTTGATGGGCGCATACCTTAGGCATGGTGCCTATATTTTGTCGCGCCTATTTGTCAAGGCGTTTGATATTTATTTATTATTTTTGTATGTGCATGGGCGCACGATTTAGATATTTGTATTTGGACATTGTATTTGGGTAAGCCTGACTTCTTGGGCGCCCATTAGCTTTATTTCTATTTGGCACAAAAGCAAACTCAAAAGCTAAAGCATGCTATTTTGTAATTTGGGCTATTATTTGAGCTTGAAGATGATTAATACATAAAATACATGCTTTGTGGAGCGCTCACACAAGGCATGGGGGGAGATTGCACCCAATTGGTCTCTAGTTCATCTCATGCAAGTTTTCTACATCGATTTGTGTGCAAAAAATAGAGTTCTTTTGTTCTTGGGGACCTTCTAACGCTCACTACGTATGCTTACGGCATCGGATATGTGCACCATTTCCATTGTTAGATTAGTCTTTCTTTACATTTTTTATACAAGCTCCTAGCCACCATCATGTAGACTGGTACTGGGGGCATGTCACTAGGCTTACCAATTGCCTTAGTGGCTTGCTCATACTCCTTGTCATCTGAGAATGGCAGATCAATCGTGGCTAGCATGTTCATCCAATCTTGCTCATCTTCTAGGCAAGGGATATACTTTGTGAGTGGCCCGTAAGAGTTTCTAATCTGCATGTCACCCTTCAACATGGTGGAGCTGGCATCTAGGTTGATTGGTGTGGTTTTCCATGTATCCATCTCTACTCTTACTACTTCAATTCCATTGCCTAAGAAGATCAAACCGTTACCCCAGTCTTCTATGACCCATGCATTGCGCATCCACACGGTCAGCCTAACATGACATCATAGTCCACTCCCTTCATGACTATAAAGTCAATAGAGAATTGGATTTCTACAATCTTTAAGGGTTAGTTCTTTAACACTCCAAATGGCCGCACTTTCATTCCATTGGCTAGGGTGACATTGAACCTAGCATTCTCTATAGGTTGGTTGCCCCAGTCTTGGAGTATTGCATGGCTCAGCACACTAACTCCTGCTCCCATATCTACAATTTTCTTTCTCATGGTGTAACCTAGATCCAAGATCGATAAGATTGGATACCTTTTGGTACCTTCCCAAAAAGCATTGACGTGCAAGGACTTGGGCATCGATTTCAGCATTAGATTGGATATCTGAGTTACTGCATCATGATTGTGTAGATCAGCTATCCCTTGCTCCATTGGTCTTTCAACCCATTTCTTTAGCTCTTGCCAAAGTGTCAAATGCTGCCTAAGCAGATCTCCAAGGCTTAGAGTCATTGAGGGGTCACTAGCGTGGTAAGAAGCTCATTAACTACTTGCCTCTCTCCTAACTCTGTGTTTCTTGGCCAATGGTCCCGAACGACTGGTTTGCTAGCTCGCAGCATGTAGACTCTATTTAAGTGGCATTGCTTGTGGTACAGTCATGTCCCTTGACTTTGGTTGTGGAGGTGAGACTGGTGTGCTTACGCTTGAGAGATCATGGATCTCATCTTTTATTACAGGCTCAACATCCTTTAGGTGCTCTCGGGCTTCTTTCGCCCACTCCTTGACTTTTTTTATGGCCTCAAGTAGGCATTTGAGGTTGAGGTACTCCTCGTGGGGTACTCCCCAACCTTTGCACTCCCCTTCTCTATGCATCAGTCACTTTTTTTTTTATAGGTAGCATCGTGGCACTCTCTATTTTTAGCACCATCTTTGTGTCAGCTTTCTTTCTCCTATATCTACAACTTTTGTTATTGATTGAGGCTGCATCTAAGTTGTTGGGTCCAAGCAATGATATGCCGGTCTGCTTTATTTGCATGCAAGTCATGACATGCAACGACATGGGTGTGTCCTCTTCGTCAAATGTCTCAACTCCAAACAACCCTAATGGTACAAATGGTTCATTTGACACACTAGAGGGTGGTCTTCATCTTGGGAATTCGGCAACCAGGTGAGTGATTCCACACTCTAGGTATCTAAGATTTGACTTTTTTCGATTAACCTGCTCTCGTTCGGGGCAGCATGAGGAGATATGTCCTAGGTGTCCACAAGTCCAACACGAGATTAGTTCTTGGGTCTGCCCTCCAATGCCTCTACCTCTACCTCTACCTAATGCCATCACCGATGCAGGTTAGCAGTGCATAAGGATTGCATTTTCCTCTTCATCATATGACACGTAAGGGTGTACATAAGACTCTTCATCGCTCAACTCCTCCACATAGTGGATTGGAGCGTGGTGGTGGCTGGGTCATGTAGGACAGTGGTCTAGGTATGCCTATGGGGGTTTATCTCCATCGTAGGAATGGACGATTTGGTATCATTAGGTGCCAGGAGAGCCAATGGGGCTCCCCTCCCAAAAAAATTTGCGGCCTATTCACTAGGTAGCATATGGTTGCAAATATGAGATTCTCGTCGGTAGCCTACAATGCAGGGTAAGTTGTGACCAAACCTACCACAATTGGCGCAAGGTTGGGACCTTGGGTCCTGACACTCAGCTAGAAGGTGGTTGCCATCACAATACATGCATTGGATGTGAGAGCGTGTTGGTCATCTCATCATTTCTTGTAATTTGAATAGCTCTATCTTCATCTTTGCTAGCTCCTCCTAACTTGTGTATGTGCCCTTCCCTTTATCCTGAGTACTTGGGCTTGATCTTTCACTTGACGTTGAAACCCTCTCAAAGTTTCTAGAATTTGTCTCCTCTCTGGTCGAGCTCTTGGAGCTTCGCTCTTTGAGTTGGTCATCCACTCTAATTGCCTCATCAAAGACCCTAGCTAGCATGTCTCGTTGCAAGCTTGAATTGCTTGCCAAGGCCTTGTAGAGTTCCTCACTGCATATCCCATTGATGAAGACTATGGAGACCACTCTTTTGGTGGGTTGCTCACCAGTTGGGATCCTCTTGAAGAGACTCCACATGTGCATGACATAGTCTCTTATGTCCTCGTTGTTGTTTCTGCTTGATGTTCATCACCCGCACTAGAAGGTTATACTCTTGTACTACATTCTACCCTTATCTCGTAAGCATAGACCAAAAGCTTGTGAGCAAAGAGTAAGATTAGTCAGGTCATTGGCCTAGCAGATATGCTCAAAATGCTATATGAAACTATATGGGTCATCTTTACTTGTCTAACTACTTAGCCATGATAGGGTTTCTTGATTGGCTCTTAGAGCCCTGGTTAACTCCTAATCCTATAAGCAACGAGGTTGCCATTGCACCGGCGCTCTCCTCCTCTGCTCTCAGGAGTTGTCTAGCAGTCGCTTTGTAAGAAGCTCACTCAACATGAGATCTCCTTCTAGAGCTCGTTCCCTCTATACATCAGGGCATGTCCTATTTTTGCTTACTAGGGCTAGCACACTTGTTGAATCTAGTGCATTTATATGCTCTGTCTCACAAGCTTCTATCTTGCTATTCCTAATTGTAGGTTACTATGACTTGCAAAGCTTTCCACACTAGTCTCCCCTCCTCTTGGAGGTCTGCTATGATGTCCTTGGATGTCCTACCATGGTGGTCGGTTTGGGTCTATAGATCGTAATTGGGGACTAGCCACTGGATTTCTATTGGGAAACCATCTAGGTCAAGCTCTTTGCCATGTTTGTGGTTAGTGCTTGACTCTGCCATGTTTGCGGTCTTGTGCTCCACCATGTTGCTAATGAGATTGATCAAGTCGGGTAGATCCACTCCTCCAATGGTATCAGTCCTTGTAGCGTGACACCTGGGTTGCATTTAGGGTTCTCGATCACCTGACTACGTTTTAGGGTCTTCTCCTATCAATGGGTTCATTTTGATCATAAGGTTTGAGTGAGTTCCTTATTATTTACCAATTAAAATCCCTCGGTGTGTGTGCGTGTGCTTTCTTCAATGCACCATGCAAAATCAAGCTTTCATATTTTCTTAAGTGCACTTCAAGTGTTGGAAACAATGTGGGTGCTAATACAAAAAGGTAATGATTGCATCTCTCACACTCTCATCTAGATACCTAGCTTAATGGGACTCTAGGCTCAATTCTTGGCCACTCTTGGGTCTGCTAGGATTTCAGTTGCATCGTCCTACTCTGTTGTGGACTACGGTCTATGCATTGATTTGGTAGGTCAATCAATTGTGGTTTTATTATTTTTTAATAAAAAAATACAACCTTGATTGATTCTCAATCATCTAATTCTCAGAATCAAACGAGCCGATTATCAGCTTCTTCTAGTTTTAGGCTTTGTGTGATTCTCAAAATCGGACCGGTCAAATTGGATGGGTCGATTCTCTTGGGCCGCTAATAGTCGAGTTTTTGGTGGGGCTGATTTTGCCAATCGGATGGTTGGATTTCCTCTTCTAAATCAGATGGGTCACGTGTGTCCGATTGGATGAGTTTTTAGGGTATCTGTATCCAAAAATTGGGACCATTTGATTCTAGAGAATCAGACTCTGGTAACAATGTCCGATTCCGAATATCTCTTTAAAATCCCTTGCTTCCTACCTATCTAGATCAAGCATCGATTCCAGGAAAACCCTACTTCAATGCTCGATTCAGAGCGCGTAAGCACTCAAGGCTTGAATTCGTTGATCCCAAGCTCTCATCTCGAGCTCAAGATAAATCCATTGGTCTTCTCGAGCTCAAGCTAAATCACCAAGACCCACCACAGTCCCTCACCCTCACACACTCACTCCCTCACACTCTCACACTCCCTCTCTCAAGCACCAAGCAAGCAAGAAGAAGAAGAAGAAGAAGAAAAAGAAGAAGAAGAAAAAGAAAAAAAAAGAAGAAGAAGAAGAAGAAGAGGAGAGCTACTTTTGGCCACACACCAGAATGAGCTCTTCATTCACTTTTCAACTTTATATACAAAACCCTAAATCCCTCTTGGGTAGTCAACCCCTTTTTACATGGCCGGCCTAGGCCCTCTTTCCCATTGTCCTCCCATCTTCCTAGCTTCCTTTCTACCGCCCATTGACCTTTATAATTTGCATAGGAGGGAGCGTGGTGCTCTTTTACAAACACTTAGGGGTGCCTTGCATTTAAAAATGTGCTTTTGTCTTTGACTTAGCTTTGAGGCTGCCCTTGCGCTTTCGACTGTTTTCCTTCCTGCTTCTTCCGTTGTGTCTGATTTCCTTCAAGCCACCTCTTTTAGGTCCCAACTTGCACTTTTTTACTTTTTCCACTTTTTTCTTGTGCTGAGGTTAATAGATGCATTGACTGTAAGGTCACTTGCATGCTGCATGGTTGTGGAATAGGAGGGGACACCATTAACAACTCAAAAATGATTCCAAGTAAGATTTTTGTCTCATTATTTAACCATGTATTTTGATTTTTAGGATTGAGATATTAGGTTCATGGAATATGATTAAAATTAAGATAGAATAGTGGCAATGATTTTTAATTTAAAATCAATAGTAGTAAATTATCACAGTGGACTGAGATGGAGGCACCCTGCACATAAAGGAGATTGAAGAGCTTGGATTGCTTGCTTTTGTGGGATTTCTTTCCCATTTGGGAGAGATAATATTATAGAAAATACGAGAAAAATTAAAAAAATAAACAATTACTTTTAGGAACCTCACCCCAATTTAGCATAAGATCTTTATGTTTTTATCTTGTAATCATAATCTTTTTCTTGTGTATTTCTGACTATCCATGCACTACTCCTTCTCCTATTGCCAAAGTGTGGGCTACCTGGGCCTCATCATCATCTCCTTCACCTTCAAAACATTGTTGCATGCTGCTATTGGTTATTGTAAGCAAAATCATCATCATTTTCTCCTTCATCCAACTATGCTCTTTACTATATTTGTAAATTGTTAATGTTTTGAGAAAATTTGCACCTTCTTTCATGTTGATTCATGGGTAGCATCATCAATATGACTTGCTTCTCCTCTTGTTGTCAATCGTAGATAAATTTCCCCCCCTTATCCTATTGTTGTTAGTCATGGATATATTGCCCCCTCTTCTCTTGCTATTCATGATCATCATAGGCAGTAATAAAGACATTAGCGTCTCCAATAATTTGTGCCCTATGTCTATTGTAGTTTGTGGCTAGCATCATCATCCTCATTTGTTACTTTTCCTATTGATAATCGTGGATAGCAAACTTACACTTGTTGTCCTCTTGCATTTCGCATAATCTTGGGCTATCGTGTATAGATCAAACATATAGAGTTCCATTACCATTTCATTTGGGAGCAAGTTCTAGTTGGTAATATTGACTTGCACTACAAGGATATGGAGGCATAGCGACGGCAGTTTCCAATGCAAAATAGCGATGTTGCTATTTGTGTCGCTATTAATAGCAACAGTGTCGCTATTAGCGTCGCAAATGTGACGCTAATAGCAACGGTACTCAAACAAAAAAAACGCAGGCTGAAACCCGAGCGTGCTATTTTGCGCGCATACACGAAAGAGAGAGTGAAAGGGAGAGCGAAAGGGAGAGTGAACATCTTGCATTTGAGAGGGAGAGGGAGAGAAAGAGAGAAAGAGGGAGAAGGAAAGCTTCTCACCGCTGCCGCCGTCGTTCCTGAAGAAGAGGAGGAAGTATACGGAGGGCCAAGAGGAGCCGATGTCGCAAAGAGGAGCCGTCAAACCCTTCTTTGAGCCTTTACGGTGAGTGCATTGTTCCTTCTTGCTTTGTTCTTGTGTTTTCTCTTTCTCTTTTACTTGTTTTTTTTAAAAATTCGTGTGTATTGAGAGAGGGAGAGGAAATGAGAGAGAAAGAGAGGGAGAGGGAGAGGGAGAGGGAGGAAGAGGAAATGAGAGAGGGAGAGGAAGAGGGAGAGGGAGGGAGAGGAAATGAGAGAGGGAGGGAGAGGAAGAGAGGGAAATATTAAACATAATAGGGAAAGAGAGAAAGAGAGGGAGAGGGAGGGAGAGGGAGAGGGAGGGAGAGGAAATGAGAGGGGGAGGGGGAGGGGGAGGGAGAGGGAGAGGAAAGAGAGGGAAACATTAAACATAATAGGGAAAGAGAGAAAGAGAGGGAGAGGGAGAGGGAGGGAGAGGAAATGAGAGGGGGAGGGGGAGGGGGAGGAAGAGGGAGAGGAAAGAGAGGGAAACATTAAATATAATAGGGAAAGAGAGAGGGAGAGGAAGAGAGAAAAAACATTAAACATAATAGGGAAAGAGAGAAAGAGAGGGAGAGGGTGAGGGAGGGAGAGGAAATGAGAGAGGGAGAGGAAGGAAAAAACATTAAACATAATAGGGAAAGAGAGAAAGAAAGGGAGAGGGAGAGGGAGGGACAGGAAATGAGGTAGGGAGAGGAAGAGAGAAAAGGAAATGAGAGAGGGAGAGGAGAGAGAAAAAAAATTAAATATAATAGGGAAAAAGAGAAAGAGAGGGAGAGGGTGAGGGAGGGAGAGGAGAGAGAAAAGGAAATGAGAGAGGGAGAGGAGAGAGAAAAAACATTAAACATAATAGGTGAGACCTCATCATTCATGATGATGGCTCCTGACCTATCATCTACAAGGTAGGCATACCCCTCTGGGGTATGCCTAAGATGGGTCCTCTCCCACATACGATCACACTCCTGGGCATATCCAGGATACCCCTGTACATCTGGTGTACCGACTGGGGTAGTATCTATCGGAGTAGCACCCATAGGGGCGCCACCTGTGGATGGCTGATAAAAAGCCAGAGTGACTAGAGTAGATGTCCCCACAGGTGTGACAAATCCCGGAGGAGACGCAACTCCAGCAGAACGACGAGAGGAGACACCGCGTCCGTGCCTCTATAGCAACCACCTGAGCCACGCTCTCTAGAACCGCCACAAGAGCAAGGAGTAGCACCTATATCCCGAGCCGACCGCAGACTCACTGCATCCGTATCTCTGCAGCATCCCCCTGACCTTGAAGCACTCTGTCCGTGTGGCCCAAGTCTAGAGCGTCGACCTCGTCTGCTCAAAGTTGAAGCATCTAATCGCACCAAAGTAGATCTAATAGAGCAGCCTAACGATGTTCGAGACAGCTCCTGGTCCGCCATGTCTCTGAATCTCGCCATCTAATCTAGAGACATGCGCATGAAGATGTCCTACAACTCCTCGTCGCTCATCCCTTGACTCATCTTGATGATCTAAGTATCCACAAAGGTCACCTGCATAGACAAAAAATGATGTTAGCATAATTAATTTAAATCATACAAGGCAAGGTAATATAAATCTTTAAAAAATGATCTTACTTAAAATGTATATCTTATGTACCCTTATAAGCGATTAGTCAACGAATTGAGTAAGTGGATGCTCCAAGTATGAAGTATCATATGGTCCCATGTCAATCTCCTGACACAACTCGGCATAAACTTGAAGGTTGATAGACATGTCACCACAAAAGGATGAGTCCACCTCGTTCTCAAAGAATTCTTGGACTCCTATATTTCCATCATTGTTACGCGATGCTGGCTCCTCTACATGCTCCAAGCATTCGGTGGCCTCCACTCCTTGCAATATTGACCCCTCTATTTGCATATTGTCCTCATCTATGCTCGGAACATCGCTTTGATCATATACTCTCGCACTTTAGGGAGCTAAAAGTATAACATACCACCATCGAGGTTGTCGGGAGTTTGGATAGAAGATTACCTGTTCACAAACACATACAAGAGAGATTTAACTATTGTGACATGTACCATGTCATAATACAATTAACAAACAAATGAGTTCATGCACCTGTTCACAATGGGTCAGCAACGCGTTGTCGTGCTGCTGCGCATCCGAGTCGTATACACCTCCATTTCTTTTGTTGTGCATTTGTGTTATTTTCTGCGTGTGATTCATTGTTTGTGTGATGCATTTCGATAATCTGCATCCAATGTACATATTCCCTTAGTGCATGTGTATGATTTTGTTTGGATGCATGATGTGTGTGTGTGTTAGAAAAATATGAGAAACTGATGCCAAAGGACATTATCAAGCTGATAGTTTTAATGATGAACTCGAAGAAAAGTGCAGGATACCGTGGAATCAAAGGAAGCTTTATAGAAGCTGACATTTAAGTTATGAAGACAAAGGTGTAAATTCAGGAATATCATGTGCAATGGGAAAAGTGTCCAGAAAAGTGGAGTCTGCTGGTTTATTTGAAAAAGAGTTTTTTTTCATGGAATGGCGACCTTGAAGACGGCTATTTCTGTTCCCCTGTGGGGGAGAGAGACATGGTGGGGATCCCTTGGCTTTCTGCACCGTCTCAGAGAGAGACAAGGTGATAGAATAGCAAAAGATATTCTTAGATTTGTCCAAGAATATCAAGCTGTTGCGGCAAAAACCGATGGAAGAAGCTAAAAACTCGGGAGGGGATAGAGAGCTTTTGGGGGACATCGAAGGTGGGGAGGAAGCTCATGACTGTCATCGATTTACTGCTAGAGTGCGCCTGCCATAGCCTCTTCACCGACATCATCGCCCTCTTGACCCTGAAGTAGCAAATCCGCGTCGCCTCTGCCCTTGCTCCCTCTTGAAACCCCTCTGACACCACGCTCTGCGGCTGGTACAACGTCACTTGTTGCACCTTTGATGGCCATGTGGTGGCCCTCTCCCTAGTGGCACCATCCTCAATTGAACGACAAGACTGAAGATGAGAAGATAAATTTTGTAACAAAGCTGCAACAGAAAAACAGGGAAGGTGAAATGATGAGGCTGACGTTTTGGAGGCGCGTTTGGCATTCAATGACAAGAGCCGTGTGACGGACTAAAGCTGCTGCAATGACGGATGACATGGTGTTTGGAAGACAATGCGGTGAGGAAGATCTGGCTATAAAGAAGGAGATGAGAAGGATAATGAAGATCAAATAAAGCTTGGAGCGGATGGAGATTGGAATACAAAGCTTCCTCAAGAGTCAACGTGTTGCTGCAACCTTTGTCTCTGTTTCGTGCGCTGTTGCTGCCGCTTTTCGTCCAAAGACTGGGATCACCACCATAATGTTTATCCTGGGAGCTTTCACCAGCTCATTGCCCGAGTCCGATTGAAGAAATGCAAACTATGATCAATCGTTTCATCATCGTCAAGATCGATCCTGCAGCACAAATCATCATTGTGAAAAAGATTGAAGACTCCGATGAGTGTTATGAGGATTTCTCTAGCTTCCTTAATTGTTGAATCTTCTCAAAAGAACTTTCTAAACCAAGGAAAGTTTACAGGTCTTCAGAAGTTGATCAGAACTCAGAGCCACCATCAAACCTTCGTACTTCCATTTCAAATTACTCAAGGGAGGATATAAATGTCATCTCAAGACATGGAGCTTCTGTAGTTAGGAGGCACATTTCCTCAGAGACACTATTAAGCTCACCGTTCAGCTCTAGAATTTTAGCTCCTCATGCAGTCAGACATGGAGTAACAAAACTTCAATCCTCTCATCTTTAGAAATTAGTATTGTAGACCACTCTTATTCAGCAAGTCAGCGTAATACAGCAGTTGACACATATATACATGTGGAAGCCCTCAGAAATGTGATTGAAAGGAAATCCTTGGAATTATCCATGGAACAAGCTGTCAAATAAAGAAGTTCAGAAGATATTATGCAGCCAACAGCACATGTTGATCCTTAAAACAGTGTTGAAACTGTAATGTTCCAGGCCATACTACTAGCACAGTGAGTAGTGCTGCCCACAAAACTCCATTGTTTTATGTACATAGGGGTTGCTGCCTACTACAGAACTCCTTTGTTTTGACTTTGTATGGAATCCTGAAAATTTGTTCACAGGAATTACTACCGAGCAGAATTTAACAGGTCTATGTGCCAACGGCAAAACTGATCTTGAACATCTGAATGCAAAGATGGATATGAGATACTACAGCTTTTTCTGAACATGAACCTCATGTAATTTACTTGACAAGCAATATATAGTACTTTGGCATCAAAATTTGATTTCTTCTTGTTAGCCTCTTTCTTTGCTGTACCTTGAACTCCGTGTTCAACAGCTCTTACACTAACTCTAGGCGTGTTTGGCATTCAATGACAAGAGCCGTGTGACGGACTAAAGCTGCTGCAATGACGGATGACATGGTGTTCGGAAGACAATGCGGTGAGGAAGATCTGGCTATAAAGAAGGAGATGAGAAGGATAATGAAGATCGAATAAAGCTTCCTCAAGAGCGGATGGAGATTGGAAGACAAAGCTTCCTCAAGAGTCAACGTGTTGCTGCGACCTTTGTCTCTGTTTCGTGCGCTGTTGCTGCCGCTTTTCGTCCAAAGACTGGGATCACCACCATAATGTTTATCCTGGGAGCTTTCACCAGCTCGTTGCCCAGGTCCGATTGAAGAAATGCAAACTATGATCAATCGTTTCATCATCTTCAAGATCGATCCTGTAGCACAAATCATCATTGTGAAAAAGATTGAAGACTCCGATGAGTGTTATGAGGATTTCTCCAGCTTCCTTAATTGTTGAATCTTCTCAAAAGAACTTTCTAAACCAAGGAAAGTTTACAGGTCTTCAGAAGTTGATCAGAACTCAGAGCCACCATCAAACCTTCGTACTTCCATTTCAAATTACTCAAGGGAGGATATAAATGTCATCTCAAGACATGGAGCTTCTGGAGTTAGGAGGCACATTTCCTCAGAGACACTATTAAGCTCACCGTTCAGCTCTAGAATTTTAGCTCCTCATGCAGTCAGACATGGAGTAACAAAACTTCAATCCTCTCATCTTCAGAAATTAGTATTGTAGACCACTCTTATTCAGCAAGTCAGCGTAATACAGCAGCTGACACATATATACATGTGGAAGCCCTCAGAAATGTGATTGAAAGGAAATCGTTGGAATTATCCATGGAACAAGCTGTCAAATAAAGAAGTTCAGAAGATATTATGCAGCCAACAGCACATGTTGATCCTTAAACAGTGCTGAAACTGTAATGTTCCAGGCCATACTACTAGCACAGTGAGTAGTGCTGCCCACAGAACTCCATTGTTTTATGTACATAGGGGTTGCTGCCTACTACAGAACTCCTTTGTTTTGACTTTGTATGGAATCTTGAAAATTTTTTCATAGGAATTATTACCAAGCAGAATTTAACAGGTCTATGTGCCAACGGCAAAACTGATCTTGAACATGTGAATGCAAAGCTGGATATAAGATACTACAGCTTTTTCTGAACATGAACCTCATGTAATTTACTTGACAAGCAATATATAGTACTTTGGCATCAAAATTTGATTTCTTCTTGCTAGCCTCTTTCTTTGCTGTACCTTGAACTCCGTGTTCAACAGCTCTTACACTAACTCTACGACATTTCTGGTGAACCCGACGTGAAAGTGCTGCGTCATTTTTTTTTCAGCAAGATGGGAGACAGTGATGATGATGACAGTGAAGACAGTGAAAACAGGTTCTTCCTTTGACAGTGATGATGACAGTGATGTCTCCCATCGTTTTGCATCTGTCATCACTGTCATCACTGTCATCATTTTTTTTTCAGCAAGATGACAGATGAAGAACCTGTTTCTATAAAGCTCATGCAAAACGAGACAGTGATGCTATGGATGCCTTGAAAGCTGTCCAACAGGAGATGAAGCAGTTTAATGGCCAGCAAGTGTCAACTTACCTGCATTTGTATGAAGAAAAGATGAAGTTTTTTGGGGTTTCTCAAGATGTTTGGAGCCACTACTTCTTGCGGATCGTGGTGCGCGCTCTTGAAGGTCGAATTGCAGAAATTCAAGAAGCACATGCAGGTTGGGCTGAATTTAAAAATGCATTAAAAGAAGAATATTTCCTGGAGGATACAGGTCTTATGAATCGCAGGAATTTTTTAGCATGGGTTTCTATGCCTAATAAGGGACTTTCTGTTACCGCTCTTCTGCGAGAGTTTGAAAGCCGTTATGATCAGTTGGATGGGACTGAACAGCAAGCTTTGGAGATGCAGAAAGTGGAGTTATTTTTACAAGCTGCAGATGCTGATTTACAGGAAAAGTTGGATGATCTTTTGGAAGATCAAGCTACTGATTCAAGTTTAAAGACTGAGTGGAGACATGTCATTGATGCTGTGAATGCTCTTGTTAAGAAGTAGCGCAGGAGAGTACGATTGCATCGTAATACAGGATCAGTTTCTGAAAAATCCTTGGAGACTTCTTCTTCTACCCCTGCTGCAACTTCTTTGCCTAAGCCTACTCCTCCTGCTGTGAATCCACCAGTTACTGCTGCTCCAGTGCCCTTATCTGTAGATGATATTATTAAAGGCTTGGCGGATTTGACGATTGAAGCAGTCAAAGCTAAAGTTGGTAAGTTAAAGGAGCAACTTATGTCAGTACCTGCTGTAGCACCTGCTCCAGCGACTGCTTTTCCAGCTGGTCAAAGAAAAGGGCGACGATGTATTTGGTGTGATAGTACAGAGCACCAGCACTGCAGAGATTGTGATGCTTTTCAAGAAGCACGTAAGAAGAATGTAGTGTTCTGGGGACAAGATGGGAAGATATGGCTGACAGAGACTGGCACTCCTCTTGACACGAACTTCGGTAAGGGAGGTATGAAGAAGCTTGTTGATGATATGGCTGCGCGATCAGCTTATGTGAGTGTTAGAGGAGATGCTTCAGCTTTTGGAGTCCAGCTTGAGCAGAAATCTGATGGAGACTCTGCTTTATGGTCCTCTGCCTTGGAGATAGCGAGAAGAGGGAAAGTTCAGGCATCTACTATGACTTGTGTGGGCTCCAGCATCCGAGGAGAAACAGGATGGGATTCTCCTGTTGACAGGTATTCTATTTTTGCTTATATGGCTAAAGCGCAGGGTTTAGATGCCATGGTTGAGGAAAAGAGAAGAAGAGATGAGGAGGGTCCTAGCTCCTCCAAAAAGACTAGAGGGGGTGAGGTGACTTTGTTTCACCACCTGTTACATCTCCACCTATGTCAAATTCTCCAGCTCAAACAAGTTCTGATCAACCAATGGGAGACAAATAGAAAGAAAAGAGACAACCAAGAAAAGAGCCAGGATTCAAGCTCTTGTCAGACCTTGATATGCAAACGGATATGAGTAAGATTTTTCATGAAAGAATTTTGAATAGTGAAGTCACTTTTACTGTTGGAGAGGCTCTTGGGATTGCTAGAAGAGAAATACAGGATCAGATGCAGGATCTTTTGCGGAGGAAACGACATGCGATGGAAGGACCTGCTTTACAGGGATTGTGGCATGGAGCTCTTAGGGAAGAACATGATGATGCAGTGATGGTTGAGAATGCTTCTGTTAATCCGCAATTGGAGAAAATAGTGCAGCCTATGCAGTATGAAGATGATGAGACCCCTATTCTCATTCCTCGCAGCCATTTTTCACGAAGTCATTGGGCTAGAGCGACCACTGAGACAGTGGTAAGGATTGGAGAGAAACAAATTCCATTGGTTGCTTTAGTTGATCATGGTTCTGAGATTAATCTTATTGCTCGAGGTGTTTATGAGAGTGGCACGTGGCCTATGGATGTAGAGCATGGCTGGCGCATGAGAGCCACCAATAATACTTCTGGTGATATGTATGCTGCTTGTCCGAGTATCAGAATTTCTATTGGTAATGTTGAAGATGATTATCATTGCTTTGTTCAGGATTCATGCTCTTATCCGATTATTCTTGGACAGCCTTTCATTACAGAAGCAAGAATGGAAACGAAAGTGATGGATGATGGGTCAGCTTATGCGCGGATACGCAGTAAAGATGGTATGCGAGCTGTTCAGTTTATGACTGTTGGGGTAAATCATCCGAGAAACAGGGATTCCTTGCGTGAGGCACCATTACCTGCAAAGGAGTTGGATTTTCATTAGGTACCGCTGTCTTGCAAGACGCCAGTGGTACGGAGCGGAGAAAAGAGGAGATCTCGCCTCCTGGCAGCCAGTCTTTCTCCAATAATTTTGTTGGTTTTTCTTCAGATAGTTCAGTGAGTTATCAGAAAATTTCAAATTTGCCTAGAGCTGCCAGGCAGTACATTGGTCGTAAGGAGAAAGAGTTTAAGAATGCAGATATTTTGCAAGCAGAAGAGCATGTAGATGGATTGTATGAAGGAATGTCTTATGCAGATACTTTGTTTGAGATGGGAGCAATGCTGAAAACTGATGTATGTAAGGGTTCAAAGATCATACCTGTGCAAACCTTGGATATGTTTCAGGAAATTTCTGGTTTTATGCTGAAAACAGAGTTAGAGGCTGAGAAAACTCAGCAAACTGAATTTATGGCTGATCTTGATCAGCTAACAGAATTGCAGAGGGCTGAATCCATTCAGCCAACAGAGTTGAATGCAGAAAAAATTCTGCATACAGAGTTTCAGGATGCACCTATGCAGTCCATAGAGCCGAGGGCTGAATCCATTCAGCCAACAGAGTTGAATGCAGAAAAATTTCTTCATACAGAGTTTCAGGTTGCACCCATGCAGTCCATAGAGCGAAAGGCTGAAATTTTTCAGCCAACAGAGTTGAAAGTTGCTGAAAATTTGCAGAAATTACAGCAAAGAAAAGAGTGCTTGAATGATGCCAAGGTTGACACAAAATATAAAACAGTTGATAAGAAGGTTAAGCCGGTTGCAGGCCCGCTTCCTTCTGATAGTGATGAACAGATTGAAAAAGCTATGAAGCAGCCTATGTTGAGAGACCCTGCAAATATTGGACATAAGTTTACAGCTGAAACTCTTGCAGAATTGAAGATTGAAAATGATGATTTTTTGCTTCCAGTGGAAAAAGAATGTTTTAGAGAGATGCTTGGACGTCATGGTAAGGCATTTGCTTTCTTTCCACATGAAATTGGCTGCATTAGTCCCGAATTGGTTGCACCCATGGTCATCTTCACTGTTCCTCATGTACCATGGAATATACGTCCTATACCTATGCCTAAAGCACACTTGCCAAAGCTGATAGAGTTGCTGAATGAGAAGATTAAAATGGGGATTTTGGAACCCTCTTCTGCACCCTATTCTAACAGGTGGTTTACTATACCAAAGAAGAATGGTACTTTGAGATTTATTCAGGATATGCAGCCCTGAACAAAGTGACAATCAGGAATGTGGAAACAGGTCCAGTTGTGGATGAATTTGCTGAGGCTTTTGCAGGACGAGCCATCTATTCTCTAGGTGACTTGTATTCAGGTTATGATCAGTTTCAGCTTGCCTTGGAAAGCAGGGATATTACTACTATGCGGACACCTATTGGTCTTGTGAGGATGTGTACCTTGCCTCAAGGTGCCACAAACTCAGTTGTTCATATGATGATGCTATGCATAGAGTTCTACGAGACTATATTCCGCAGTATACCATGCCTTTTTTAGATGATGTGCCTATTAAGGATTGTGCAGAAGAAGAAAAGAATGAAAGTCTTGATTTGCGTGGATGTAGACAGTTTGTGGCTGACCACTTGATTGCTTGTGAGCAAATATTGACACGATTAGAGGAGGTAAATTTGACACTTTCAGGGCTGAAATCTGTCTTTGGTGTTAATGAAGTCATCATAGTTGGGCATATGGTTGGATATTATGGTAGGAAGCCTTCTCCTGCAAAGGTGGATGCCATAAACAGGATTGCAGAGTATTGCTCGACTACTTCAGAGGTGCGGAGATTTGTGGGAGCTTGTGTATTTTACATGATTTGGATTCCTCATTTTGCTCATATAGCAGATGTTCTCTATCAGCCGCTTCGAAAGGGGTAGAAATTTCATTGGGATGAGAAGCATTCAAAAGCCATGCGTAAGCTCAAGAAGCTGTTGCAATCAGCTCCTACTCTACGCAAAGCGGATTATCAGTGTGGACGGCCGATCATGTTGACAGTTGATACTGGCCCTATTGGCATAGGTTGGGCTGTGGGACAGGATGATGCTGATGGAAATAGGTATGCTATCCGCTTTGGAGCTAAAGTTCTTAATGAGCGACAGAGAAGATATCCGCAGATCAAAAGAGAGTTGTGGGGAGTAGTCACTGCACTGAAGTGTGACAAAGGGTATTTTATTGGAGCTTCAGTTATTGTGGAAACAGATTGTTTGCCTTTGCTTGGCATGATTACTAGTTGCTCGACTCCAGATATAGCGATGCTTCGGTGGATTGCCTATATCAAATCATTGAATCCAAAATTTCGACACATAGCAGGGAAAGATAATCCAGTTGCTAACATGCTATCTAGAGCGAGATATGAGGATGAGGAGTCAATGCTTGCAGAAGATGATGAGATAGAGTTTGCTGCTTCTGTCCTTGTTCATGATTGTCATGTATCTACTATTGAAGCCTTTATTGAAGAACTTTATGTTGACGAGTGGCTGCAAATTGGACAGTATCTAAGTTCATTGACTCGAAGAGCTGATTGGACAGATGATGAATTCAAGAAAATCAGAAGGAAGGCTTATGGGTATTTCTTGAAAGATGGTTTTCTTTGGAAGCATCCAAAGAAGAGAGGAGGCTTGCCCTTGAGAGTAGTTTGTGATGTAGCGATGCAGATACTGATTATGCGAGAGTTCCATGAGAGCTCATGGGCTGGACATAGAGGTGTGTGGGCTACTTATGAGAAAATCAAAGAAAGATACTGGTGGAAAGGGATGTATAAAGATGTTTCTCATTTTGTGGAGACTTGCAGGGATTGCCAACTTTACTCTTTAGTGCGACATCGTGATGAGTTGCATCCGACTTATCCACTATGTATGCATTGTAAGTGGGTGGTAGACTTGGTTACTTTGCCAGTGGGACTTTGGCAGATGAGATATCTTGTCTTGGCTAGAGAGGATCTTACAAACTATGTTGAAGGTAGATCTTTGCAGACAAAGACCACCACTACAGTATGTAAATTCTAGTTGGAAGAAATATTTTGCAGGTATGGATGTATAGGCAAGATTACAGCTAATCGTGGAGATCTAAATGCAGATGAAGCTAGAGAATTCTTCTCACGGCTTGGGATTAAATTGGCTCTTACTACTGCCTATAATCCAGAGGGAAATGGCAAGAGTGAAAGAGGACATCCGCCGATAGTTAAAGCATTGGCAAAAGCTTGTAGAGGTCGGATTGGGGATTGGCCGAGATTACTACCTTTTGCGTTGTGGGCTGATCGCTCTACACATAGTGTGACTACTGGATACATGCCTGCAGAGTTGATGTATGGGCAAAAACCTGTCATGCCTACAGAAATTTGTGCTATCACTTGGAGTGTTCTTCCGTGGCATGAGAATTTATCAAGGGAAGAGCTTCTAGCTCTTCGGATTCGTCAATTAGAGAGAAGGACAGAAGATGTGCAGCTAGCAGTTGATCGTTTGAAGGCAGCCCGTCTCAGAAATAAGGACAGGTTTGATTTAAGGCATCGCTTGAGGCCTAGAGCCATAAAAGAAGGAGATTGGGTTCTAGTCTACGACAGTAGTCTAGAAAATCAGCATAGTAGCATGAGAAAAATGGTTCAAAGATGGTTTGGACCGTATAAAGTGAAACAGGTTTTTGACAATGGTACCTATGAGTTGGCTGAATTAGATGGAACAGTATTGAAGGTGCTCATTGCTGGAAAATAAGTCAAGATTTTCAAGAGAAGAGAAGATGAAGAATATGCACTTGAAATGTTAATAGAAGAAGAGTAGGTAGAAGAAAGACAAGCAGAAAAAGCAGAGAACATAGATGATGAAGCTGATGGAGAAACAAGTCTACTAGAAACAGAAGATGGACTCAACCTGTTTGTGGACTTGAATGATCCTGGATAGTTGGCACATCCGGAGGATGCGCAGGTTCAGAGGGGGTGGATGTCGTGCTGCTGCGCATCCGAGTCGTATACACCTCCATTTCTTTTGTTGTGCATTTGTGTTATTTTCTGCGTGTGATTCATTGTTTGTGTGATGCATTTCGATAATCTGCATCCAATGTACATATTCCCTTAGTGCATGTGTATGATTTTGTTTGGATGCATGATGTGTGTGTGTGTTAGAAAAATATGAGAAACTGATGCCAAAGGACATTATCAAGCTGATAGTTTTAATGATGAACTCGAAGAAAAGTGCAGGATACCGTGGAATCAAAGGAAGCTTTATAGAAGCTGACATTTAAGTTATGAAGACAAAGGTGTAAATTCAGGAATATCATGTGCAATGGGAAAAGTGTCCAGAAAAGTGGAGTCTGCTGCTTTATTTGAAAAAGAGTTTTTTTTCGTGGAATGGCGACCTTGAAGACGGCTATTTCTGTTCCCCTGTGGGGGAGAGAGACATGGTGGGGATCCCTTGGCTTTCTGCACCGTCTCAGAGAGAGACAAGGTGATAGAATAGCAAAAGATATTCTTAGATTTGTCCAAGAATATCAAGCTGTTGAGGCAAAAACCGATGGAAGAAGCTAAAAACTCGGGAGGGGATAGAGAGCTTTTGGGGGACATCGAAGGTGGGGAGGAAGCTCATGACTGTCATCGATTTACTGCTAGAGTACGCCTGCCATAGCCTCTTCACCGACATCATCGCCCTCTTGACCCTGAAGCAGCAAATCGGCATCGCCTCTGCCCTTGCTCCCTCTTGGAACCCCTCTGACACCACGCTCTGCGGCTGGTACAACGTCACTTGCTGCACCTTTGATGGCCATGTGGTGGCCCTCTCCCTAGCAGCACCATCCTCAATGGAACGACAAGACTGAAGATGAGAAGATAAATTTTGTAACAAAGCTGCAACAAAAAAACAGGGAAGGTGAAATGATGAGGCTGACGTTTTGGAGGCGCGTTTGGCATTCAATGACAAGAGCCGTGTGACGGACTAAAGCTGCTGCAATGACGGATGACATGGTGTTCGGAAGACAATGTGGTGAGGAAGATCTGGCTATAAAGAAGGAGATGAGAAGGATAATGAAGATCGAATAAAGCTTGGAGCGGATGGAGATTGGAAGACAAAGCTTCCTCAAGAGTCAACGTGTTGCTACGACCTTTGTCTCTGTTTCGTGCGCTGTTGCTGCCGCTTTTCGTCCAAAGACTGGGATCACCACCATAATGTTTATCCTGGGAGCTTTCACCAGCTCGCTGCCCGAGTCCGATTGAAGAAATGCAAACTATGATTAATCGTTTCATCATCTTCAAGATCGATCCTGCAGCACAAATCATCATTGTGAAAAAGATTGAAGACTCCGATGAGTGTTACGAGGATTTCTCCAGCTTCCTTAATTGTTGAATCTTCTCAAAAGAACTTTCTAAACCAAGGAAAGTTTACAGGTCTTCAGAAGTTGATCAGAACTCAGAGCCACCATCAAACCTTCGTACTTCCATTTCAAATTACTCAAGGAAGGATATAAATGTCATCTCAAGACATGGAGCTTCTGGAGTTAGGAGGCACATTTCCTCAGAGACACTATTAAGCTCACCATTCAGCTCTAGAATTTTAGCTCCTCATGTAGTCAGACATGGAGTAACAAAACTTCAATCCTCTCATCTTCAGAAATTAGTATTGTAGACCACTCTTATTCAGTAAGTCAGCGTAATACAGCAGCTGACACATATATACATATGGAAGCCCTCAGAAATGTGATTGAAAGGAAATCCTTGGAATTATCCATGGAACAAGCTGTCAAATAAAGAAGTTCAGAAGATATTATGCAGCCAATAGCACATGTTGATCCTTAAAACAGTGCTGAAATTGTAATGTTCCAGGCCATACTACTAGCACAGTGAGCAGTGCTGCCCACAGAACTCCATTGTTTTATGTACATAGGGGTTGCTGCCTACTACAGAACTCCTTTGTTTTGACTTTGTATGGAATCCTGAAAATTTGTTCACAGGAATTACTACCGAGCAGAATTTAACAGGTCTATGTGCCAACGGCAAAACTGATCTTGAACATCTGAATGCAAAGCTAGATATGAGATACTACAGCTTTTTCTGAACATGAACCTCATGTAATTTACTTGACAAGCAATATATAGTACTTTGGCATCAAAATTTGATTTCTTCTTGTTAGCCTCTTTCTTTGCTGTACCTTGAACTCCGTGTTCAACAGCTCTTACACTAACTCTACGATAGCATAAATCCGTCCATTTTTTTTCGAAATCTATTTCGAGAAATCTAGATGGACCTCATCGAACTGTTGCTCTAGCTCCTTCAAGTACCACTTTGAACCACTGCACATCATATAGTATCATGGAGAAGCTACAGTAATCCACCGTAATAATACTTTGCAAGTTCCCAAAATACTCCATCTCATCTATAACCGTGTTTGGATCTGTTGGTCGTTGTCGGCTCTCTTGCTTGAATCTCGCCATGATACCATAGTCTGTTGTGGAGCGCATTTTGTCAATATGCTCCAAGTGAAAATGTCGCCCGTGCGACCACGCTGCACTATATATTTTGTACTGTATATTGAAACACTCAATTAGTTATCACATATAAAATATAGATACGACAAGTCCTAAACACGTCATCACCTTTGGACTACATCCCCTCAAGAATTCCCACTCCTCGGTTGAGACCTCTACCCCTTCGTGAGACACTGTGGTCAAAGCTCCATACAACCATCGTGTTGACACAAACTGCGGCATCTCCTCCATGCCCTCGAGATATCGAATCGGTTAATGGCGCGTACTACGTCAAAATTCAGATCGCACTTCCGCTCGATCTTGCCTAGCTTACTGGTACCTGGCAAGCCACGTCTCCATAGAGGCATGGTGCAACATACAAAAGCAATTCTCTTTCTCCTCCATTGTAGCATCCATTATTTTTTCTATCCCATTTTCAACCACCACATCTCTGGTTAGTCTATCATTGTCCTGCAGCGACCATAGCATATTGTTGTCTGGATCCACCGTTGGTAGCCATTGTGAAATATACACTAGCACCTTAGACACCAACCAACCTTCAATCATGCTACCTTCTAGCGGAGCTCGTTGTCGCACAAAGCCTTTCAGGGTTTTCATGAATCACTCCAAGAAGAACATCCATCACATCTGGACAGGTCCAACAATCTCCACTTCATCTATAAGATGCACAAGAAGGTGGATTTGTATCGTGAACATGCTAGTAGGCAGATATTTCTCAAAGAGACAGACCATCTCCATTGCTCTCCGCCTCGCGGATTCAATAGAGGACGTCTTAATCTCCTTCCTTGAGATCCATTGTACTAAAGTCGACAACCTGTAAATGGCCCCGCGTATTTCTGGAGTAAGGCATCCTGCGATCGTGATCGGTAGTACAAACTACCATAAATGAGAAAGCATTATAAACAATGACTACACTCCAAATAGCAAAATGCGCAGGCCACTTACAATCCATTCGTAGTACAAACTTGACATATTTTATGCCAATCATGGGATTTTAGCCCTGATAATTGGTCGTCTTTAGAAAATGCAGACCTGAGAGAATGCATCATACCCGTCGGAGTGTGGATAGACTTGACTATTTGCTTCACAATGCACTCTTCTTTAGTGGACAAAACCCAAGGAGCGCAAGGTAGCTGCACATGACCATCAACACTCGATTGCGGCCAAAGCGCCTGCATCTTGCCTACCTCCTTCAAATCCATTCGTGCCCCTATAGTGTCTCTCTTTCCTGTGATGTGGTCCCATAGCAAGCTGCCCACATTCTTGAAAATATGCATGGGATCCAACAAGTGGTTGATTTGTAAGTGGGTCCAATATGGCAACTCGTAGAAAACTGAGAACCGTCACATTCCGTTTGGATGTGACTCCGTGTGGACCATTTTCAGCTCGTACCAGCTTTGGGCATTCATACGTGTTGGAGGTCGTCCAAGAAAAGATTCCCTGAGTTCATGACCCTCTACCAAGAAAGCGGCGTGTCCTTGATATACCATCTTCTTCATGGTTCGTGACCTTCCGGAGTCTAACTGTGGCCCGCACAATGGACATGCATGATAACCTGAGGTAACCAGACCTGTCTCAACACCTCTATCCAGTGAATACAAACTTGAACGAGCTATGATAGATATTACCAACGAGAATGGAAGCCTATTTACCTGAGCACTCTCCGAATCCCGAAAAGTCATGCATCGTCCACATGAGAATGGATCAAATATTGGCGGACCGTCGATCATCGTGCTTGCTCATATCTTGCACGGTGACCACCTCCTCCCACACACTCTTAAGCTCATCGACTAATGGACGAAGATACACGTCCATATTTTTGACTTTGTAGCAGCCGGGGACAAGTAAGCTAAGGATGAGATGTACTTTCTTTGTAGAAAGCCATGGAGGGATATTGTAGTTGATAAGGACTACATGCCACACACTGTAAGAAGTTGAGTGCAGATTGAATGGGTTCACACCATCCATTGCAAGACTGAGCCGAAGATTCCTTGGCTCTCGGGCAAAGCCTAGGAAGGTAGAGTCAATGTGGCTCCATGCGCGTGAATCTACTGATATTCGTTGAACTCCATCTGTGGACCTATTCTACGCATGCCACGTTGTCAAGCTCGCCATGCCAAACGTATGAGACATGTGGTTTATGCGGGAGATAAGCGAAAAGTGTCTTAGAACTTTTTGAGGGATGGTTTGCCCTTGCAAGTCTTGTCGATACCTATGAGAACCACACTTTGGACATGTCTCCATAGTCTCGTATTCTCCTCGAAATAGTATGCAATCATTGATACATGCATGGATGTTGTTGTAGTCCATGCCAAGCTTTCGTAAAACATGTTGTGCATCATCACAAGACTCAAGCATGGTATTTGCAAGTGGTAATATATGATACTTTAGTAACCTGAAAAAAATCATAAAACACCTTAAAAAAGCACAAATTTTTTTAATGATAATGCCTAAAAGAAATCAACGAAGCATACGTACAAGCTACCTGATCAACTCGGTCACACTCGCATCGCTCCATCCGTATTTTGCTTGCACACTTAGGAGTGCAAGCAGTGTCTTCGGGTGAGATACTTGGCACCCATCATATAATGGTATGGATGCTTCTCTCTAAGCAGATTAGAAGTCTCGACATCCATGGGAATCAATGCCTTTGTCAACATGAGCTTTGTCACATGGAAAGGTATAATACTATGGTTGCTAATCATCATCAAGTTCTCAATTTGATCTTACAATTGAGAAAATAGCCCTCTCCAAATCTCAGAGTCAATAGACCTTAGATAACCTCACCACTCTTATAGCCCAGTTAACCACTACATTGGCACAAGATAAGGCAAACGAGTCCAAGCATGAATTACAATGGCCTCCTCCATTGAAACCACTTCATGGCCCACACAGTATCCTTAAAACTAAGGGAATTTCCTCTACTACCGCATATGAGGTTTGCAAGTCCTCTCATATTACCAATGAGCCTCTCTTAAGCTCTTCCATCATCCACAAAGCTAATCTCCTCATGAGACCCCTAGCCACCATTGGTGGCAGAAGCTCACCCTCTCTTCCTAGTAGCCCCAATGGCACTTATATGGCTCAGTACAATAATGGATAGCATGATAATCATGGCCAACATGGCAATAATGGGCTATATAACACCCATGGAAAGCATGGTTATCATGGGTAGTATGGGGTCAATGCATAACATGGCTTGTATGGACATCATGGGATGTACGGTAGCATAGTATATATGGACAACAAGGCCCCATTCATCTCCATGACAAGATCATTCTTACAAGTACAATGGGAAATCACCATCCCCATTGGACTTGGAAGAATGGATCTCTAAATTGGAGTTGCACTTTAATATTTACTCATGCACTATTGATGATTAGAAAATTATGTTTACCTCTCTCCATCTAGAGGGATTTTTCCATCCTTGGTGGTGCTACATAAGCTCTGAGAATAATTTGTTTATTGATTGGGAAGACATTAAAATGCATATGGTTCAAGTCTTTGTATCCTCAATGGAAAAAGAGAGGATGGCAAGACCCTAGTACCAATTTTACCATGTATGTTAAGAGCATTAGTGATGATGCAAAATTACACAAGTACATCTATGGATTAGAGCCTAGCTTGTTAGTTGATGTAATGGCTCAAAAGCCTTCTACTTTATTTGATGCAATTGAATTGGCTAAAAGATATGCAAGGAAGTACCATATAAATTAGGGTCTTTAGCAAGGTTTTGGGTAGCCATGTAACACCATGAGGCTAGGCCAATATGGTGGTGTTTTTAGAGGCAACCCCATAGCTAGTAGTAACTCCAAAATCTTCACTTACTCCCCTTCCATGTTGAAAGAAAACATGGGACTTTCGGAATAACAGTTAGCTCTAATAGTGAGGGTGAATATGTTGAAAATGGGCCCCAAAATGTATCATCCTCGAGTGGTCAAAGTGGCTAAAAAGTCATTTTCCTAAATGTTGTAAAAGATCAAAAAGAAAACGGCTTGTGTTTTAAGTATGGAGATCAGTACATAGAAGACCATGCCTCAAAATGCCCCTACAAGACAACAACGGTGCTCAAAGTTCATAGCACGTATGATAGGAGGATTGGCAAAATGATGAGATGAAATTACATACCTTGAATGTTGCAAATATCCTTACACATGGTGAACATGAGAATTATGCAGAGGATTTTGACTAGGAGAAGTTCTATATTCTAGAGCATGGGTTTCCCTTTTGACCTAGGTGGCTACCCGCCTCATGATATTGATTTGATCACTCCTACTATACCCCCTTGGGCTACCACTTTCCTTTACTCCATTTCCATGGATGCATTGATTGGCTCCAAAAGCCCCAACAACTTGTGCATTCAAGGAAGCATTAGTGGAAAGCATGTATTTATCCTAGTAAATAGTGGTAGTATACACAATTTTTTCTATAAATCAGCCATTGATAAGTTGAAATGCATCTCAACGGAATCATAGCACCCCATGAAAGTTCATGTATGAAACAGAGGAGAAGAAATCAAGATAGATGTATGCTCCAAAGTTTCCTTATGCTTGGCTAAAAACTATGTGGCATCAGTTGATCTAATTGCATTAGACATGGATCCCATTAATGTTGTCTTGGGTTGTGACTAGCTGAAATACTTGGATAACTTTTCTATGGACTTCTCTTAACTCTACATGGAGTTTTGTTATGCATGGGAAACTCATCTATGAGAGGGAGTTCATGATAATGCTGATTTTCATCTAATTATAGCAAAGCAACTCAAATGCCAGTTTAAGAAATGCTCATAAATCTTTGCCTTACACTTGAATAAGAAAATTTCATAGTAGTCCTCACAAGTATCTAAGAATTTAACATTGAAAGCCTTACTAGAGGAGTATGATTATTTATTTTAGATGCCTACAATGCTTCCCATTAAGAGGAAAGTGGACCACCTAATTGATCTAGAACCCCATTCTAAGCCAATGAGTAAGCCACCTTATAGACTCTCCAAGTGTGAGCATAAAGAAGTTGCAAAGGAAATCAAAGAGTTACTTAAGATCAGGTTTATTGAAATGAGTTCCTCAACTTATGCATCTCTAGTCTTGCTAGTCAAGAAGAAAGATGGCTCTTTTTGCATATGCATTGACTATAGAGACTTGAGTAAGATCTTACTCAAGAACCATTATCCTATCCTAAGAATTGATTGTTGGATGATTTAAAAAGCGTACGGTACTACACTAAGATTGATCTATGCTTTGACTATTATTAGATACATATGCGGGAGGGTGATAAGGTCAAAACCACTTTTAGATTGATCGTGGGCTTTATCATTTTCTAGTGATGCCTTTTGGATTGACAAATGCCCCCACCACATTTTAGAGCCTCATGAATAAAATCTTACATCACTTTCTTTCCAAGTTTATGCTCTTATTCTTTAATGACATTCTTATTTACAACAAATCACTAAAGGAGCACTTGACACATATCAAGAGTGTTTGATGTCTTGAGAGAGCATAGACTATCTACTAAGGTAAGTAAGCACATATTTATGAATACCTTAGTGGAGCACTTGGGACACATTGTTAGTGAAAATGGCATACAAGCTAACCCCAAAAAGATGCAACGTGTTAAGGACTAGCCCACACCAGCCAACACCACTTCATTATCTAGTTTTCTTGGTCTCTCTTCATTTTATAGATGTTTTATCAAGCATTATGCCACCATTGCAACACCTTTGACAAATCGGTTAAAGAAGGAATCATTTTTTTGGGATAGTACTATTGATTGTAGCTCTAACTGGTTGAAGAAAATGCTTCCTTCAGGCCCCATCCTCGTATACCATGACTTCTTGAAAGAGTTTACATTTAGTGTGATGCTAGTGGTAGAGGTATTGGTGATGTCTTACTATTGCAAGAGCATGGTGTGATTTCTTTTGAGAGCCATAAGCTTGATAAAAAAGAGATGTAGATGAATTTTTATGACCAAGAGAAGTTGGACATCCTTCATGATGTTAAGAAATGGTACCATTATCTCTATGGCAGCACTAGTCTAGAGTGAAGAGTGACCATTGAGTCCTCCAATACTTCTTGGCTCAATTTACTTTGACTCCTAAGCAAAGGAGATGGGTGGCAGCCTTGCAAAATTATAATTTTTACATTTGATATACTAGGGACAAAGACAATATAGTGGTTGATTCACTATCATGAATATGAATATGCAGAGTATCTTCCATTTTTGAGTTGCATAGTGATTGGATTAAGGAGCTTCAGGAGGCCTTTTTTCCGAATGAGAAATTCAACCACATATTTGAGAAATTATAACATGGGATAATGGCCAAAAAATTTCAATATCATCTAAAAAATGGCCCTATATGGTTCCACAGCAAGATTGTCATCCTCTATACTTTCCACTTCACACGGAAGGTCATGGAAGAGATGCATTATGGCCCCACTATTGGTCATTTGGGTATTTTCAAATCATATGATAGGATTTCCAAGAGTTTTCACTAGAAGGACCTATGGAGGGATATCAAGGATTTCGTGGCTAATTGTGTCCCATGCCAAATGGAATAAGGACAGTCGCAAAAGATTGGATTGTCTTTTACAACCCCTGCCTATTTTTGAAGGGAAATGGACACATATCACTATGAATTTCATTAATGGGCTGCCTACCACCAAGAAAGGATAGAAGAGTATATATGTGGTAGTTGATAGACTCACTAAGGCTGCCCACTTTATTCCCACTAAGACTTAGTATATTGCATCTCAAGTGGCCACTTAGTTTATGGAGCATGTGTTTAAATTGCATGGACTACTATAGAAAAAGTTTATGATAGGTATGCTAAGTTTATACACAAATTTTGGCAAGCACTTTTCACATCTATAGGTACCAAGCTTGCTAAGAGGGTGTCAGTAAGTCAAACTAAGAGGGTATTAATAAATGGTATGAGACCTACTTAAGGTGCTTTTTCCATGATACACAACATAGTTGGGATATGTGGCTCCACCTGGTTAAACTTGCATACAACAGCTCCACGCACTCTAGCCTAGTGGTTTCTCCTTTTGAGGCACTACATGGGTATAAGGTTCCCCTCCCTATGGTCCTGTTCAATGACAAGATCAACCCCAAAGTAAAGAGGAGTTAGAGTGCATGTAGACCTTGCTTCAGCAATGCAAGATGAATCTTTGGACAACACAATATTGTATGAATCTTTATGCTAATGAGAGAAGAAGACATTTTTGAATTCAAGTCCTACTACTCCACTCTCATGGAGGGTAGCAATAATAAGTTGGCCAATCATTTGTATAGTGCCTATCAAGTTCTAAAGAGAGCTAGTGACTTGGCTTATTGATTAGAGCTTTCCTCCACCACCAAGATTGACATTGTGTTTTATGTCAACCAACTAAAGCCCTTCATTGGCACCTCAGTGGAATCTTGGGGGTCCACCTATAAGAAATCATCTATATAATGTGCATTCAAAGGATATTAAGAAATACCCTTTCTTTACATGATATAAGGCCTTTAAATGACCCCTTTTACTTTACTAATCTTGCTTATTTTTTTCAAATTGTAATTAAAAATCCCTTTTGTAAGTATAATCCTATAGATTGTACTAAATATAATACCCTTTCTTTTGAAATCACGTGGTATCTTACATTTTCTATAAGGTGGACTCCCCGAGGGTGGTAGACTAGGTGGGAGAGCTACCTCCCATAGACTAATAAGATATCATTTGATATATCTATGAGGTAACCATTGGGTAGCGAGATAAACAATTGAGATCTTGATCCATCAAGGAATACCTTATCAAATGGCAAGGTCTACCTTGTCCATCATCAGCAAGGGGTTCACTAACATGATACTCCCAATTCTACACAATTTGCTTATTTTTACATATTCTCCAATGCATATCCATACCACTGACCACATAAGCATGATCGTGCTCAATATCTTATAGAATTTTTATAGGTGGATGAATATCCATTCATTGAATACATGGAGTGAGACTTGAGCATGCATTTGCAATCCTAGTGATTTTCTTTATCCATGTCACCTATCTTGACCTCCAAGAAACCTTATGTACATCATTGTTAGAGAAACTTGCCCTCAAGAAAAAAAATGCAATTAGAAGGATGTCTTAGGAAAAATAGACTTTGTTTCAATTATTCATCTGTCAACTCTCACTTTATCATAGCACCTGCATTGTCATGCTCTCTCTTTCCATTTCTAAGCATAGATAACTCCACAACATCTCTAGACTAATCATAAAGCGAATTATCTTGACACTACAAAATAGAATGGACGCTTTGTCTTGAATTGTACTACACAACCATTGGACCACACCCAATCATGTTTCAACTCATACCCCTGATCCTTCAACCACTTGGCATGCAAAAGGAAACAACATTGGTTAAAAAATGTGTCATGTGTTTTGTCATAAGAGATATAGAATTGATAAGTCTTTTTTATATCTTCATTTGTAAAACGAACATAACTTCTATGTTACCAATTTTGTGACCTGGTCACAATACCATTGCATAAAGTGTATTTCATTTTGTTTGATAGTTCTCTGCAGTCACCATTGTTACTATGTCATTGGAGACCCTTGCTAGGAAATCTTTAAATTGTTGACTTTGCTACCTATAGAGAAGTTATTCACAATGAAGCTTCTGATCTTCTATTGATTTTCAGCATGATTTGCTTAACACTCTGCAAACTAGTAACCATTTCCACAAGTCTATGATAATCAACTTGCATCCCATCAATTTTCTCCTTAAGAGCATTCTTTTCATGAATAAGTGCTTCCATATTTTTATACACAAAGGATTGTTGCAACACTACATAGGGCTAGGTAATAACCTATGACATCCTACCAGCAATAGAAACCCACTGATCATGCATCACATGAATCAAAGTAGCCCTCATAGCAACCAAATCCTATTGCATGAACACAAAATCATCCAAATCTACTTCCATATCATGCAAAAGCTGCTTCTTAACCTTAAGTAAAGATTGTGACCGAGCATCCAAAAGAATCATGCCAACCTCAAGTTTGGCATTCTCTTGAGCTACTAAATCAAGCTCATTCTGAAAAATTTCCTACATATTTATTGTCCATTCCTTAAAAGCAGCCAAAGATATCTTGCATTTAGACAACGTATCACCATATTCATCAATTTGTCTCTGCAAAGCATCCACTTCACTAGCATGCAATTCCTTCATTTTTTCCATCTCAACAAGCATAACATCCCTCTTGGATTTCATGCATGTCAAATGTTCCTACAAAGATTAAACCACATCCAATTTAATAGCACCACTTGCATCATATCAACCATAAACCTATGCAATCCTAACATAAGCAAACAAGCCTCCTCAAGATTTTGAGGCACATAACCTATTACAATAACTTTCCTATCATAAGACATACCATCTCCTTGTTGTATAGAATCAGATTTCTTGGACATATTCTTCATTTTTCCTTAGAGAATCTGACTTTCTTTTGCATACCCATTATGATCACATCCTCATGAAGCAGATCATGCTTAGTATCCTCATTCGACCATTTAGAAAAATCCAAAGAAATAGCACTACCCATAACCTCAACATTTGATACATCCTATGAAGAAAAACCCATAGAAAATGGAGCAACAAGGCATTGTCCTTGATCATTTTTAGCATTCAATGAAGCATGAGAGTGAGGCAAATCCCTATCATCAACATCCACAACAATACCATCCACCACTAACTTTTTCTTTTTTCATATATTAGACTTATCCCCCTTTCGTGATTCCCAAAGAGATGCATGCAAAGTTGGACATACCACCTACAAATGAGCATATAAAACTATCAACATTGGTCCAATGTGACTCTTCTGTTGCTGTTTTCTAGCTATCGATACATGCACCTCTTGCATGAATTTATCATATAAAGTGCTAGACCAATTAGGGATTGCTACATTTTCAACATACCAAAGAATACCAAATGTATCTTTAGTGATAACATCTATTTTGATGAAAAGAAGAAACCTTTGCATGAACCATTAAATGAAGAATCTCAATTTAGGATCAACATGCCTCAAATGAAGGGAGGTGAGCCCATAAGTGGAAGCATGAGCGAGAGAAAGAGCTATGGTGGAGGGATTAGGGGGGGAGAGAGAGAGAGAGAGAGAGAGAGAGAGAGAGAGACTCCAAATATGGGAACTCCAATAGTCACAATGTGTGACCGGCCTTCCCTTTATTCAAATGTCACTGAAAGAATAAAGAATAAAATGATAGTGATGAGTTCCTACCGCATGCAATGTGCAGGCAGCACGGGTACTATCAATGTAGTAATACATGGGCGGCCAGGCAAAGGCACCTTTACCCCCAACACCCTCCCACTTAAAGGTGAATTTTTCTCAATGAGGAGTGAAAAGAAAAAAGAAAGGACAGTAGAACATATACATAGAGACAACACAATGAGGAAATATGTCATCTCATCCAACACCCATCAACCTCCTAAGAAAGGCAAAGGGCTCTATAGGGAGACTTTAGTGAGCAAGTCTATAGGATTCTGGTCAGTTGAGATATTGACAAGGTCAATAGACCTGTCTTCAATGACCTCACGAATGAAGTGATACGTCACCTCAATGTGTTTTGTCTTCACATGGAAGACTGGATTCTTGGCTTACTAGATAGCACTCATAGAATTCGAATGAAGTGTAGGGATAGCATCTGCAATACCAAGGTTAGTAACCAAACTACCCAACCAAATGGCCTCCTTGCAAGTCTCAGTGGGGCTACTGCAACATACTTGGCCTCTATATTAGAAAGGGTTGTGCATTTCTGCACCCTAGACATCCATGAAACAACACCTCTCCAGCAAAAGTGAACACATAGCCAAAAGTGGACTTCCTACTATTTGCATGTAGTATGGTCAGAGTTAGTGTATCCCATGACTCTTGTATCCTAACTGCCATAACATATGCACATGTTTGCAGTGCCCTTCACGTACCTCATGATATCCTTCACAGCATCCCAATGCCTCTTGCCAGGTGTAGCCATATAACGTGCCACAACACCAACTGCAAATGCAATATGTAGACAGGTGGCTATCATGGCATACATAAGATTGTCCACTGTGGATGCATAGGGAATCTTGGCCATCTTGGCCCATTGCTCATCTGTCTGCAGAAAATCGGCTTGTGATACCTTCACATGAAAAGGCAATGGATAGTCAATAGGCTTCACATCCTGCATACGGTATCGTGATGCTATGCAGACACAGTGTGAAAAAGCATGGAATGCATCATCATCAAAATTTCTTATTGATCAAGAGAGTCAATGTGATCTGAGTGACTAGTACTAGTGTGAGTGGCATGAATGGTCCAAAAATACTAGATTTTTGGACAATTTTGGCATATTTGTTATATTATTTATTATAAAAAATCTGAAAAAGTTAGAAAAGCTTCTAGATTAGGATGGCATGCAAAAAGTAACTTGCTTTTTCAGTCAATGATGGGATTTTTCATTAAAAAGACAAATTGGCGAAATCGCGCGCATTGCGATGGCTGTTGACAGGGTGAAAACTGCACTTTGCATTGGAAGAAGAGGAAGAAGTGATCTGGGAGATCCTTGAGTAGGTGTCTTGGGGTTTTACCCCCTTCCAAAGCCAAGGGAGCCATCAGATTTGAGTTTCGAGCAATAGAGAATGAGCTGTTATTTTATTAAGCACATTTTTGGTCTACGAAGGAGCTCCAGGAGATCTAATGCATGGAGATTGCTATGAGTAGTGCCAAACAAAGGATTTCATGTTCTATCAATACATATTGATTCAATTCATTGTGCTTTGTCTTTATCGTGTTTATCTCTTGTCTATTCTTTTTCTTCTCTTCCATCTCCTATCTCTACTTCCTTCTACGCCTGATCCCTGGTGGATACAACCTTTCAACTAAAACCCCTTCGACATTGGTGAACCCGACATGAAAGGTCGTCAAAAGAAGGAAAGACAAGATGGGAGAACCTTTGAACACAATCTCCAGTGATGTTTTGTAATAGTTGGTGCAAAATATGAATATACTTATGCAGGTACAACAACAACAACAGGTGATGCAAGCTTCTGCTCAAACAAAAAGTGTTGTGATGAATGCTCTGCAAGTAGTTGAGCGTGAGATGAAGTTATTCAATGGCAGGAATGTATTTTCATATGTACATACCTATGCTCAAAAGATAAAATTCTTTGGGGTGGCTCAACTTGCATGGAGCCGATATTTTGTATGTGTTATTGTACATGAAATAAAAGCGCCAATTACTGAATTATACATGTAGGATGCTAACTGGGTAGCTTTCAAGAAGACACTCAGGGAAGAATTTTACATTGAAGATACCACTTTGATTACTACGTGCAAGACTTTTCATAAGTGGATTTTACAATCCAATAAGGGTTTTGTGGCTACAGAATTGTTAAAAGAATTTGAAAGTCGATTTGAACAGTTGGATCATGTAGAACAACAAGCTCTTGCAAGTTAGAAAATTGAATTGTTTCTACAAGTAGCAGATCCTGAGCTTCAAGAGAAGCTTGATGATTTGCTAGAGGATCTGACTATAGAGACAGGTATGAAAATAGAGTGGAGACATGTCAAGGAAGCTGTTACTACACTTGTGAAAAAGCATAGAAGAAGAGAAAGATTGCATATCTCTAGCTTGCCCACTGTTACGGGAAAAATAGTTGAAGTATCCAGTAAGCCACCCACTTTTGTGGCTAACCCTATGGCTGCTCCCTCTGTTAGGGACTTGGATGAATTGGTCAAACGCATGCGGGATCTTCAACTGAAGGTTGCAAAATTGGATGAAAAAGGACAAGAGGAAAGGGGACGGGAAGCAACCCCCCCAAGCCAAGAAAAAGATGTATGTGGTGTTATTGTTTGCAGCATGAGAGAAAAAATTGTGCTTCCTATCAGAAGGCCTTGGCATGACAGCTCATCTTTTGGAAAGATGGCAAGATCCGTGCACAAGAAAGGGGATTTCGTCTTGCTTTGAATTGTAGAAAGGGAGATATGCAAAAGTTGTTGGAAGACTTGGCTGTTTGAAATGCTTATGTGACAGTACATGCTTTACATGGCCAGTTGGATAGAATGCATGGCCAAGTGATGGTTGGTCCAAAGGCTGAAATATGGACACATGCTTTACATGGAGCTAAAAAGAGAAATGTTAGTGATAGTAAAATGTCTCATGCAGGGCAAGACATTCGTGGCATAACTGGTTGGGAATCACTAGTAGATGCATATTTAGTGTATGCATATTTAGCAAAAGTATAAAACATGGATGTACTTGTGGAAAAGAAATGAAAGAGAGATGAAGATAATGCAAGGACATCTAAAAGAGTGACAAGAAGAAGTGTGGATCAGCATAAAGCTACAAATGAGCCACCTTCCGAGCATGTCATGGAAGAGGTTAGTTAGGAGCAAAAATAGGATAGCAAACAAGAGAGCAAAAAGAAGGACAAGCAATCAGGATATAAGTTGCAGTCTGATATTGAGATAGCCATAGATTTTAAGAAGGTACTTGAACAACGAATCCTAAATAGTCGGGTGGAATTCACATTAGGAGAGGTGCTTGGCATCGCCAAGTGAGAATTTCATGATGAGATCATTGACATAATTAAGAGGAAGCATCAGTTTCTTGGTGATACCACTAGTGCATTGCTGGAGCTTGATCGAAGCTCAAAAGGCATTTTGAAGCAATACAAGACATGTGCCAACCTCCATATACATGAGTGTAGTCATATGAATCACCTGGGAAGCACCCGTGAAACCAATAAGCAAAGCATAAAGTGACCAAATAAGCTTCAGCTCTGGTATATTACAAAGGTAAAATAACTACTAAACTGAGATAAAACAAAGGCAAAATTAGCTCCAAATCATTCCCATAACATATGTGTAACAAGTAGGATATATACAAACTAGGGGTTAGACACCCAGTCATAGTGACTAGGGTATATAAGGTGTAAGTCCCAGATTAGGAAACTAATTATTATCAAGAACATACTCTTCACCTTCATCTTCAGCTTCCATGGCTTCCTCCTCTCTTCTCCCCTCTTTTCTGTCTTTATCTCTCCTCTTCTTCTTGCTCAGGGAAGTTACTAGATGTATATCCTCTACATCACGTGCGTTCAATGCCTATTTATAAATATCTTTATCTATGATTTTTTTTAAATAAAATATAATCCTTTTCTATTCAATCTATAAATAACCTCTTTATATTACACCTTTCAATATATAATATATATATATATATATATATGGTATTTTAAAAATACCTTATTTTGAACTCACGTGATGCACACATATATTCGTGAGTAACTTACTCGAGTCTTCTTGCTCTCTTTCTCTCTCTTTGGCTCCTCTCCTCTCTTCTCTTAGCTTCATTCATTACAAGTGGTATCGGATATTTAGGCTTTGATCTTTTCTTCTTTCCCCTTTCTTCATTTTCAAATCCCAAAAACCGTAGTTACTCAGCTTATAGGTACATGTACAACAAAAAGAACTACAGTTAACCTTAGCTTTTTGAAGCAAGCAGGAGTTATGGCTAGAGACTCAAGCATATCTGGAGGTAAAATGGTTTAAAATAACAAGTCGTCACTTCTTTTCATACAAATTTTAAGGGTTCCAAACCAAGTTTATAGTTCCAGGAATTGGAAGAGGGCAAAACCCTAGTTACTTTTTGCCCCAGCCATCCTTCTCTCTCTTCTCTTGCAACAAGCTTCCATGGCTACCTGCCCCAAAAACCTCCAAGATCTAGCTTAAGATTGCTCCCCAACATCAACCAGCCTTGGGACATTATTCGTGACCCCATCAGCTCCAGATCAAGTAGTGGAGTGGGGGGGTTGCTGCCTAGAAGGCCTACAGGAGGGAAACCTCCACAATTTTCAGCGCATTTTGCAATGGCTACCCTGCTTGGCCTTGGCACTCTTGCCACTCCTGGGCATTGACTCAACACTCCTTTCTCTTCCTTCTTGACACTCTTGGTCCCAGGAATCAACCTCCAAGATGGGACAGTTGGGCAACCATGGATTCTTCAACTGAAGCTATCTCAGACTAGTGGAACTCAGCCCAATCCCTCCCTATCTTTGAGAGCTCAATCCCCCACAAGCCTTTCAGCCCCCCTGAATGACCTCTCTTACTCTTGGATTGAAGACGTGGAACTTAGCATGCAGAGAGCTCTTGTGGGCAGCCATGAAAGCTTCACTTCCTTCTTTAAAGCTCAAGCTCGGGGACAAGCACGGGAGCCAACATAATCATTGGAAGCATTCAAATGATAAAGCCTTCATCCATGGGAGGGCTCCAACCAACCGATCTTGCTTGATATGGAGAGAATGGGCATCATGATGGGCTATGCTTTAACCACCTTCTCCAAGCATTGAATAGGTATGACCATCTGATCTTAATCTCACATGTTTATCAACTTGCTTAGCTTAATCCCTTTGTTGGAGAGATTAAAGATTGCATAGGCTTATTAGTTCAATCCTTTTTGTATGCATGCATCATAACTCATTATAAAATTCATTATATGGCTGACATTAACCCCCATCTTGTCTTATGCCCTTAGATAAGCCTCAAAGTGAGTAATAGCCATTGTAATTGGGTAAATAGTAGCATTGAGTCATTGGACTGCCAAGATAACCCCTACCCCAACCCTTGTTCATTCCTTGCATCTCATGAAAAGGCCCAATGTCTCCTTTCCAATGCATCTCATGCTGATTGCTTAATAAAAATATCTGCCATGTATACTCCAACTAAGGAAAAAGGTCGATGCCAGGTGAGGTGGTAAGATAAAAGAGAGGTAACTCTCCCTTACCACTTAAGACTCTGAAGGGGTGCACAACTCGACCTGGGGGGGACTTTTCCCACCTCCTAGTGATTCAGAGCCCGATACTTATATGTAGGTGCATGTACTTTTCCATGATCACCACCTCCCCTAATGCAATGATCCCCTTTGGACACCCTCTCAATATGCTAATGGCACCCATATATGACATGTGTGGTGCACGCAGTCAGAAGAGATATATGGAAATCAATTCATTTATGCATTGCTGAAAAGACAAATGGATATGAAATGATGCTTGGTATAATGCTCAATATGCTCAAGATGATATTCATGTTGCTGATTAGGCCTCTCAACATATGATCCATCCATATAAGGCTTTTGCAAATAAGAGACGGGCAATGTTTTTGGTCATAGTCATGTAGGATAATCACAAAGATCCTATTACAGAAAATTTTATATTGAATCTAGGAGTGAACCCTATGACTCACCTCAAAGAGAGTTTTTCCCCCTTCGATTTAAATCAAAAAACTCCCCCATCGAAGCTACGATTTGGAAGTTATGCCCATTTTTGTGCACTATGGTCACTATGGACAACCCGCTCTAGGATAGGCACAATAATTCAATTGCAAAAAATTGTGATCATTTCTATCACAAAGGTTAATAGATCATATCAAAGAGGACTTTGTACCCTCTGACCTGAATCAAAAATCTCACCAATCGGAGTTTCTTACAAAAAGTAACCCCCCATTTACTAACAATAAGACCTGTGGAGACTGCATCCAGATAGCTGACCAAAAAGGCAAAAGCAAGGCCCATGAGGAACTCCAGAGGGAGATTAGAGGCTCTAGGACCTCCATGAATGATGAACCAAGCTCGGCACAAGATTACCATTGTGATATGTAGGAGGAAATTCCCAAAATGGACCCATGCACCCTACTCAATCACACCCTATGTCAGCATGAGCTTTGTCACATGGAACTGTATAATGACATGGCCACCAACCACCGCCAAATGATGTCCAAGCTTGAGGAAGCGATTGAGCACATGGCCCTTTCAAAATCGAGGACTCAACAGACCTTGGAGCAGCTCACTACTCTCATTGCTCAATTAGCTATTTCTTCATCCCAAGAGAAGGTCAATGATATGAGATTGGTGAACCCTCTCTCATGCACATGATGCACCCCTGTTGAACTCCCCCATCAACCATGTAGCCAACACCCCACTCAAGCCCTCTCCCACCCTTGGTAGAAATTCCCCCACTCTCCCTAGGAGTCCACATACACCCTATATGAATCAGCCCCATCATGGATAATATGGTACCAATGGCTAGCATGGCAATCATGGGTAGCCTAGCTGTAATAATGGACAACATGGGATAAATGTACCATATGGGATGTATGAACATCAAGGTATGTATGGCCACCACAGGATGTATGGGCAGCAAGGGTTTCATGGGCAACATGGCCCTCATAATATGCGTGACAAGATCATCCTAACAAAGTAAATGGGAGATCTCTCTCACCATCTAACTTGGAGGAATGGACGTCCAAGTTGAAGTCCTACTTCAATATCTACCCTCGCATTGATGATCAAAAAATACTTTTTGCTTATTTCCACTTGGAAAGATTTTCCCACACATGGTGGCATTATATCCATCAAGAGAATCATCAGTTTATTGACTGGGAAGATTTTAAAATGCATATGGTCCAAGTCTTTGTGTCTCTTGTGGAAAAAGAGTGGTTGGTAAGACGATGGTATACTCTTGACCAATGTTACCTCATTGTACATGAGTACACAAATCCGTTCATGAACTTGACCATGTATGTAGAGAGCATTAGCGATGATGCTAAATTGCACAAGTATATCTACGGGTTGGAACCAAGCCTATCGGCAGATGTCATGGTCCAAAGACCTACCACATTGTTCGATGCAATCGAACTAGCTGAGAGATATGCAAGGAAGTATTGTAAGAATGAATATTTTCAACAAGGTTCTAGACAGCCCCACGTCCCTTCAAGATTTGCAACAAGGTTCTAGACAGCCCCACGTCCCTTCAAGATCAGTCCCATATGGAGGTGGTTTCCGAGGCTCTTTTATGCCTAATAACAGCCCCAAAGTACCCACTTATCCTACCTTCCATGCTAAAAGAAAAATGGGCATTTTTGAGATAGCATTTGGCTCTAATGTTGAGAATAAGTATGCTGAAAACAAACAATCCACTACAATACCTTCCCCTGGCTTCATTTGTCCATATGTTGTAAAGGAACGGAAGGAAAAAGGCCTATGCTTTAAATGCGGGGATAAGTACACTGCTTACCATGCCTACAAGTGCCCGTACCAGATAGCTAAGGTCAAGGTTCATAGCATGTATGTCATGGAAGATTGGCTCAATGAGGAGGATGACTTACCCACCAACCAGGCTAAGCTTGTTGAGGATGTTGATCATGAGCATTTCTATGACCCATAAGATGGGTTTCCTTTTTACCTGGGTGGTGATCCATCATGGATACTTGATTTGACATCCCACCAACCTACCACTTCCCTTTGCTCTATCTCCTTGGATGCTTGGATAGGTTGCCAAATCCAACACCCTACGCATTCAAGGAAGTATCCATGGAAAGCATGCCTTCATCCTTGTTGATAGTGGTAGCACTCACAGTTTTGTCAACAAATCAACTATTGATCGATTGAAATGTATCCCTATGGAATTACACCACCCCTTGAAGGTCCAAGTAGCAAATGGAGAAGAAGAAATCAGCACACATGTATGTCCCACAGTCCCCTTATGCTTGGCTGAAAATTATGTAGCATTGGTTGATCTAATTGCCCTAGATCTTGGGTAAGTTACTCATGAACATATGTGTGCATCACATGGGTTCAAAATAAGGTATTTTTAAAATACTATTTTTTTACATTTTTTTACATACAGAATGGTGTAATATAAAGAGGTTATTTATAGATTAAATAGAAAATGATTATATTTTATTCAAGAAAAATTCACAGATAAGGATATTTATAAATAGTTCTTGAGCGTACATGATGTAGAGGATATATATATATATAGTAACTTCCTTGAGCCCTAGATATGGGCCCCATTGATGTTGTCTTGGGTTGTGATTGGCTGAAAAAATTGGGGAAATTTACTATGGACTTCTCTCAGCTATACATGGAGTTTATGATGCATGGACAGCCCATCCACATAAAAGGAGCTCAAGATCATGCTGATTTTCAGCTCATTACAACAAATCAACTCAAATGGGGATTTAAGAAATGCTCACAAATCTTTGTCTTGCAACTAAATAAGGACAATTCAAGTCAGCCCTCTATAGTATCTAATAATTTAGCCTTGCAAGCCTTACTTGAGGAGTATAGTGATCTATTTTAGATGCCTACAGCTCTTCCCCCTAAATGGCAAGTGCCCACCCACTTGATTTAGAGCCCCATTCCAAGCCAGTAAATAAGCTGCCTTACAAAATCTCCAAGTGTGAGTGTGAAGAGGTTGCAAAGAAAGTCGCAGAGTTGTTAGAGATTGGTTTCATTAAGCCAAGTTCTTCCCCCTATGCATCCCTTGTCTTGTTAGTCAAGAAGAAAGATTGCTCTTTTCGCATGTGTATCGACCACAGAGACTTGAAAAAAATCACGGTGAAGAACCACTACCCCATCCCACGTATTGATGACTTGTTGGATGAGTTGAAAGGGGCATGCTTTTTCACTAAGATTGACTTACGCTCTGGCTACCTATGAGGGAGGGAGATGAGGTCAAAACAGCCTTTAAGACTAATCATGGACTTTATCATTTTCTAGTAATGACTTTTGGGTTGACTAACGGCCCTGCCACATTTCAAAGCCTCATGAACAAAATCCTTCAACCCTTTCTGTTCAAGTTTGTGCTTGTTTTCTTCGATGACATCCTCATTTATAGCAATTCATCAAAGGAACACTTGGCACATGTCAAAAGGGTATTTTACATATTGAGAGAGCATGGACTCTTTGCTAAGGAGTGGAAATGCACCTTCATGCAGACATCTGTGGAGTACTTGGGACACATTGTGAGCAAAAATGGCATACACACTGACCTAAAGAAGGTGCAATGTGTTAGGGACTGGCCCACTCCTTCCACCACCACTTCATTGTGTGGCTTCTTTGGTCTCTCCTCATTCTATAGACGCTTCATTAAGCACTACGCCACCATTGTAGCACCTTTAACTGATCCATTAAAAAAGGATTTATTATTTTGGGATGCCACTGCTGATCATAACCTCAAGCAGTTAAAGTACATGCTTATTTCCGCCCCCATCCTTGTCTACCCTTGACTTCTCTAAGTTGTTTACCATTCATTGTGATGCAGTGGCAGGGGTATTGGTGCAGTATTATTGCAAGAGTATGGTGTGATTGCATTTGAGAGCTACAAGCTTGATGAGAAGGAGATGCAAATGAATGTATATGACTAGGAGATATTGGCCATCCTCTATATCATCAAGAAATGGCACCATTATTTATATGATAGCCGCTTCCAAGTAAAAGGTGACCATTGATTCCTCTAGTACTTCTTGACTCGGTCCACTTTGACTCCTAAGTAAAGGTGATGGGTGGCAACATTACAAAACTATGACTTTGATATCTCTCACACTCAGAGCAAGGATAATATTATGGCTGATTCACTCTCTCAGATGTGGGCATGTAGAGTATCCTCTATTTCAAAATTGCACAGTGATTGGGTTGAAGAGCTTCAAGAGGCTTACTTGTTAGATGATCCCTTCAACCACATCTTCCAAAAATTACAACATGGGATCATGGCTAAAAACTCCCAATATCACCTCAAGCATGGACTTATTTGGTCACATGGCAAGATTGTCCTCCCACACACTTCCCCCTACACTCAAAAGATCATGGAAGAGATGCATTCTTGCCCCACTGCTGGTCACTTCAGTGTTTTCAAAACATATGACATGATTGCTAAGAGATTTCATTGGAAAGGCTTATGGAGGGATGTCAAGGACTTTGTGACCAAATGTGTTCCATGCCAACAGAACAAGGACATTACACTCAGGTCCACTAGCCTCTTGCAGCCTCTCCCTATCCTTGAAGGGAAATGGACTCATATCACAATGGACTTCATCCGGACTTCATCAGTAGCCTTCTAGTGACCAAGAAAGGGTGGAATAGTATCTATGTGGCAGTTGATTGCCTCACCAAAGTTGCCCTTTTTATCCCCACTAAGACCCAATACACTGCCTCTCATGTGGCCACTCAGTTTATGGAATATGTCTTCAAGTTGCATGGCTTACCACAAGTCATAGTACATGATTGGGATGCAAATTTATGAGCAACTTCTGGTAGGCAGTTTTCACATCCATGGGGACCAAGCTTGCTCCATCCATTGCATACCACCTCAAGCTGATGGCCAAACTGAAAGTGTGAACAAATGGCTTGAGACATATCTGAGGCACTTTTTCCATGATGTACAACACAATTGGGATACGTGGCTCCACTTGGTTGAGTTTGCATATAATAACCCCACCCACTCTAGCATTGGAGTTTCCCCTTTTGGCCTTATACAGGTATAAGTTTCCCCTCCCCACAGTCTTATTTAATGATAAGATAAACCCTCAGAATCAAGCTGAGTTGGATCGCATGCAAGCCTTACTTCAACAATGTAAAGTGAACCTTTAAAAGGCCCAAACACACATGAAACTCTATGCTAATGAGAAAAGAAGGCATTTGGAATTCTAGGAAGGGCAATTTGTCCTTTTGAAAGTGCCTAAGTCCCACTACTCCACTCTCAAAGAGGACAGCAGTAACAAGTTGACCCACTGATTATATGGCCCACACCGAATCCTAAAGAGAGTTGGTGACTTGGTCTTCGGATAAGAACTTCCCCCTACCACCAAAATCCATAATGTGTTTCATGTCAAAAAACTGAAACCCTTCATGGGCTCCTTAGTGGACTAAATGGAAGAACTCCACCCATAAATGAAGAAGGCATCACTTAGTATATCCATGAGGCAATCATTGGGTAGTGAGATAAGCACTTAAGGTCTCAATAGATTAAAGAAATGTCATCATATGGCAAGGCCTACCCCTAGAAGAAGCCTCTTGGCCCCCCACAACCATTGTCAATGAATTTTCCCACCTCCAAGAGGCCCAATAGGGACTAAAGACTAGCCAGTTATGCCTCATTTGACCACCCTCTACCTACAGACTGCACATTTTTTTAGAAAATTTTTGTACTTATCCAAATCTCTGTATGTGCGTCCTACATAGACTGAAAGTACTCGTCATAAGCTCCATTTTGACATGTGGCACACCCCATTTGGACCAGCCTATTAGAAGTTATGACCCGTTTACCTCAGCAAGCCCGTCATGGACAACATGCTATCCCTCCCAGGGGGTCCACTAGGGTTTACTGTATGGTACCACATGAGTGTAAGGGAGGGGGTTATTTAAGGGAAGGAATGTACATTTTATAAGGTAAGGTCCCATAAATATGGGTAGATAAGGGGTATTTTCATATATTTCTTGCATGCAGGTGACGTCTCCTTATTACTACTAGTGAATCCCCTGTGCTGTCCCTATCCATTTTTCATTGTAAAAGGGCTCATAGTAGTACTCTGCAACCCTCCCTTAGCCCACCCATCACTCCCCTCCAGTTCTCTTTGTTTTTTAGGGTAAAAACCTTCAGGGTGGGGATGGATTGTAACAAGTGGGATATATACAAACTAGGGGTAACTAGACACCCAGTCACACTGATTGAGGTATACAAGGTGTAAGAGTCCTAAATTAGGGCATCCAATTATTATCAAGAACATACTTTTCACCTTCATCTTTAGTTTCCATGGCTTCCTCCTCCCTTCTCCCCTTTTTTATGTCTTTCTCTCTCCTCTTCTTCTTGCTCTCTTTCTCTCTCTTCAGCTCCTCTCCTCTCTCCTCTCAGCTTCATTCATTACAATATGCATTGCATTCCCTAACATTTGGGCATCAACAACTAGTGCCAACCAAGGATAAATATCAAATGCTAATAACATTGCATGTGGACTATTATAAAAATTCAAGAACTAATGTATATTAGTCCAAACCCAATGCCAATTATTAAAGCCTTCAATGCCAAGCTCTAGACATGTTTGTATGCATTTGATGAACCCGTTTCAAGTGCCCAAGGCTTGGGAGAGCTGCTCTAGACTCCTGAGGGAAGCTGAAATGTGGCCTACTAGTAGCCACACTGATGGCACCTTCAATCATGGAGGGGGTAGGGAGATGCAACAAGGCTTTGGCTAAGTGTGTGGGGTCCCCAAGGACCTAAGGAAGCTCCTTCTTGAAGGGTAAATACAACAAGAAGGTGTATGCTTCACAAGAAGCAAAGAGGCATGGCTGCCTTGTTGTTCATACCCTGTTGTGAACTGAAGTAAAGCAATAAAAGAGAGTTCCAATACCTTCAAATGAATGCCTTGAGGGTGCCCAAGAAGCCCAAATGTGAGCCCCAAAAGGATGAGATGACCAGAAGCTCGAAGGTGCGGCTATGGCTGCCAAGAGTGAAGATCAAGCTATAGGTATTCGAATGAATGTTGAATATGTGCCCAACCAAGCTAAGAGCTTGATGAAGAAGGATTTGATACCAATTGAAGGGAGGTGAGCCCTGAAGTGGAAGCATGAGTGAGAGCAAGAGCTATGGTGGAAGGAGCAGGAGAGAGAGAGAGAAAAGAAAGAAAGAAAGAAAGTTATATTAACGTCTTCTAAAGACCAAAACTGGCCTATGAGACAAACTGTGATACAACTGATGAGGTCCAGCTATCCAAAATAAAAGTGCTGAATGAAAAGCTAAAAACTGGAAACTGAAAATATGGTGCTGTGAGTGTGATAAGTGTCGTGTATGTGTATGTACGTATGTAGCTCTAGTACTCCAGATAATGGCTACAAAAGGGGGACGAATGTCGGCTGTGATAGGGGAACAACTGTCGGCTGTGATAAAGTGGTGCGATGTGTATATGTAACAGATGCAGGGAGATATACTATCCTGGGATGTAGTAGCAGTCGTCGAAGTTGCTAATAGCATGTGATCCCTCCTGGATGTAGGATGTGGTACATCGGCGGTGGAGAAAGAGCAAACTGGAGATCTGAGATCCAATGTGTTGAGTGTCGTCGGATCTCAGTCTGCTGTCGATGTAGATCAAGAATCCTCCGGATCTCCTGTCGGTGTGGCTGTGGGGTCCGAAACCCACGGATCCTCGTGCGACGTCGGGTACGCTGGTCCTCAGCCTGCTGTAGTGTGAGCCCGGAGGTCTGGCTGGAGGCTGGTACAGTAGCTCTCACTATGTCTGTCTGAAAGAACTGTGTAATAGTCATCTGGGTGGGCCCCTCTCTGACTGGGACCCGCTGTGTGCTCTGCTCTCTGATGTGCCATGTCTCTCCCAGAAAATGGCCAAATGATCTCTGATCCATATCAGTCATACATCCCTGAAGTGAGCTGCTCAATGTGTATCTAGATCTCAACTCTGAGTATGTCGGGCATCTGAGAACAAAATGCTCCTCACTCTCCACCTCTGATCTGCAAAGGGGGCATATCCTCTCCTCCCGTGGGATGCCACTGGCTCTGCCACTCTCAATCATAAGCAGATGTGATGATACCCTGAGCTGTCCAATAAGAACTCTCAATCGATGTGGCATATAGATCTGCATATATCTCGGAATCTCTATGAATCCCTGCTCTGATATGCTCAAGAACTGTGTATAATAATGTGCCATCTTCGATGGCAGTGGCTGTGCAGGGCTGACCCATGTCCTCTGTATATAAATATGCCATATCTCCTGACTGATGACTCTGTTCGTCTCAGAGAGAGAGAGGGTGTAAGTGGGAGCCTGAGTATCATATAGAAGAGGTGGGAGTCTATCAATGTCCAGCCCATGTCTGTCAAACCAAGTTCTAGTCTGTGCATACCATGATGTGGTATCCCTCGCTCGAGCCATCTCCTGAGATGCCATATATGCTCTGTATGCAATGCGATCTTTGTCCATATCCTGAAATCTGTGTAGGAAGCAGACTGTCTGAAATAATGCCTCGACTAGCATGGGCGGTGTGGCAAGCTCTGCTCGCACAATGTCATGTGGGACTGAGGCCTTGCTGCGAATCAATCTAGATATCATGATCACCTGAGGTCTCTCCATCAATGTCCATACATAATCGGCAAGGCCTGGCCCCCATATAGCTGCTCCATACATCAGTGCTGGAGTGACTAGAGTATCAAAGAGCCACCCCTTGGTGCGGGGCTCTTGGAAATGTGCCTGATGACACTGTCGCTCCATAAGAGCCAATGCTGAGTATCCTATAGTGAGGCGGTCACGAGCTGCCTGTGTCATCGAGAAAATCCCTGAAGCTGCTGTAAAGGTGACTCCCAAATATACATATGATCCAGTGACCTCAATACTCCCTCCTACTGCCATGAAAATACTATGTCTGCGTATCTGAGCTGATGTATGGAATATAAGAACCTTGGTTTTACCAAGGTTCACTGTCACGCCTCTCTGTATGCAAAAATCATCCAATGCTAATAAATGCTGCTGTAATCCCTGAGCTGAATCTGAGACCAACACAATGTCATCTTCATATAGTAAGATATGAACTGTGGCTTCACTGAGATCTATACCTCCACCGGCTCGCTGTTGAATAAACTCTGCTATCTCATCAATATATAGCCTAAATAGAGTCGGTGAGAGTGGGCATCCTTGTTTCACACCAATGGTGCTCACAAGGGGATCTGATATACCTCCCGGACATCTGACTCTGCCAGTAACCTGCTCATATAGTGCATAAATACCCCACATCATGTCATCATCCACCCCCAGATCAAGTAGGCGTTTGAAAAGCCTCTCTCTCGGAACCGTGTCAAAGGCTTTGCGGAAATCCACAAAGCAACAATACAATCTCTGTTTCTTCACTCGTGTCTGGTCGATCAGAAAACGGAGAGTGAAGATGTGGTCTATGGTAGAAAATGCCCGTCTGAACCCTGCCTGTCTGGGTGCGCGCATGCACTCTCTCTCTGCCAGCGTACTGAGCTCCTCCTCCATCACCGTGCCATAAAGTTTGGCCAAAACTGGCCCAATCATGATGGTCCTATATGTGTTAGGATCCATAGGATCCCCTGACTTGTGGATAGGTACAATGGTGTGCTCTGTCCACGAGTCAGGGAACCCCTCAGACAATGCACGGTTGAAGAGGTGAGCAATGAGTGGAGCCAATGTGTCTCTGCCATATATAATATGCTCTGCCTGAAGATCAAACTGGTCTCGAGCGTGGCCATGTTGTAACCGTGAGATAGCATGTTTCACCATACTAGTGGTGAAAAAGGATGAAATACCCGGTCTCGGTGTACATGGTGTGGGTATCAGCGGCTATGTGGGTACATGATATAAACTCTGTGCGTATCCATGCCATACTGCAGGGTCATGTATCGGTGTGGGTGAGCATGGTTCTCTGATCTACCTCCATGCCTCTGCACAATCTCTGCTCATAAGAAGATGATATATATCCCAATATCTCTCCTCCTCCCATTCCCCTTTTTACGGCGAGTCAAGCGGTGCATGCGTCTCTGCACTTGTCTGTGTGTGATCTCTCCTCTGGCCTCCAAATCGCGTAGCTGTCGACATAGATCTCTGCACTCATCATCATACCACCTGTTCTGTGGCATGGTACCGGTCCGAGGGGGGTGCGTGTATGTGTGATGTTGAAAACTGAGTGTAGCAGAATCATGCAGAATGCGTGTGATATCAGTGGTCAGTGTATCAAGGGGTGCGTATGGATCAAGTGACGTGATGTGCTCCTCCAGATGCTGTGAGTAAACATGTGAGAGCTCATGAGTGAAGTGTATGGTAGTATGCATGTGGGGTATGATATCTGTGGGTGGTGATGGTAATGAGGTGAGGAGTGAGAAACTGAGAAAGGTGTGATCCGCACCGAGTGGAAGTCTCCCAAGGCCGAAGGACTCGATAGTATGCATCCCATCGATCGGTCCGAGCAGATAATCTACAGTACTCTCGCCCCCCCATGTGGGAAGCATGTAAGACCTCCTAAATATGGCCATCGTGCCATCCCGTTATAAATAACGAGATGATGTCTACTACCAAGCTCAAGTAAATGCCCTCCATACCCTGTGGCGTCTGGCCTAGTATCTGCTGACTCCCGACTGATCCCCAACTCCTCAGGGTCTAATGCTCTCATGATCTCTGGCTACTCCATATCAAAGCTCTCACACTGTCGGCTCTGTGAGAGAGAGAGAGAGACTCCAAATGTGGAAACTCCAATAGTCACAATGTGTGACTGGCCTTCCCTTTATTCAAATGTCATTGAAAGAATGAAGAGACAACGATGGGTGCGTGCCGCTTGCAATGTGTGCAGGCACAAGTATTGTTAGTGTAGTAATACACAAGCAGCTAGGCAGAGGAACCTTTGCCCCTGACATCAAAACATATTGATTTCAAACACTTGTAATATTGCCAAAATCTTGTTGCATAACCTCATCCATGCATCTTCAATTCCTAGGTCGGTTCACTAAGCTCAAGAGAGAAAACTTGAGATAGAAGAGAAGGTGTAATTTCCAATTTACGCCCAATTTTTTCACTTTCCCTTAGCATAACAAGCTGATGTTGTGCATGTATATTATTGTTCCAAGATTCCCACAGCAATTCAACAAAAGACAACAAACCAATATGCTTGAGCCACCCTCTAGTGTTGGGCTTAGATGTATCCACAAAAATAGTACAATCTCTATTATTGATGTAGGTAAGTCACCATCTTCATCACTCGATATAGGTGGTGATTCTTTCGGTGTAGTTTGCTTTGACTTCAAAGGAATGAGCTCAGGAGCGCTATCACTGCAGTCGTCTTCTTGCCCCCCCATGAACCCCTCTCGGCTATTGTCACCCAATCTTAACAGGTAATTTTGATGCCTTCTTGTGCCTCGTTTTCACCATATCAACTTCAGCAATAACATGTGAAGAATCGGGTAGCAAGAAGGATGGAGAACAAGAACAAGGATGAAGGCGTGAACTCAGGTGATGGCACTACTGAGTAGGTGCTTCAAAAACCTGCACCAAACATCATGGCTTACTTGCCATGTTTCTCCCTTTCCCCCTTTTTCTAGCTTGACACTAAGTGAATCTCCTAGAAAAAAGAGGAAGCATGTTAAGTACTGATTACACCATGTACTCTCAATGAGCTTGACACTTGTCCTATGTCCCCTCCGTTGGTCCTCATGCAACTAAAATTCTATGACTTTATACAATTTTAATGTTAAAAAAATTGCAATTGAGTCTAGTTGCCCTTTTAACCCATCATTTACAAGTTTTTGGTCAAAGGTTAAAAATCCTTTCAAAGCATACTCTACCAATGCTAGAATGATACTTTTCCAAATCCTAATGTCTTGCAAAAAAACTATAAATATATATCCAACATCAGCCAAGTCCTCATGGCCTAGCTTTAATATCAAATAATGCCACCACTTCATGAGGTTCCATAATGCTTGCAATAATAATTTCAAAATACCCAACACCTTATAGAGCACCATGAAAGTTTGAGTAGCTTCCTTATGAAGATAAAAAACAATCTGAAAGATAATAACATCAGCAAACATCTCACAATGAAATAATGATACCCCATTTAAGAAATTAATCCATGCAAACTTATAGACAACCATAAGAGTGAGAGAATCATAAACTGCCTTATGAGGCAAAACCCCACTGTTGCCTAAAGCAACACTAAAGAAAGTTAAACCAAATTAATTGCAACTGTGGGCTTCTTGTGAACTTCATTACCTAAATCATCATAATTTGGTTGTACCGACCTCCTTAATCTAAACCCATTTATTGATGGCTTAATTATCTCACCCTACAAAGTAGCCAACACAAAAGTTCATTGACCCACATCTTTGACAACCTCATATGTACTAGTATACTACAACTTCAACTTTCCCAGATGCCTTCCAAGCTTTGAATTATATACCATGACAAGATCTCCCTTCTTAAATATCTTATTCTTAATGTGTAGATTTACCCATGCCTGTCTTCTTGACTACACCACTGCTGAAAGATAATGAGCTATAATCCGATCCTCTTCAAATTGCATTAACTGCTACAACATGTCATGCACCGAATCCTCATGACATAATCTATGGGTCACTGCCACTCTCAAGCTAGGAACTAATAACTCCATTGGGATCATAGCTTCAAGTCTATAAACTAGCTTAAACGGAGTCAAACCTATTGAAACCTTATATGTTGTATGAAAAGAACACAATTATTAGTGACTATCTTCTTAAGAATCCATAGCAAGATCTTTTTAGAACTCTCGACCTATCCATTTTCTTGAGGGTGATAAGGTGTGGATTTCTTATGCAAAATCATATGTTTAGAAGTCAACTCCTTAATCACTTCATTCAAAAAATGCTTACCATGGTCACTTACCAACTCTATAGGGTAACCAAACTGAGTCATTATATTATATTAGAGAAAGTGTGCCACACTTGTTGCCTTATTGTCTCTCAAAGCTTTTGTTTCAACCCACTTAGTGCAATAATTCGTACATACCAAAATATATTGGTTTTTGCTCTGACAGGAAGCTAGCTTGATAGGGCTCACAAAATCAATACCCCACTTTTGGAAAGGCTCCAAAGGCAAAACTAGATGATCTTGTGTCTTGTCTTTAGGCTGAGGTTGACCTTCCTACATACAGATAATGCCCTCCTTTGCATATTAATGAGCACCTTTAAGCACCATTGGCCACTACAAACTAGCTTGAAGAATCTTCTTACTTGTAATCTCCCTAGAGAAATGACCTCCTATCAGTCTCACATGTGCCTTATGTAGTATAGTGGGCTTATCTTCAACAATTACACATCTTCTCAACATATTGTCAATGCCCCTCCTATAGAGTACTCCCATAATAACCTAAAATTATCTCCTCTTCAATGCTAACCTTCTATGGTGATCTCTAGATAATTCTACAGGCATCACTCCATCAAGCAAAAAATTCAGCATTTGATCATAGAAATAATTGAATTGATTCACCTAAACACTGAACAACTGACCATTAGACAACTGATCATTTATCCCTGATGCAAGGTCTGCTGACTCTATTCTACTCAAAAAATTAGCTACCAACACATACTCTTTCCTCGATGTATACACTATTTTATAATCAAACTCTTACAAAAGAAGCATCAACCTTGCCAATCTTCATGTAAGCCTGCAGTTTTTTAATGAGATACAATAAAGTCAATGATCCACATGAAAATTTACTTGATTCCCCAACAGGTAATATCTAAACTTCTATAATGCAAATATCATTCCACGAGCTTCCGTTTCAATCACTATATAATTCTTCTCAACTATTGTAAGCCTTCTACTTGCATAGCAAATAGGTCTAAACCAGCCTACAACCCTTTCCTGCATCATCAGAACTGCACCCACCACCATGTCAGATCCATCAACAAATACATGGAATGGAATGTCCCATTGCGAAGGTTGTAAAATCGGAGCTACTACCAACATCTTCTTCAATATACCAAAATATTTATCATGGTCATGCCTCTAGACAAATTGAACTCCCTTCTTAGTAACCAATGTAAGAGGAGCACAAATATGAGCTAAATACCACAAATACCTACGTGCCATTTCACTTGCCCCATGAAGCACATCACTTCTTGAACTGTGGTAGGTACATCAGTCTTTTGAATAGCCTATATTTTCCTTGGATCAATAGCCATACCTTCCTCTGAAATAGTATGACCTAACATAAACCCTCTTTTAGCAACAAAAGCACATTTAAATGGGTTAAGTGACATCCCAAATTGATGGCATCTTTCAAAACACAACATAAGATGCTACAAGTGATCTGCTTTCTTGCCAAACACACTGCAATCATCTATGAAAACCCTCATAAAAGAAGTGAGATATGGATCAAAAGATTTATGAGTTGCACCCTAAAAACTTAGATGGTCCATTTTTAGACCAAAGTTCATAACAATACTTACAAATGCTCCCCACTCCATTATAAAAGCGGTCTTATCCATATCATTTGGATCTATTCCAATCTGATTATATCCGGAGAAAACATCCATAAAATTGTAAATCTCATGGCTTGCTATATCATCTAATAAAGAATCTGTAAATGGAAGAGGGAATGGATCAGTTATTGTTGTTACATTCAATTTTCTATCATCCATGCAAACCCATAACTTGCCATTCTTGTTGGGCACCACTACAATAGGTGACAACCAAGTCACTTCATTCACAAGCTTGATAAAGCCAACTCTAAGAAGTTTGTCAATATCTTCTTTCACCTGTTTAGCATAGTTAGGATTCATATGATACCTCTTCTGAATATGATAGGTTTAGCATCTGCCTTCAAGTTAATTCTATGATGACACACCCTTGGATCAAATCCCTTCATGTTAGTATACTCCCAAGCAAAAATATCCTGAAATTCTTTTCATAGATTCATCAACTGCTGCTTAAAATCTTCCTCAACAAAAATACTCACCTTTATCGATTTAGAATGGGACTCGACATCCAAATACACTTCCTGAACATCATCTTCAAACACTCTAGCTGACTTACTCATAGTGTGTTCATATTTCAACTCCACATCAATAATACCTTGCCAACTTGCTCTATCAAAGTCCTCCTCTATTTTTTATGAAGGCTTTTGCTGCTCCTTGAGTATCGCCATATCAATTCCTTTACCCCCCTTAGGGTTGCTAGTGCTTTCTGCACAACCAATGTAATATCTTGTTGTATCAAATCATTGTCTTGCTATATGGGGTCCCTATCTTCTAAAAATGGTAAACCTACTACTTGCAGTGGTAAATATGCTTTTGGAGGCAAAGGTGCTGCTGAAAAGACAATATATTGAGACAGAATATTATCAACATCTACCTCGAAGACTAGTACAATAGTAGGATTAGCCTACGTAAAATGAGTGCCTCTTCATCATCTTCAATCTCAAGTGCAACATTTATTGTTTGAGTAGCCAATGGACAGTATTTGGGTTTCAATACCACTTGATTAACTATAGATAACTTAACCTCCTTACCACCATGAGGAATGATTGTTGTATTTGAACCCTAATCCTATGTCAGCTTGGCTAATCTAGACCAAGGTCTTTCTAGCAACATGGTATATGAATCCCCTAAACCTTCCATGTGGAGAACGACAAAGCTTACCTTGAACTTCAGCCATGCTACTCGAATAAGTTGATTCTTTAATATCCCCAATATTTGAATTCTCTGTTGTTCTATTATTTTAACTTGAAATGATGCTGCCACCAATCCCTATAGTTTGTGTGCCAAATACAACTCTTCAAGTAATATATTAACTCTTGAACCCCCCTCTAATAATACACTATCAAATTTACTACCCAAGTATTCCACTTGAATAGTTGGAGCCTCGTTATCCACCATCTCTAACTATGTGGGGATAATTGCTTGACATTCTGACATTGGCCTACTATCAATATCATACTATTTCCACACTTTTTCTTGATTCAGCATAATCTTCGCTAGGATATTTTTCTTAAATCCTGGAATCAAATCAAGGATTTGTTCCAAAGTTTACTGCAATGAGGAATTAGCTAATGCAGCAAAAAATTCATGAGAACCTTGAAACTAACCATATGAATCCAAGCTTTGGTGCTGGTCACTAAACTACATTTCTGTCAATGGCATATCCTATTGTTTTTCCTCATACAACAATTGACTCTCTTGGACCTCATGCGAAAATTCTGCGGAATCAAACTGTTTTAAGTGCTTCTTCTTCAGCAACTTCAAAATTTCTTTGGAGGCCACTTCCCTAGCCTTTTCTTGGTCATCCCAATTGATCCCAATTGATCTTCTACCTGGCTTCAACCCTAGAGGCTAAAATTTTTGTATCTTTTGGACATTCTTCCACAATTATATAGTTTGAGCAATCACAGCCTACCTGCAACTCTAACCCATGCTAAATTATATTGAAAACACCCTTACTTGGTGCCTCTTCTGAAAAAGCTCTTTAACTTGCTACTCCATTTTTTGGGTTGCTTCCTGCTAGTCCTCCAAGACTTCTGTATGTATCTCAACAAGAATGACTATTGTGGGTGCGAGTGGTTGCTATCCACGAGGTAGTCCTACTGGTTGCATTCCTTGCTACTTTGGTCTGTATTCCCCTTTCAGCCCTATGGCATGCCCATGACTCGCAGTTAGGTCCTGATGTATGTCCCTGTCTGCCATAGTAATAGCAATGTCCTCATTGCCTCTACTAGGAATTATTCCACAACCTTGGCTAGTCATTGCACCATTGCTTAGGTGGCTGACCCTTCCTACCAAAACCTTTGAATCCTTGCTATTGTGCCATCTTAGGTGTAATTTGGTTTATTGGTGCTGCTAGTGGTACTATGTGTTGTCTTGCATTCCACATCACTAGGTTATACTAGCATTATCTAGCCGCATGGCCCACCTTCTGACATATACTACATGACTTCACATTCCAAGAAGTATTCATAGCTCCCATATCCAACAATTGTTTCTTTATTTTCTTCTCCAACCTTTTTTCCAAGGCTGTCCTTTCCTCGTTTTGTTTCTACTCCTTTTTATCCTTAGAAGAACTCTTATCCTTCCTAGATTTCTTTGTATCCCCTCTTCTGATGCTGTCTACTCCGATCATCATCTAAATTGCTTGATTTGGTATCCAACTCAAAACTCGATGAGGTATCCTCTTCATCACTACTATCCCTTGAATCAAAATCATCAGAATCATTAGATTTTCTCATTCCAAGTCTTTTTTCCACCCATTGTGTAGCTTTAGCTAGTGCATCTATGGTGTTATTATTCCCAACTTCTACATTAGCAATTGCTCCTACAATAGCTTTATCCAACCCCTCAACAAAGTATGAATATTGTAAATCCAAAGAAGGCCTATCTTGTTGATTCAACCTGTTCACAAGGTTCTTAAATTTTTGGGCATAGTCTTGGACCAACATGTTCTTTTGTTTGATTTTCTTCACCCTCTTTGGCACATCTATAGATGTCTTATATTTTCTAAATCTGCTTTAAAAAAGTTTTTTAAAGGCCATCATATGTAGTAAAGTATCCAACATCATGCGTACTATACCAATCCATGGCCTTACATTTAATGGTTGCTGCAAATTGCTATAATTTGACTTGATCCCCAAATATATGGTTAAAACTGCTAGCAACCCATCTTGTCTGAAACTGTGCCACATGACAATCTGGATCCTCTTTCTTCTTACCTGAAAACTTAGATGCCCTGACCTTAAGATTGAGTGGTGGGTTGGGATTCATAGCTCTCAAATTTTTCTTATTTAATGGAGTTAATGGACCAAAGCTAAGAGACTTCTTCACAATGATTACTTTATTCCTTCGCAGCACTACACTTCCCAGCACACCAGATGTTGTAACATTTCTGTTACATGGTCTAGAGGAGTTGAGCTATCATCCAAATTAGACACTTCATTTCCACCTTCACGAGTACTTGGAGGAGATTCGATAGATGCAGTAGGGGAATGATACACTATGATAGTACCAACAAAGGTACCAACATCCCAAACTTCCCCTTCAAACAATGGAAACTCCTCTTCATCCAAGATGCCAATTCCTCCTGCTTCACTACCATCATTCTGCAACAACCCCTCTTGTTGTCTTATTAATAACCCTATTAATTCTCATGATCTTCTTTGGGTCAGGATAACATTTGATAGATGCAAGTAATTCTTTGACGTAACTGGAAAAATACAAAATTAAACCTTTAAACTATAGCATCCTGCATCAAACAGTCTGCCTGCTTAAGGTCTTGACAAATATTTCAGATTTCTGACATCAATGAAGAATATTTTAATTAAGCTTTGAATCCAAAAATAGAGAACAACATAAAAAGGGTTGTATCATCTTGCTTCCAACAATGCATTACTACTTCATACACTACATTCTGCTTCATGTAGGAATTTTGCTTCATAGAGGAACTACTGCTTTATACAAGAAATTTGCTTCATGTAGAAACCTCTGCATCATGCAGAGAACCCTTCAAACTGCATACAGAAAATTCATTTTTTTTCCATAAAACAATGTCATTTTTCACAAATCTCAAGTACTACTTCAAGTCTCTACACAAATTCTACACCAACAAAACCTTTCAAACTGCATATAGGAAATCAAGTCTTATTTCCCAAAATAGGGTCATTTTTTACATAGCTTCAAATTCCAGGCATCGATTGAAGTCATTTTGCTATTAAACTTCCACACTAGAGAGCATGGTAGCATCGCGAAAGTGTTGTTGCCCTAATCTATACCAGAATGCATAGTAGGACATATAGTGCCTCATAGGGAAAATACCTAATCTTATATCAAACAACTCATAGAAACTCAAAGATAATCACATAGAAACATACGAACACATATTTCATCACTAATACTCAGAGAATTAGAAATAGAACACAAGGAACATGCTAAAAATAGAGTAGAAGCATAATGAATGATGGCACCAACTATCGGATCTAATATATTATGATAAGAATCCACCATACACAGGTCATGAACATCAGAGATGATCCCAAAAATGAGAATGACACTCGTTTTCCCCTTCTTCATGTTATGTTTTTATAATTGCCTACAAACTGCACTTCATGGGGCATACTACTTCATGAGGCATTTAGGGGCTATCCCACACATAGAAGTAATATGACTAAGGCAAAACCATGCTAAGGGTAGAATACATGAAGTGTAAAACCATGGCTAACAATATGCACATGTCATTTCAAATATAGTCAAATAGGACCTGAACCATTAACTGGCTTGAAGCCACTTTTGTGGAAAATTACAATACTAGTATTAAATCCTAGGGATTGAATGATTATTCTATAGTATACACATATGTATAGCATTAGTAATCCATGATATATAATAATACGTATAGCCCTAAAAAGAAGGTTACAGTAATATTATGAAAGTTGTGAGTAGAACTTTTTAAAACTCTCACATAAGTGAAAATGGGTTCATAATAATGTGACATAAGTCGCAAATAGGGGGTTTTCTAAAACTCTTTTGATCACATGTGATTTGAACTCTTTAAAAAGAGTGAATCTTTGGATTTTCATAAGAAGTCTATAGATTTAGTTATGTTTTCATAAAAGACCGATTTAAGAATTTTGGCTCAAATCCAAGATTTGGGCAACATTTTCTTAGTCTCATGGCATGGAACATCTCTGGGCAAACTTTGTTCAACCAATTTACAAATTTTGGTCAAATAACACATTTTGGCATCATTCTCTTTTTTCACATGGTGTTGAACTTCAAGATCAAACCCTTCATGAACTGATGAGATTGATTTCTAATAGAGCTAGAAAATAAGAGAGATTTCCAAAGTGGCTTGTCATCTCTAAAGCTCATAACTTTCGGCTTAAGAGATCACAATTTTTGATACTCAACCTTTAGATTTGCCAAGTTGGAAAATTTCATGACGTTGAGACTTCTTTGAGAGACTTGAAGAGTTATAGTGTGGATATCCAAGGATAAAAGTTACCATGAAAATTTAAAATATGGTTCTTTTGTAGGTCACATGCACTCATATATAAACAATATTTATGCTTGAAACTATATTGCATGAAGGTAGGCTTGAGATTGCTTGATGTTTCCTTATAAAATACAATTGGTTTTAAGATTGGGACTCAAAATATCAAAATAAAGAAACTACACTAAAAAGAAGTAAATGGAATTAAAAAGGTAGGCAAAAGCATTAGTAGCTTCAAGTCTAGACAATCCTCTTCATCAAGCTCACACTTGAGGCTTGGTTTTTCAATGGAAGACCTCGAAATTTTGGCATCCTTAGGCTATCAATACTTCAAAGCAACATATTTCAAGAATCTCATCTTCTTCAAGCTCACACATGAGGCCCGTGCTGTTATAAGACCTAGATTTACCAACTTCCAAATGTCCAAATGGTTAATTAGGCCTTGCTCAAACTTGTCATCTTACGTATGCTCAATTTTGGAATTGAGGTTCTCTACTTGAAGCTCACTTCACATTTTAGTAGGCACAGTCCTTTTTTAAATGACTCTGATTATTTAATTCTCAAATGGAGCTTTACACTAACAACTTGCCTTAGTTTCTTTAGTAGGTGTGTATTTGGGGTTTCAGCATCATGATGGGTGGGCTATTTAGGCTACAAGCGATGTATATAAGAACATCCAATATCGAATTGGCATCTTCCAATACAACATGTCCATTTGATGCTTTTCATTACCACTTCATCATCCATTGTTTGCTATTATATAGACAAGTTCCTATGCAATAATAATTTGACATATTCTTGATGGATGCAACTTTACCAACTCCCTTACCCTAAGCTTCTTATCTCTTATATTGAAACTCATGTCAAGTGAAGCTCCTCTACATGCTCAATTTCAAATTTGACCTTTACAAGATGGTCAGGAGGCTCAATTGTATATTTGATTAACATGAGTCCAAATCTAAATAAACATCAATTCTCAATTTGGATTGGTAAAGGATCAATCTTGTTTTAATACTTTTGAGTATTTGAGTTTAAATTTAAATGCATATGAGGCTTAATCTTAGATAACTTGATAGGAGTCTCAATTTCAAGGGATGTGAGACTCAATCTTGAAATTAAGCTACATTAGACACTATTGTCTAAGCATTAGGTTCAATCCTTCTAATCACTTTGGTCTCAATTGACTCCGAAAACACTTTTGGATTATTAATATGAGTGTTACATTAAACATTATTAGCTAAGTTTTACATTCGGTCCTTGTAATCACTTGAGATGTTTGGTCTTAGTCTCAATTGACTTTGAAGTCATTCTTGGCAACTTGATACGAGTCTCAATTTGAATGGACACAAGGTTCAATTTTAAGATTGAGCCTCATCTCATGCAACTCTATTTAAACAATTATGAAAAATAGTTGTACATATAGCCATATTACAATGTGTTAATTTTATTATTTTAAGAAGTAAACTATAAAGTGTCGAAAATATGCCTCTCGCCCTTTTTAAATTCAATAGAAACTATCTTAAGTTATTTTGCCAAAAATTTTACAAATTGTTATATGTGTTAAGATTTTTTCGTTTTCTTTCAAAGTGGCACTTGAATAAGTGGCAATTTTTCTAAATGTGTCTTATAAGCAATAGTATTTTCCAAGATTGATTGGATAGGCAACAATATCCTTTACTATTATTAATGGAAGCTAGGAAGGGGGCACGTGTCCACTCTAGGCTTTCCCCAAACACACTCTTGATAGCCACATGTCACCCAACTGTGAAAGAAGGCACCTGCGAAGGTGCAAATATCCCGTAGCCATAAGAGATTCACGATGTGGGGGGGGTGGGAGGGGAGCACCTATAAAATGAAGGGGTGTGAGTGTTGCAATCTGATAATGTGTAACTATCCCATATAGGCACAAGAGCTCTGTGAGGCCACCGAGGGGGAGGGGTAATGTGGGGCAAGGTGGGGGAGGGGAAGAGTACCTATAAAATGAAGGGGTATGAGTAATCTAATCCCCAAAGTTTTGGTGGCTATCAACTCTTGATTGGGAGTTGAAAAGTGATCTCTTAGCATGCTTTTCAACATGCATTTTAATTAAATGAGAAATGGCTTCTACAAAAAGGATGTTTCCTTTTGAAGGTAAGTGTGGTTGAGATCTCTTGAAATAATGAAACACACACAAGGTTCCTTTAGAGAAAAACAAAGATCGGAAACACACACACACACACACACACACACACACACACACACACACACACACACACACATAGAGAGAGAGAGAGAGAGAGAGAGAGAGAGAGAGAGAGAGAGAGAGAGAGAGAGAGAGAGAGAGAGAGAGAGAGAGAGAGAGAGAGAGAGAGACCCTGAAGGGCCCCTCTCTCACCGCTGATGCCCGGTTAGAATTTTGTAGGTTTTTTCTAACTACCTATGTAGGGGGTGCAACCCAATACTACAAGTGCCTCTTAATATTCATTATGTAATATTTGTATTATATAATATTATATTTATTCTTTCATGACTCTATTGTTGCAAGGCATCTCGGGGGTTCTACCTTATCAGACATGTACAATACCACATGAGTTCAAAAGAAATATTTAGTAAAATTTATAGGATTATGTTTACCAAAGAGGTTTTTAAATGAAAATTTGAAAAAAAAATCGTAAGTTTAGTAAAGTAAAAGGGGTCATTTTAAGGCCTTATAACATATAAAGAAATGGTATTTCTTAATATCCTTTGAACGCACGTTATATAGATGACTTCTTTTACGTGGACCCATCAGGCGGCGTAGACGTAGCCTTGCACCACCACAAGTGTGTGACTCTAATCCTGTAGGGCATATTCTTGAGGTAATTCATCCATAATATATAATGTTAGATAAATGTATGCATAATGTAATTGATAAGTAGTCCCATAAGGACTTCCATATCAACATTATACACAATAGCTCAATGAGCAAGGATTGGATATTCATGCATCATGATTACAATCATCAATGTACTGACTAATATTCCTCTCCTTCAAGATAGAGCACTCTATCAATGATTGTTCACAACAATCAATTTTCTAATTACCATTTGGCATTAGCTCCTTGGGCATTGTTTCATCATAGATGGTCCATGCCAAGGTTCACAATTGTATGTATATTCAAGAAAGTAACCTATCTTAAGGATGTACACATATAATAGGTGGTCTAATAACCAATTTTAGCCTCTTTCAGTCCCCTAGAATCTTTGTACAATTGCATTACATCTTTTTCATCCTACTACATGCATAGTTTTTGGTTGGTCACATGAATAACAAGAAAAGACTAGTAGTTTATTCTTGCATGTGGTGGTCCCCCCAATGAATGCCTTTATTTGCCTTACTTATGTTTTTTCTTTTTTCCTTTTCTCATTTTCAAAGCGACCAATCAAGCCTTTAGATATATTATTTGTTTCTCTTATACTAACATGTGGAAAATTATGTTGTAAAGAATAGAGCCAAAATGGATAGTCCAAAGTTTATTCAAAAGCCCTAGGTTTTTTAAATGTGGGATATATCCATTTATATATCAAATATATCAATATCTAATTAACCTTACTATATATACATTTACATATGAATTTATATTAAATATCTAATGTTGTATGCATGCATACATACATACATACATACATAACATTTATCTAATATTTACATTATGTAATATTCATATGATACACTATTATACTAATACATATATAATACATAATAAGTACATATTAAAATTTATATAATATCTAATATATATAAATATGTTAATATTTATATTATACAAATATAATTTTTATATTTTATATATATATATATATATTATACATTAAAATATGCTAATATATTATATCTCATTTCAATATTAATGTTGTTATGATGGTAATGTCTTCTAAATTTAGAAGTCTCATTCAATAGTTATAATATAATGAGTACCAACATGATCATTCACATATCTCTCTTCAATACCATTGTCACTCTCATTGCATGATGTATTCATATTACTTGACATTATACACGAAGTATTTTGGTCATAAATTAATTCCTTATCCCTTAAGACACACATTGCACCAAACTCATACATAGATGTTGCCCATAGAATACATGACTACTCACAAAAAGGTTATTCCTTTGGCTGACTTACTTGCAGAAGAAAATTCCAAGTCTAACTTGGAGATTTTCAACCACATAATTTGCATTCACCATACCAACTTATGATTGTGGATTGGAAGGTAGAGTTATCACACCATCAAAGAGAATTCAAGAGGAATGGAAATTATGCAATATAATTATATAGGATATCAATGTTGCCACACCATGTATATCAATGTGGATATAATTATATATAATCATATTGCCATATAAAGCATACATAAAGATTGAAATGTGTTAGCAAATACTAATAGTGGTGCTTCAAAGTTTGGTCCAAAGCACCAAACCTAAGCTAGTGCATAGCACTAGCCATGGTGTGAAGCACTTGAAGGAGACTAGGCACGGTGTGCCTAGTGTAACATTATGAAATATGAGGTGAGGCTTTCCACATGTAGCAAACAACTAAACTATGAGTTGTCCATTTCATCATGTCTATCAAGAAAGATGTTATGTTTTGCTAAACGATCGATATCCAAAGTCAGTGATTATATATTTTATTTCCACATAGAGAGTACTTTGTTAAGAAATCCATTGTATCATGTACATTCAATAGATGTTGTGAAACATCCTTACATATAACGTTGTTAAATAACTAAGATAACACCATTGCATCATAAACTTTTACTATTGTTTCAAACCTTGACAATTTAGATTTGTATATTTGTCTTGAAATGTTACATTATAACAACACTCTTGATTATTTCATGTGCTTTATGCACGTAGTCAAGGTGGATCTTGCAACCTTTAGAAAAAGAAACCAATGCCTATTCATAGGGTTGGATGTACTCCCTCGGGGAAGTTACTATATGTATATCCTCTACATCATGTGCATTCAAGGCCTATTTATAAATATCCTTATCTGTGAAACTTTCTTGAATAAAATATAACCCTTTACTATTTAATTTGTAAATAATCCCTTTATATTATACCCTTCTATATGTATAAAAAGTATAAAAAATGTATTTTAAAAATAACTTATTTTGAACCCACGTGATGCACACATATATTCATGAGTAACTTACTCGAGCGTACTGCTCCCCAATATTTTCAAACATAAACACCTACTTTGAATGCCCTTTTGAGTTATTGAGAAAAGAAGAGAGATTTTCTCAAAGTTAATTCCACCAAGACATTTTGTAATGTTTCTAGCGGCAGTTCAATCATTGTTATTAATTAGATGGCCAAAATGCATGAACTCTATCTGTTGAAATAATGCAAACTTATACTAATACTCAATTTAGCTATCACTTGAGTTGTAGGTGACACTGGGTTGACTTTTATGGTCATGTAAAGCTCCAAAGAAATAGGCTAGGAAAAAGGGGCATCACGAACAATTAAATTAGGATTATTGACGTTTGTTGATGTACAAGTGTTTCCAACCCAAAATAATGTTATGATGTAACGCTTTCTAGGCTTCTTTGAAAATCTTATACACATAAACATAATTCTTTAGGATTTTAAGTTTTGCACCTTTTTAGATTATTATGTCAAACAATGTGAACATTGCATGGTGCATGATGTAAGACGATTTTTAAGACATCATTTACGTCGCTATTCGTGTGCAACATCACTTCAAGGACCTATGATATGATATGAAGGTTCAATTTTGAGAAAATCTATGAGTTGCTCACCTACACAAGCATTAAAAACACAATTTAAAACACTCATAGCACATTGTGAATGTTTTATAGTCTTAGTGTGGTAGGTATTACGTGAGGTAAAGTTAAAGGCAATGCTATATAATTTTTCTATATATACCATGACAAGTTCTTGTTAACTTTCAAATGTGCTATGCTTTTTGGTGGTTGGGTGCATGAGAGTGTAGGAAGCAATGGAGTCGAATGAGAAAGAGGAATTGGCTGAATACATGTGCAATTTGGGACAAATCTGTGAAGGATACCTAACACGATAAACGTAATGTTAAGGATCTTCTAGTTCACTTTTCATGAGGTTATAAAGGTTGCACTATTGACAAGGTCTCTATTTATTCAGCATGTGACCTCCAATAACCTTTTATTTATGAAGTCAGTTGTGCGTAGGGCATGTGTGAGCATCGTTTGGAAAGAGTAGATCTATGCACACATGTTGAGTAAGGAAGGAGAGAACATGTTAAGAGAGAAAGGCCAATAACCTCTTTTTTGGGGGGGAGGGTGCAATAATTAGAGAAATGAGTGGGACAAGTGAGGGCTAGGGGGATTTATAATAAGTTGGTGTGACTGGGGTCTCCATTAGCTTTGACAGAAGAAGTGGTGGTAGTAGTTTTCATGAGAGGGAATCTGTGGGGGGGTGGTGGCTGTGGTTGGGGGAAAAGAGCACAGGAGGGAACACACGGGGAATCCGTGAGGCCGAATAGTTACAGGTTAGATCCGGGAAAAAGGAGATGGAGAATTTACAGAACTACTAAAGCAGACTGCGTATGGGGTAATATAAATAGCAGAGAGGCTAAGCAGGTGAGTAGTGGGAGTGATGGAGATGATGATCATGTGGTGACTGCGCCAGAAGGGAGAGGGAAAGGGAAAGGAAGGAAGGAGATGATGGCGAGTAGAGAGGGCGACAATATAACATCAGCAGCAGCTGCAAGCATTAAATCGGCAGTGGTGGGCAATCACAATGGCGCCGAGAAGGTTAGAGGAGGAGGCAATCATCATCATCATCATCATCACAGTAGTAACAATGATGGTGGTAATGATGATTACAGCCGGTGGGTGGACTGGCGCTGCAAGCCCATCACTGCCGTCAATCCAGGCGGAGGACGGCGGGGCGCCTTCTTCACCATCGGTATACCGCGGTTTACACCTCATCATCTCGGCATATTTTCTGAACTTTTCATATCGTCAACAAGCTCATCTTCTTTGCTAGTCTCAGTGGCCGTCCCTTTGAATGAAGCTCCCCGTCCCCATCGTAGAATCAGTCATTCACTCTATTTCGAACTTCTTCTTTGCTTACCAAACTCGTCTCTGAGTTCCCTCTCCAACAGATTACTCAAAAGCTCGTTACATACACTAGGCACAAAGAAAGGACAGGGGCCTAGAGAGAGAGAGAGAGAGAGAGAGAGAGAGAGTGTGTGTGTGTGTCTAATGGGAATTATAATAACCAAGTCTTGCACTCTATTATCGGCTCTCAATTAACAACTCTAACATGGCATGGTTCATGCATTCTTCCCAACAAGTATTTCTAAGCTAATCAATTAACAATGGACACATCATCATCTGGCTCATGTATTCTCCCCATCAATTATTCCTTAGAAATGTATAAACATGGCCATAGGTTGTTCATCAAAACCTTAAGTTATTTCCCATATGTTGAAACAAAAGAGGAATTTGAAACCCCTTGTCTCGTGCACAATCATGGGGCGGGGTTAAAAAACTCACAGTTCTACCCTACACTAATTTCCTCCATAGCATCCATGATAATTTTAAGTTTTCCAAGTTTTTCATTATCATTTCAAAGGAAAATTCCCTCCAAAATTTGTTTCTAGCCATATGCTTAATATGCATCGACAGTATATATTTTCTCTTGGATCTTAAAAACATGTATTGCGGCACATGTGGACAGTTTCTGCAGGCTTTGGCTACTTTGCCTTTAGTGGCATCTATGCAAATTTAGTCTTATACCTAATCAAAGTGTGGGGAGAGAGCAATGCAAGTGCTGCCAACGACCTCACCAACCTCCTTGGCACTCTTTTCTTCACTAGCCTCTTTGGTGCCTTCTTGGGTGATGCCTATTGGGGTCGCCTTTGGACCGTGGTCGTCTTCCAACTTACATTTGCCATGGTAACAAATTCTATTTAGCATTTACTCTTGTAGCACCTACTTGGGCCATGGTTGTCTTCCAACTTATGTTTGCCATGGTAACAAATTCTATTTAGCTTTTACTCTTGTAGCACCTACTTGGGCATATCAAATAATTATCCCACCCCCAAAATAATTTCTATATGAGATCATCCATCTCTCATAAGTGAATCGAAATCCATCAACCCTATTGAGTAGGTTAAATAGGGATAAACCTAAACACTTTGACTCATTCATTACTGATTCAATGCAATCTTGTTTTGTGTTCTTACAAAATAACAATTGCTTCCCTTTGTACAATGGTATCTAAGTAGACACTGTCATTTCACAAATTCATGGCCAATACCTAAGGTGACAACCTAATAGCTATATCACCAAGCAATAGAAGTGGTCTTCTTTCTTCTAGTTAGCATACATGAAAAGTAAATGTCCATTCATATAGTTGTAGTTCCTTTTACAACACAATATTTAAGTATACTTATCCATCATTACTTGTACATATTACCAATGTGACACTAAAGTTTTTGTTTTTCCATGGTTTGATCATTTGGGTAAAATCCAACTTTGAAATGTAGGGTTGTGTGTTGGTGGGAGTGGTAGCAACCATGCAAGAGGATAGCCACACAACAAGAGCAAGCTTGAAATCATTCTTATTTGGGGCCTTGTATATAACAGCACTAGGGAGTGGATCCTATGAGCCTGCGATCGCTTCCTTAGGGGCAGACCAATTTAATAGTGCTAGGGAGAAGGCCACTTACTTCAATTGGATGTTTGTCGCATGCAATGTGGGCCAGCTACCTGCTCTCACCCTTCTCACTTACCTAGAGAATAGGGGATCATGGGCATTGGGATTTTGGATATCTAGTGCTGCAGTACTCTTGTCCCTACCCATCTTTTTAGTGGGTGTCCCCTATTATCGCCAATACAAGCCTGGTGGCAACCCCTTTATTCGCATTCTCCAAGTTGTTGTTGCTGCTGCTCGAAAGTTCAAGGTCACTCCCCAATTTGACCCCAAACTCCTTCACGAAGTTCCAGGTCACTACTCCATCATCCAAGGGTGTCTCAAAATTCAACATAGGGACAAATTCAGGTCAATACTAAACTTTTCAAAATTATCATCTTTATTGCTTTCATAAGCTAAAGTTATGTGCAAATGTTTGCAACTTCTTTTTCTAGTTTAAAAGTGATTAAAATCATTAATGTTTAGTCCATGTTTCTCATATCTGCTTCTAAGGCTATTCATGAAGTCTCAATTTTTAATTTTGGTTGTGCACAACATAGATTCTATACTTGAAATCTACCCCTTTATAGATTACAAACTTATAAGGGAAATTGTTTATGGAAACTATAGGCAACACATACCACAATACAAATAGAGGGGGAATTGAAAGAGAATCCCTTATTAATGTAGTATCTCAAAGGAAATTATGCGTGTCCTAAAACCATTTCAATAGAGAGGGGAAACAGAGAGAATCCCTTATTAATGTAGTATCATTATGCATGTCCTCAAACTATTTGTGTGTGTGTGTGTGTGTGTGTGTGAGAGAGAGAGAGAGAGAGAGAGAGAGAGAGAGAGAGAGAGAGAGAGAGAGAGAGAGAGAGAGAGAGAGAGAGAGAGAGAGAGAGAGAGAGAGAGAGAGAGAGAGAGAGAGAGAGAGAGAGAGAGAGAGAGAGAGAGAGAGAGAGAGAGAGAGAGAGAGAGAGAGAGAGAGAGAGGTTGAGAGAGAGAGAGAGAGAGGTTCTCCAGGAGATCTTAAAACCTTTGATAGAGATACAAAGTGTGTAGAAAGTGTAGTAGATACGTGTATCAATCTTGAGCTACTTTATAACAATATTAATGCACATAATATGTTATACTTTTTGAATCTCATATAAAGGGTTTAATGGTTGCTTTGTGATGTTACCCTTGCCCATAGATGGTTGGATAAGGCAGCTACAATCACAAAGGATGATGAGAAAAATCAAAATAATGTAAGCCCATGGAAACTTTGCACAGTTACACAGGTTGAAGAAGTGAAAGGTTGGATAGGCATAGTTCCTATCCTAATTTTTGGAGCACTAGCTCAAGCAATGTTTGCACAAATGACTACTTTATTTGTGGAGCAAGGAGCCATAATGGATGGCACTGTTGGAAAATCACATTTCAAAATTCCCCCAGGTTCATTACAAATAGTGGCTATTCTTGCTGCAAGTGCCTTTGCACCTGTGTATGATTACATGATTATTCCTCTAAGCAAGAAATGGACAACAAATCCCAGGGGTATCACATCCTTACAAAGAATGGGATGTGGATTAGCAACCACAATGCTAGCCATGATCGTGGCAGCCCTTGTTGAAATGAAAAGACTGGAAAAAGCTAAGCATGGGAACAACTTGTCAATACTTTGGCTTATCCCACAAAATGCAATTATGGGAATTAGCATGGCCATATTGATGGTTGGACAAATGGAATTTTTCTATACAGAAATATCTGAGAGTGTTAGGAGTCTTGGTATTTGTCTCACCTTGGTATGTCGTGGTTTAGGAAATTTTATAAGTACTCTTCTTGTCACAGTAATTATGTCCATAACCACCCATCACAAGCACCTAGGATGGATTCCACACAACCTTAACCTCGGTCACTTGGACTATTTTTATTGGTTCCTTTCCTCTTTGATGTTTGTAAGCTTGGTCCTTTATGTGATCTATGCACATTTTTACACCTATGTAGACCAAGCCGACTTTCTTAGCACGATCCCTTGTAAAGAGCTTGAAATACCACCAAAATAATATTGCAAACAAAATTATCCGAGTCCATATGTATTTACCAAGAAATAATGAAGCTTTATAAGTATAAGTATACATGTCTTACCAAGAAAGAAAGGTGTAAGTTCCTATTTTAAAAAGTGTGATCTAGTATGGATTGAAAACATGAATATGTATACCTTTATTATTGATATATTAACTTGAGAAACAAAGTTAGAAACAAAGAAACATATGTGTATGCTTTGTAAATTTCTTTTATTAAATTTAACAATAGTTTTGTGCGTGTGCATAGATGCATGCATGTGTGTACACACATGTTTGTGTTGCAACAAACTATGACATAAGCCTTAGGGATTTTAAAGGATTTCTAACAATCTTGAAGGTGGTGTGCTTATAATTTGATGAGCATGACAAGTAGCTAGTTCTATGCAATTTGATCATAGATAAATCCGGTTATTAAGGGTAATGAAAACAATACTGGAGATATGCATACATCAAATAAAATTATGCATTACAACCATATTCATGTGTTCTATATGTCATATACAAAATAATAACACTTAAGTTAGTAAACTTTTGGCTTTTAGGTCTTAAGTCATCTTATCCCCCACTTTCTTTTTTGGTAATGCAAAGTGAATATTAGAAAGATATAAAGTAGTTACAACATCTAAAGTAGATGCAAGAGTCCTAGGCCATACATATTTCTTACCAAACAACTTAAAGATCCAATGTTTAGATCTGAATTGCCTCAGTACTAAAAGAGTGTCAGATTCGAGCTCTTCTAAAGAGTCAGCAGGGAGCTTCCTAAAACTATTCTTGAATATAAGAGTATTTCTTTTAGACCATAGAAGGTTGATTGTAACAGAGATAAGTGCAATGAGCTTCTAGGAGGCCACATTGAGGTTTTGTTGGTCACCCAAACATTCTACATTAAATCCAAAGTGGGTTGTGAAGTGAGATTTCTTGAGCCATTGCTTGATCTTGTTCCAAACTTGTCTCACCGATTGACATTCCTAGAATAGGTGCTTCTTATCTTCTTCCTTCCTTTTACAAAATGAGCATAGGGGGGGTGATTGGTAGCCACTCCGCCAATTGAGGAGACCTTAGGAAGTTAGGGGTAGCTTCTTGGAGATGAGCCTCCAACGCCAAGTGTCGAGGCAGGAAGAGGGTGTTGCCTGCCCTCCACTCTTTTTTCAGCCTACGCCGCGAGGTAGTAGATCTAGCTCTAGGGCAATCCTTGCGCCATTTATCATACAAGGTCTTCAGGATCCTGGTCTTATGGGAATTGAGAGGCTTATCAGCAGGGCTGACGTAGATCAGAGTTCTCAGGAGAGAGTCATGGAAGACCACGACTGAGGAGGGCCAATCAACTTTGACCCACGTCAACACCTACTCGAACCAGAGAGTCACCATGGGAGTCATACTAAATTGCTGGGCAGCTGCCTGTGCTTCCCGCCACTTGTGGGAGTTGGAGTCCCAAAGTTGCTTCCACGATTTCGAATGAAAGTGATTAGCCATCCTGGAGTTGCTGTCGTCTGGAGCAACAGTTGGGAGGAACATGAATGGATTAAGCCAAATGCTAGAGTCGAGGGAGGGGTCCCCTTGCCTAATATGGAGAGTTTTCCAAGCTGAAGGCTGAGAGATGACCTTTTGCCAGGTTCTGACAAGACTTTGAGACACAGGGGATCGCGCTTAGCAGGAGAGTGGTAGGAGCATAGAGTGTCGATCCCACCATTTGATGTCGGGCCAGATAAGACCTTGGATTCATGCATTCTCCATCCAGGATCAGTAGAGTACGACTGCCCATGGTTGTTGCGTGTTGGCCCTCTTGAGACGCTGAAACGAGAGCCGGATGGACTTGCCCTCGAGAGGCTTAACACCAGCACCTCTGTCACCCACCTGTGCGCAAATAACATCCCAACCTATTTGGTGGTGCAGGCATTCCTGGTTCTTAGACCACAAAAACTGTCGTAAGATAATTTCCACCTAAAGCCAGGATGCTTTGCTGAAGCTGAAGAGGGGGGCCATGTAGACGTGAGGACACTCTTAAACTGTAATCCCGCCCGAGAAGGTCACGTGGACTTCACCATGTACTAGTCAAATCTTTGCTTGAGAGTCAGGCCCGCACCTATCGGTGCGCCAAGGTACCGAACCACCTCCCCTCCTTTGACAACCTTAAAACCATAATCTTTTAGCCAATCATTAGGCCCATTCAAAGACAAGAACCATCCAAGAGAGCAAGGCCTTTTATTGTGCCATCTTGGATCCTTTTGTCTAATTTGATGAACCTCCAGTTTAACCAATCGTACGCTTTATCGAGGTCCATGTTGCCCAAGACAAAGTTAGCTTGATGAGACATTGCTAGATCCATCGAGAAAATCAGAATGAGCGCTGCATCGTGGATTCTTCTACAGTAGGGTCCTCTCATCACATTTGAGGTACTTCAACCAAGAGTCCATGATTCTGGACTACGCATCATAATTTTGGTCCACCAAGGGGTAGCTCCTTGCTTGCTTCCTACAAGAGGGGTTCTTCATATTCTTCCTAGACTTGCCTTTCCCATCGACTAACTTCAGATCATGATTTTCTTTATTAGCTTGCTTCTTTCCCAACAACGGTCCCAATTCCTTCTTGCTCTAGGCTTCTGTGGACTATGTGCTGGCAATCGATGAAGACCCCCTCTTGCTCTGTTATCCTGCCATGGCATAACCTCTGTTGCCTTTGTTCTTGATTGCTTAGGTGCTCCCCCTTAATCCTTGTCAACCACTATGTTGGAATCTCTAGAGGAGGCAGGTTGCAAAGAGGGCCCAAGAGTCTTAGTAGGGCAGTTCCTTGCAGAGTTGCCATTAGCTTTGCACAGGTAGCAAGCATTGGGGAAGGGAGCAAACTTAACACTAAGGACAATCTCTGTACCACCCAGGGTTTGAAGCTACAAAGAACTTAGGAGGTTCATTGCACCTATCCCAAAGAATGCAAGCATGGCTAGTTGCTTTGAGGAGACCCCAAGATGTTGCAGGAGCAGGAGCATAGAGTACCTTGCCTAGGGTCACAACAATGGATGCAACTTCATCCACAAGCCACAAGGGAAGGTCAGTGAGCTCGATCCAGACCACGTATTCATGGGCGGGGACCCCATCATAGTGAGAAGGTAGAGGACCAGGGCAATGTGTATACTAAGTTCCCTCTGAAGCCCATCGCATATGCAATAACTCAATCCCTCTCTAGTTTAGAGTGGAGAAGCGCCATGTAGAATCCTTTGCCAGTAAACTTGAACTGTACCAAGGTTACCTTACCCTTGTACGTTGCATAGCAGGACGACCAAGAAAATAGAAGTAAACACATGTTCCCATGAGAGTTGCATACCTCTGTCGGACCCAATCGATCACTACAGTAAGGTAACCGCCTTATGTACCCATGCACCCTAATGAGCCTTGGCCTTCTATGCAACATTGTGTTTTAATGTAGGAAAGAAGGTTCAAAAGGCAAAGACAACATTGTGGATGGAATAGTTTTGTGTGATACTATGAGTTTTGCACCCCAAGTACTTTCCTATGCTTTATTAAAGAGGTCCCTCTTCATGAGGAGTTTAGCCATTGGTTCGCTACTACTTATCATGGTCACTATTCTCTACATTATATAAGTGTTTAGAAAAATGATTCTATTAATTTCTTTTGGTAACATAGAGGGAAAGAGACTCGACGTTGTCTTGTTCTGTTGGTTTCATGGGGAGCGTTCTTCATGTTTTGTGATAGTTTAGTACTTTTTCACTCTTCAACCATGGGAGACACGATAACTATGGGGAAATCCTATGTTTCATCGACTCCCAGTTGAAGTGGGACATACGGCACAAGGAAAGGATGCTTTGAACTATCGGTTCTATAGCAAAGATAAAGTGAAGAGTACATTATGCTTATCTCATATGCACCAAATTGGAGAACAATGCACTTCTTTTCGCACTATGGAGTTAAACTACCTCATTTGCCCAGAATGTCATGCGCAGAGGCTATGGAGTGTTGCAGCTGCAAGATACCAAAGGATTTGAGATACTCTATGAGGTCAAAGTTCTCTTGATGCTTTGATATCATTGTCATGAGATAGCCAAGGATTTGAGATACTCTACGAGGTCAAAGTTCTCTTGATGCCTGATATCATTGTCATGAGACAAGTCATTTTACAAGTTTATTGTGCAAAATGTCTACGTTGACATTGTAGCACATCGTCACGTGCGTCCATGTCTATGCCTTCGTATTGTTCATTGCAATATCCATTGCCATTGTCGTGCTTACTATCATTCCATTCGTTGGGGCATCCCTATTCTATTGATTGCAACCTGCCCACCACCATTCCATCCCGCAGCTCCTTTATATCACGTCTACGGCGTAGGTACAGCATCTACCCCAACACGCGAAATATGCCAATCCTCATCGCCCAACTAGAATATAGGCGACCAGGAAACAGATTTATGCCTTCCCTGATATTTTACACATCGCAATATTCTCCTTGAAAATTTGTACTACATCGCAGCTTTCGGTCGATTATACGCAGCCTGCAAAATCGATTTGTGCGCATCGTACTGAAGTTGGAGACAAGAATTGTAAACCATGACTAGTCACAAACGCCGTTGAAAAGTTACATCTCACAAAACGATAGCTAGCACTGAAAGCAGACGGAATATCACACCCCGTCTTCCAATACAAGGCTTTTATGCGACGGTCTGCATGGCCGATTCAACATCCACTATTAACTATTACAAGGCTTCACATGTGAGGAACGTTAGGCTCCTTCGCGGTGGCAACTCACGCCAAGTTGCCACAAAGAAATTAGGAAAGTGAATTTGACATGCAAAACTTCACTTTCCTCTCTCTTTCAACTAGTCTCAACCTCTCTCTCTCTCTCTCTCTATATATATATATATATATATATGTATATATGTATATATATATATATATATATATATATGTATATATGTATATATATATATATATGTGTGTGTGTGTGTGTGTGTGTGTGTGTGTGTGTGTGTGTGTGTGTGTGTGTGTGTGTGTGTTAAGGTATCCATTGGAAATTAGGTTTCTACAAGCTAAGAGAACATTAGGACTTGGAGGTAGGAGAGTCCATACTTCCTGAGTTAAAAGTTAGGTAGTTTCTATATCAAATAAATGTATGTAAATCATATCTTTACATTTGCCTAGCATTTATAAAATAAGGTTTACTTTTCTTATGAGATCGATAGGATGAAATGTTGGATTTTTAGGTGCATATTAAGTTTTTTTTGGGGGAAGGGGGGGGGGGGGGGGGGGGATGGGATGTGAGGTTAGAGTGTTTTGGGATGACACATTAGTTAGGGTTTTGGGTGCAATGGTTATTAAGATTTGAGGATAGGGTTAGGGTAGGATTATAGGGGGCAACACTGAGATATGGGAGGATAGAGGCATTATTGTACCATAATAGGAAATTAGGTTGGTTAGGGTACTTAGTGCTTTGGACTCAAGGGGGTTAGTAAGACATGTGATTAAGGTTTATAAGGAAAATGTTTGACAAGGATTTTTGGGCAAAAGATGATGCTGAAGAAGTTATTATTTCATTATATGGAGTTAGATTTGGGGAGATAGTGTTTGGAGTTGAGTAGGTTAGTAAGACTTAGGGTTATGGTTTATAAGCAAAAAGCTTGAGGGGGAAGGATTAGGGCACATGCACACACACACTCTCTACCTTAGACTACTCATTTATGTGTCCTCTCATAATGGTAATGTAAAGATCAAAGAGGTTAGTGTCTAGCATATGCGGCTGATAGAGTGTCACCAAAATTCAAGCATAATGTATGTCATTGATTCTTCACCATTTTATGTAGTTCATGCCTCATTGGATTCAACATACAAAATCAAGGTTGAAAATATTAAAAATCAAGGTTATTACCATCATGACTGTAAATCAAGGCGATTACGATCATGACTATAAACACAAGTTTTGAATCTTGCAACGTGCATGACATTTTTAAAAGCCAAAAAAGGCATTTGCAAGGCCAAAAAGAATAAAATCATTCATGACTCGACGATGCGACACTCAAATTTGTGGCACCATGCTCCCACAGCTTGACATGATAGCTACTTTGTGCAACTTGCCTACATAGATTGATGGCTAAATGAGCTTGAGTGACAAATTTTTTGCCCTTCACCATCACAAAAAAATGGCAAGCTTTTGGGGGCCATCACTTTTTCGACCCCCATATCCTAGCCCAATTTGTGTGCATTTGCACAAATGCACATGCATACACACACACACACACACACACTCTCTCTCTCTCTCTCTCTCTCTCTCTCTCTCTCTCTCTCTCTCTCTCTCTCTCTATTTCAATGTGAGGGTATGCATTAGAAATTAGGATTTCCCAAGGGAAGAGAGCATTAGTGCTTAGAGGTAGGATGATTCATAGTTTCTACCTTAAGTTTAGATAGTTTCTATGCCAAAAAGAAATTATAAATCATATATTTATATTCTCCTAACATTTACAACCTTATCTATATTATTCCTATGAAATTGATGGATAGAATGTTTGATTTTCAAGTGTAGGTCAAGTTTGCAAAGAGAAGGGATGTGAGGTTAGGGTATTTTCGAATGACATGTTAGTTACGGTTTGGGATGCGAGGGTTATGTTTTGAGGATAGGATAAGAAAAGTAAGATTAGGGTAGGGTTTTGGATCGAATATTGTGATGTGGGAGGATGGAAGGGTTATTATTCTATGATAGAGAGTTAGGTTTTGGGGGTTAGTATTAGTGTTCTAGATTTGAGGGGATTACTAAGACTTTGGATTAGGTTTTATTAGCAAAATGTTTGAGGGTGAAGGATTAGGGATCATGGGGCAAGAGATAACGCACACATGCACACACACACACACACACACACACACACACACTCTCTCTCTCTCTCTCTCTCTCTCTCTCTCTCTCTCTCTCTAAACAATAATAAAGCATTTATGATCATTTCGTGACATTTTACACCTTGTTCATCAATTTCTCTCCCAACTCCACATAAGTATGACCTCCATTTCTTGTTGGGCTATGTATTCAACTTTTCAAAGGATCCTTTTTTATTTCCTTATTATGATAATATGATGAAAGAGATTGAGCAAGGAAGAGAGGTTCTATTGGGATGATGACAAGAAAGAGTAACACAACTCAAATTGATGTAAAGTCACATTAAACTACTATGATACCTTTCGTCTCTCCACCCTCTTCTTTCCTCTCTCTCCTCTCCCCACTTCTTCTTGTCCTCCTCCTCAGTCATCTTACTCCCTATTTTCAAGCCTCTCTTTTCTTTTTTCACTTCACTTGTTTTCCCTCTCTCTTTTTTCTTCTTCTCTCTCCCCCTATATTTTTTCTCTCATCTATGCTCTTTGTCCTCTCTTCTCTTCTTTTTCTTTTTTCCTCTCTCTCTCTCTCCTCTCCTCTCCTCTCTTCTCACTATTCTTATCCTATCACTTCGACTATTTTCTTTTTCCTCTCTCCCCTCACTTATAATCCTCCTCCTCCTTCTCTCTCTCTCATAGTTGAGAGAGAGAGAGAGAGAGAGATTGACTACATGCTACCACACCCCAAGACTTTGCATGTGCCTCCACCCATCCATGTGTCTATTGGCATGTGCATACTCTCTTACGCACACACACACAGATGGCAGTGAGCCTACATTTTTGGTGCCATGTATACAACCCCCACTAGCTTTGCACGGGGAGAGAGAGAGAGAGAGAGAGAGAGAGAGAGAGAGAGAGAGAGAGAGAGAGAGAGAGAGAGAGAGAGAGAATTGTGTGTGTGTGTGTGTGTGTTATCATGAGAGTGAATGGCCACTAGGATTGCATACTACACACACACACACACAGATGCGGTTTCTTCACTCACAGACATCTAATAGATGTTGAAAAAAGGGAGAGATATTTGTGAACATGGTAATGTCAAGAAGAGAAAGTAAAAGTATTTGAAATTTGAAATTGAAATTAGGTTTGGATCACACTCTAGGTTCGAGAGGCCCTCTAGAGGTTTAGGACCTTCCAAACCTATAGCTAAAATAATATTATATAATAAAATAGATAGATAAATAGATGCAACAATAATTTTGCATATTATTAGGGGATGCAACTTTACCGGCCCCCTTACCTCGAGCTTCTTATCTCTAAGATTGCAACTTATGTCAAATGAGGCTCCTCTACATGCTTGATTTCAAATTGAACCTTTACAAGATGGTCATGAGACTCAGTTGTATGTCTGATCCTCGTGACAATTGACATGAGTCTTAATCTAAATAGGCATCAAGTTTGAATCTAGATGGATAAGGTTGAATCCTCATTTTGATACTTTTGATTCTTTGAGTTTATTTTTGAATGCATATGAGGCTCAATCTTAGAAACCTTATCAAGAGTCTCAATTTGAATGGACATGAGACTTAGTCTTGTGATTGAGCCTCATTAAACAATTTTACCTTAGTATTGCATTCGATCCTTTTAATGACTTGAGATGTTCAATCTCAATCTCAATGGACTACAAAAACACTTTTGCCCAATCAATATGAGTTTGAATTTGAATTTAAGATTGATCCTCATGCCATACTATTGAAAATTTGATAGGAGTCTTAATCTGAATGGACATGAGACTCATGATCAATCAATCTGGAACTTGATTCTCATTAAACATTATTAACTTAGTCTTAGTTTCGACCCCTTCTAAGGACTTGAGATGTTCAATCCTGGCTCAATTGACTTGAGAAACATTTTTGACCACTTGATATGAGTCTCAATTTGAATGGACACGATGTTCATTTTTAAGATTGAGCCTCATCTCAATGCAACTCTATTTAAACAACTTCAAAAAATAATTTTACACATAGCCATACTACAATGTGAAAACTTTTATATATTAAGAAGAAGTAGACTATAAAGTGTCCTCAAAATATGTATTTCACCCTTTTTAAATTCAATAAAGACTATCTTGAGCTAAGTTATTTTGCTAAAGAAATTATAAATTGTTATGTAAGTGTAAAACATTGTTTAGATTTCTTAACTTCAAAGTCTTAAAAATAAAATTGCCATACAACAATGCATTTTAAAGGTTACATTATAAAATAAGAGGTGAGACCTTCCACATGTAATAAACATGATAAAATATGAGGTGAGACCATCCACATGTTATAAGCTACTAGATTGTGAGCTATCCATTTCATCATGTACATCAAGAAAGATGCCACATTCTACTAAGCCACAATACACAAAGTTTGTGATTAGATACTTTCTTTTCACTTAAAGGGTAATTTATTAAGAAATCTATTGTATCTTCACATTCAATGGATGTTGTAAAAAATCCTTAAACATAACATGCTAAATTAATATGATAACAAATTTCCATCTTAAATTTATGTTGTTCTTTCAAATTTAATTTTTGAAACCCCAATAGCATATGTAAATGTGTATATTTGTCTTGAAATGTTGCATTATAACAACACGCTTGATCATCTCATGTGCAATGTGTACACAGTCAAGGTGAACTATGTAAGCTTTAGAATAAGAAACCAATATCCATTCATAGGGTTGGACATACTACTCCCCAATATTTCAAACACAAAGACCTCCTTTGAATGGCCTTTTGAGTTACTAAGAAATGGAGAAATATTTTCTCAATTTGTATTCCATCTATGAGGTTTTGTATTTTTTCACTTGTTTTGACACTTCAATCATTGTTATTAATTAAATGGCCAAATTTCCTTAACTCTGTTTGTTGAAGAAATGCAAGATTTTAATAATACTTATTTTAGCTATCACTTGAGGTGAAGGTGACACCACATTGACTTTTATGTAAAGCTCCTAAGAAATAGATAAAAAAGAAAGGGACATGAAGAGTTAATTTAGGATTCTAAATGTTTGTTAATCCCAAAACAATGTTATTGATGTAAAGCTTTCTAGGATTTCTTAGACGTTAACATGCTCACTTCTTTAGGGTTTCAACTTTTGCACATTTTTACATTATTATGTCAAAGAATGTGACCATTTCATTGTGGATGATGTGAGGTGATTTCTAAGACATCATTTTATTGCCTATCAGTGAGCGGCATCACTTCAAGGACCTATGATATGATATGAATGTTCGATTTTTTGAAAACCTCAAGGTACTTGCCTACACAAGCATTAAAAAACAATAAGAGAACTTGCAGCACATTATGAATGTTTTATAGTCTTATTATGGTAGGTATTACATGAGGTAAAGTTAAAGGCCATGCCATAGTTCTTTTTTAAAAATAATATAAGTTCTTATTAACTATTAAATGTATGTTACACTTTTTGGTGGTTGGGTGCATGAGAGTGTATGAAGCAATGGAGTTGAATGAGAAAGAGGAAAATGCTAAATACATGTGCAATTTGGGACAAATCCATCTCGGATACCTAACACAATAAACTTCATGTTAAGTATATTACGGTTTATTTTTCTATGAGGTTACAATGATGAGATTATGAAGATTGAACTATTGATGTCTCTCTTTATTCACCATGTGATACCCAATAACCTTTTATTAGCATTGCCCTGTAGGATATTTGGTTACACAATGGTGTGGTGACAAGGTGCACATCCCAAAGAATTGCCCCCGACTATAAACTTTAGTTAACTAGTCCACTTAGCCTTGAAATGTGCAGATATCTTGTTTTTTGAGAAAGAAGAGTTCATTTTGAAAAATCAAAAGAGAAAAAGGGCGTGTGCACACACGCGCGCGCGCGCACACACACACACACACACACACTCTCTCTCTCTCTCTCTCTCTCTCTCTCTCTCTCTCTCTCTCTCTCTCTCTCTCTCTCTCTCTCTCTCTCTCTCTCTCTCTCTCTCTCTCTCTCTCTCTCTCTCTCTCTCTCTCTCTCTCTCTCTCCCCCTCCCTCCCTCCCTCCCTCCCTCCCTCCCTCCCTCCCTCCCTCCCTCTCCCTCTCCCTCTCCCTCTCCCTCTCTCACTCTCTCTCTCTCTCTCAGAAAAAAGTGCAATGCTCTTGTGTGAGATAGTGTATGCTTTTAATGAGATTAGTTGTGCATAGTAGTAGGGCTGAAAACAATAGATCTACACATGCATTTTGAGTAAAGAAGGACATAACATATTAAGAAAAAGGCCAAGAACCTTTTCTTTTGTTGCAACAATTAGAGAAGGGATTGGGACATGTAGGGGCTAGAAGTTATAAGTTGGTGTGACTAGGGTCTGCATTAGCTTTTCCAAAAGAAGTGGTTGTAGTAGACTTCATGAGATGGAAATTATCATGGTGGTTGTGGTCAGGGAAAGAACACAAGAGGGGAAAAGGGGGAATTATAAGTGAGGCTGGATAGATTTGAGAAAAATGAGCTAGAAAAATTAAAATAGAACTACAAAGAAAGAGGTGTAAGGGGTAGTATAAATAGAACAAATGCTAATTAGGTGAGTGCAAGTGATGGAGATAATCATGTGATTGTAGAAGGAAAAGGAGAAGAAGAAAGGAGATGATGGCAAGTAGAGAGGGAGATAATATAATAGTTGCAACAATTGCAAAGCATTAAATCAATGGCCACTTACAATGTTGAGAAGATTAGAGGGGGAGGGGATCATCATCATCACTATAGAGGCGAGCTCACGCTCAACCACTAAGACCCACAGACCGGTTATTCCTTCAAGCATTTCAAGCGAGCACCTATGGCTATCTCTCACCTAGCCGATGTGCCTTCGATCCTATCAGGGTGTAGTGATCTTACCTTGATGCCCAAACAAGTTGCTTCCCATCTCAAGCACTCTGATAGCTCCACAATTCGTGATGCAAGCTCAAGCATCCTCAAGCCTCTTCCTCCAAGATCCATCCTCCATAGCCACGCACAAGATGAGAAAAGAGAAGAGAAGAGAAGAAGAAGAGAGGAGATGATGGAGAGCTTCACCTCCAAGATCCCTCACGCTCACACACTCAGTCCCTCACTCACTCACACACCCTCCCTTAAGCACTCACAAATAAGCAAAGAGAAGAGAAGGAGAGAAGAAGATGAGTCCACTTGTGCCACACACCAAAGAATGAGCTCTTCATTCACTTTTCAACTTTATGTACAAAACCCTAAATCCCTTTTGGGCGGTCATCCCCTTTTTTACATGGCCTATGCCCTCTTTCCCATTGTCCTCCTATCTTCCTAACTTCCTTTCCACCATCCATCTACCTTTACAAATTGCACAAGAGGGAGCTTGATGCTCTTTTATAAATAGCTTTAGGGGTGCCTTGCATTTAAGAATGTGCTTATGCCTTTGGCTTAGCTTTTGAGACCGCCCTTGCACTGTTGGTCGTTTCCCTTCTTGCTTCTTCCGTTGTGTTCAATTTCCTCTTGGGCCACCTCTTTTAGGTCAGGACTTGTGCTATCCCATAAGCACAGTAGGAGAATGTGTTGCCTAGGCTTTCCTATACAGCATTGTACTTGCTTCCAATTTTCAATGTAATGATAGTACTCTTTTCTTTCCAATAAAGTATCCATGTCATTTTTCACACAAAAGATTGTGTTTATGAGGCCAAGTCTCAATCTTGGAACCTAATTCACTTGTTTGACAGATGGTCTTGTCTATGTCTATGTCTTCATGAGTTTGGTCTTTATCTTTCAACCTCCATAGCTTCCGCATTGCCATGTCCTAGATCCATGTTTTAACATGGTATCAAAGCCCAGTTGGGCATGGCCTAGCTCAGCTTAGCTCATGAAATCATTTCTAGCTCCATTCTCACTCCTCTCAACTCAAGTCCAGCTCATGAGTGCATCTCTTCACTCCATCTTCACTACACTCGCTTGACTACCATAGCCAGTCAACACCATGCCTTGTTAGAGCTCCTAGATCTCTCCATCCAAGAAATATTTTCATAAGCTCTTTTCTGTGAAAATGTTTGTCTACCCGTGGTGTAACTCTATATCATATCACAGCCCGACAAACCATAGCTCCAACATTTCAAAAATTCATTGTCGCATTCTTTGAACAGGCGCAGCCTATTCGTACTATCCCTGCACCTCCTATGTGCTGCAATCTAGGCTGCCACCATGGGGCTTTGAAAGACCATGAGATAGGATTTCTACCCATGTAAAAGGTTTGGGAAATGATCAAGTGTACAATGCACATTGAACAGAAAACTAAGCGAGCACAAAAACCCTAATGAAGACTCCATAGCCTATTGAGCTAAAGCTCATGTATTTCTTCATTTTCTCTCTCTTGCCACTTAAATAGGCAAAGGCCACTCTGATATGAAGTCCCAGCATCAAATCAAGAAAGGGAAGATTTGGATTTGGAAGATCTTGAAGTTTTTGAGAGACCCAAGAAGATGCAAGCATAGTGTCTATTGAAACTCATTCAGTGACTTTTGCCACTTGTGTCCTTTGACACAGTCAACTCATTTGCTGATCTAATATGAGAATTTTGGTGTTGATTTGCTACTGCTCTAGCCATCCAACATCGGAAAAGACTCTCCAATAGCTTGCTTCAAAGGAGTTGGGTTTCACACTTGGCAAACTCGCATCAAACTCATTTTGATGAAGAAGGGCCTATGGGCCATTACCAATGGACAAGAAGAGAAGCCTCGGGATGCAACTCTTGGAGTTACTTGGTAGAAGAATAATGACAAAGGTCATGCCATCATCAAATTGGAGTTGGATGACAGCTATATCCATGATGTAGATGCTTGTGACATGTCCCGTGACACTTGGGATAGATTAGATACATTGTTTGGTGCACAGTCCAAGTCCTCAAAGTATGGTTTATTGATTGAATTATTTTGACTTGATATGAAGTCTAATACATCCCTAGCATCTCATCTGAACTACATGGAAAGTCTCCTAACCCAACTTGTAGGGATAAATCTCAAAATGGATGAAGATATTTGCATTGGTGTTTTGCTAAAAAGTTTGCCTTCTGATTATGATAATGTTTCAACCACCTTAGTCAAAATGCCAAAGCATAAATTGGTTGATATTAAAGATTCTTTGCTAGAGAATGAAAAATGATTAAGTCAAAGGCATAATCAAGCAGCTCTAAAGATGAATAAATGTTGTATCTCAGTAATAGGAACAAAGGACCAGCCATTTTGTGACTTCTGCAAAAGGACCAGACACACTGAGAAGTTCTGTCATGCCAGGAAGAGGTCCCAAAATGCATATCTAGTTGTCATTAAAGAAGAAGAAGACCATGGAGCAAAAGAAGAAGAAGAAGACTACCAGGAGAAGGACAAACCTCATCAGTCCTTCTATTCTAATAGACTTTTTTAGCCTTTTATTGCCTAGCCCTAATGCTTCTGATATAAGCTTGTAAACTCCTCATGTAACCTTGTACGACAACCTCTATACACTTTGTGAGGCTCATGTTATAGCCTCTGGATGTCGACCATGTCTTTGGTACCCACACTTAGTCTTTTCTATGACATCCTCTAGTGTTTACCAACTTTGTGGTGTGCCCATAATTTTTAGGTGGTTGCTCACTAAAGCCTTTACACACTTTGTACTTCTGGTTGTGATTGAGGAGGGGTGTTGAGATGTTTGCAATCACACCTACTTCAGTCTCTTTGGATGAGCAGTGAGGGCTCATGACAATAATCCCATAAGCACAATAGGAGGATGTGTTTCCTAGACTTTTCTATAAAGCATTGTACTTGCTTCCCTTTTTCAATGCAATGATAGTACTCTTTTCTTTCCAGTAAAGTGTCTGTGTCATTGTCCACACACAAGATTGTGTTTATGAGTCCAAGTCTCAATCTTGGAACCTAATTCACTTGTGTGATAGTTGGTCTTGTTTGTGTCTATGTCTTCATGAGTTTGGTCTTCATCTTTCAACCTCCATAGCTTCTACATTGCCATGTCCTAGATCCATGTTTTAACACTTATCTCCATCCTTGAGAGAGCATCCTTCATCCTTGACAGGGTCGCTAGTTGGAGCTCCCCCTTTTTCTGAGCTTGCCTTCTCTCGCATTGCTTCAAATGAGCTTCTTCATTCACTTTTTGATTAGGGTGCCTCAGTCTGCCTCTGCTGTGTTTCGTCTGCATAGTGTCATGTGGTATAAGATGGCCTCCCTCCTAGATAGGTGCTAGTTCTAGGAAACTTGCGGTTTCGAGTTGGTGAAGGTTTGGTGATTTAAAAGGGGAATCATGTGAGTCGATGATGATGGGGTCTCAGCGGAATTGGTCTTGGGAAGAAATTGATCAACTGGTTAAGTTGGTGGAGTTTGGGAGCGCATTGCATGGATGATGAGGCCGAGTGCATTGCATGGATGATGGGGCCTTCGAAGTTGGGGGGGTTGGAGCCTTTGTTTGTACCTAAAAAGAAAAAAATATGCAGTACCTGGGGGCGTGTCAGCATTGCCATGTGGTGTGTTCTGCTCGTGCTAGTGGAGCTATGAGTTGGGTCGAGAGCCTGGGTGTTGTCCCACACTTGAGGACCCAGTTTGTGCATAAGGGGGGTTCAGTGCGCATATAGCTTAAGGTGATAGGTCTAACCATAGATGAGTGTTACCTCCCTAGGTATGTCCTACCCTTGATGTGCCCTAAGCGTGAAGTGGGGAATCAAAATGAGGCTAGGGGGCTAGGGACAGAGCCGACTGACTGAAGCCATCGGATGCACCTAACTTGAGAACCCTTAGGTGCAGTGACTATGGTCTATGTGGGGTAAACTACGGTTCATTATGATTCCTTCTCTTTTCTTCTTTGCTTTCTTCTTTCTTCCTTTTTTTTAACTTTCTTCTTTATTTGTTTTCTTCTTTCTTCTTCTTCTTCTTCTTCTTCTTCCTTTTTTCTTTTTGGATTACATAGACCGGACGAGAGCTAAGCTTCATCTTCCGACTAGGGTGGAGAAGGGGGCCTAAGAAACCTATTCACGAATTGCCAATTTTGCAAGTATCCCTTGAGGTTCAGTTGGATTTGTAGAGTGGTGATAGAGAAAAATTGATGATTGAAATGTGTAAAATGACTATCATTCATATCTTCTAGAAGGGATAAACAAAATGAAGGGAGAAGAGCAACGCATATCATCAGACAAGCCATGGCGCAATCGTATATGGCGTTGGGATCAAAGTAGAGGGGTGGAAGGTTGTGTTCTTGTGGAGTGGGATTTTGCCTAAGTAGTATTCTAAGTAGCCTAATGTAATTACAGGCAGTAATGAATGTAAGGTCAGGGCACAAGGAGAATTCATCTACAAAACAGACTATAGAGTCACCCAAATTTTCTAGGGTGAAGATAAGGGCCTCTTTTGGCTTTAGTACAATTCATGTTGTAGATTATAGGAAAGTTGTAGTGACCATGGACATCTGGTCATGGACATTGCATCAAAATCCATTCCCATTCTTTATGGGTATGGCATGAATGTCGAGTTGATGCGTTCAAATGGGAGGATGTTGCAAAAAGCCACCCAAGTGTCCATATTTAAGTCACAGAGGGGCCTTCTCCATGTAGGCTGGCACTCATAGCCTGGAACTGATCTTGGGACCTCAAAAACCTTGTCTTGCCAAAATTCCACATCCTTTATGCCCCAGAGGGTTGGATTTTTCTCTCTCTTTTCCAACCATTTTTCCCGAGCTTGCTTCCAATGTTGATTACTTCTTCCACCACCTTGATCCATAGAACCCTGTGCAAATTAGTAGGGAATTGGAAGCTCAGATCGAAGGGGTTTCTAAAAGTTTCCTATTGTTCCTAGATTATCAAATTAGCATGGAAGCTTGCTGGGAAACTATCCTGGCTCAGTGAAATAGGCACGCGTGGCACTTGTACCAATCTGGCATTCAATCTTCTCCTTGCTTCCTCCACCATTTGTTTTCTTTTTTTCTTAAGTGTGGCCTTTCTTTCTTTGGATGTGTCCTTCTGTTGTTGGTCTTCCAACTGTGGTGGGGAAGGAGGCTGTGAGGCCATCTCTTCTTCATGGGGCCCCATTAAGCTTGGGCCCGCCTCGTCTCCTTGTTGGGTTTGCTATTAGTCCCCATTCCATGAACCCTATTGTTGGGCCTGCCAACTGTAGATATCTCCATTTCTCTTCCAAGGTCAAGCTGACTCCCACAAGTTGCCATGGCATCTACAGGCCTGCTCTCAATGCCCTATGTGCAATCTGCAGCTTCTTCTTGAGGGTTTTAATGGCCTCCCTTTCCTCTGTTTGGGTGACATCAAGCATTGTATTGAGGAAGGCATGTTGCTCGGTTTCAAAGCCCACTTGGGCAACCTTTGCTCTGCTTTTAGCTAGTATCCTATTTTTTTCTAGCCTGAGCTAGATGGTGCGCCAATGCTTTGACTCATCTTTCATTATGCGCTACCCATTCATCTGCCCTTTTTGTCATCTCCTTGAGGCTTTTCCCTTACCTCTAGGCTAGCAATGTTAGCCTCTATTCTTGATCTTCCATTTTTCTTTGTAGTCTTTGCTACTCTTCTTGTGTTAAGACTGCCTCCTGTGTCAATTTCTCCACCTCTTTTTTCGTACCCATGTGCTCTTTCCTCCCTCAATGCCTCCACTTCCTCTATGGCTTTAGTGATCTTTTCCATTTCGGCTTGCAAATCCTCATAAAGCCCTACAATCTCTTCATTGTGTATTCGTATGCGTACCTTGGCTTCAATTTCTTTGTTCAATCTCGCCTACCATTCGGCATTTGCTTCTTCTTTAGCCTGTAGTTGTTCCTTGAGCTCACCGATCTCCCTTTGGGCCATGGCTATTTGGCAGGTTTTCTCCAGCTGAAATGTAGCCATGGCCTCCTTTTCTACTTCTAGCTTTTCCATTGTAATTTTTTCTTTTCCTTGGCTTTCTCTAGTTGAGAGAGAAGCTCCTTTACATATTCATCGTACTCTGTAGAGGTGGCATATCTATTGCCGGGACAGAGGTTATGGAGGTTGCCATCTTTTGCCTCTTCGGGTCTTGTCTAAACTCGGTCTCTGCTGCTGCTGCCAATCTTTTGGTTCCTACTAGAGGGGTCCCTTCTCCTGCTCCTTGGCTCATTTCCTTATTCACAAAGTATTGGACCCAGGCCATTAGGTTGCTGGTGTCCACCTGAGTCGTAGAACTAGGTGTGGATATGGAGGTGGTAGTGGCGGGCACCATGAGTAGTAATGGGGGTGATTGGGGTCTTGCCCTTGCATTCTTGCACTACAAGTGGCACGAGTTCAGGCATGTGGGCACTTGAGCTCAGCTCTCCATCTCTAAGCGGGCTCATGGGCTCTGGCTCATCTTGCCTTCTTGCACTATAGGTGGCACGAGTTCGGGAATGTGGGCACTTGAGCTCGGCCCTCCATCTCTAAGCGGGCTCATGGGCTCCGGCTCATCTTGCATGGACTGTAGCTCAATAGATATGCATGTTGCGAGGGCTATGTCTTCCTCCTCCTTTCTTCTTAACTCATCCTCCTCCTCTTCCTACTTTCTCCTTCTTTCCTCCTCTGCCTTTTTGGAATCCTTGTGAAACTTTTGCAAGTCCGCTTTTTCTTTCTTCCTTCTTTCCTCTTCTTGCTTTTCCTATGCAATTTCTTCTTTGTCTTCTTAGCCTCTCCTCGGCCAGAATATTCTTCCTAGTCCTTGTCTTCTCCTTCCTCACTCATCATCCTTTCATTGGACTACGCCTCTTGTTTCTGATGAGGTGGCGACCTGCTCGGCGTTTCCTCAACTCCTTCTCCTCCTTCATGCCCCTATCCCAAGGCTTCTCTAATGATGGCGGTAAGGACCCCACCGAATCCAATGGTTGAGACCTTTGAAGATGAAGCTTTTCTTTTAGCCTCGGTGGCAGGGGACTCTCCTCCGACGGGATGTCCTCCTGTTGCCAAAGCCTTTACAAAGGTCTCGATGGTCTTTCTCACCAAATTGTTGAGGTTCACCTCATCCAGCAACTGTGCTACTGCAATGCTCTCTAGCAAAGGGACATTAATGTGGCTCATGATTGTGTTATACCTCTAACTAGAGAACAATGTGTGCACCATCTTGGCTTAGAGTTCGATTTTGGGATCCGGAATATCCACCAAGCTGATGCCGTCATTGGTGTGGACCTTCACCTTGTCCATTCTTAGCATGGCATATACATCTCTCTTCGACTTTCTCTCTACTTTGTTTTCCAAGCCTAATGCTCTTTCTATCAGCTCTCCGGGGTCAATTCAATTTGCATCAGAGAGTTTCTTCTCCCTGTCGCATGATCACGGTGCCACGGTTCCTATCAAAAGTTCATAAGAATTCTGTGCAATGGATGTAATCCACCCCTTGGCTCACTGTTTCCATGTATTTTTGCAGATTGCACTAATCAATAATCTGCCTCACGGCCCGCTCTTTGATGGCTATATTCTCTAGGTTGAAGATATGCCAGAATTTAAACTAATTGAAAGTTCTCATCTCCACCAAGAGGCCATATTTTGCCTCTTCTTCTTCTAAAAAAGGCAATATGCAAGTCTTTTCTTGGCTTGCCATGATGGTTGCCTATGATGGAGCCATATTTGCCATTAGTACTTTTCAAAAGAATTACTCATAGAAAGAAAGACTTCATGCTTGTTGTTGACTTGAGATGCTTAAGCACATTATTAGATTTCTCCTTCAAGCAATCCCTTCATTCTAAGATTTCATAACATTTTTCCTCCAGTTACAAATTAATTTTTATCTATTTTGGGCATTGACCGAGTCTTTTTAGTTTTCCTTGTGCGTTTTATTCACATTACTTAGTTGATTTCACCTTACCCCCTCGCCCCTTGAGAATGAGAAGGATCCTTCCTAGTATTAGAGGTTAAAGGGTTAAGGGCATTCACCACTTGTGCACAATGCTTCACTTTTTCATGAGCCAAGCAAAGAAGTTTGGATTATATTCCATTTTAGCGTAGTGGTCTATGTCGATAGGTCGAATGCTCATGTGAGTGATATAGGTAAGGACATCCGTTAGGAAGTCACCGGAGCCAATTCGGCTAGTAATGTGTAACTCCTCCTTTCTTAGAATATGATCCAAAGATGGATGGGTTAGGAGGTGCTCTTCTAGGGGTTTGTTACAAATTGTTGTTAAAACCCTATAGGAGGTTGGGGCTACATAAGTAGGGTCATACTCTGAGGTTTTGTTAGCATGTCTTTGTTCAGCATTAGTCATGATTCAGTATCCCTCAAATTCCTATTGAAGTCAGAGAGCGTACCATTTCCTCAAGTAGAAAGAGTCGTTGTCAGTAAGCTATTTCAACTCTTTGATTTCCTAGTCGGTGTGGCAGATGTGGTGCGCTTGTCATATGATGTGATGAGGCATAGTTTCTATGCTTGCTCATGGGAAATCTCGGTGGCAATTAACTCCTAGGATGCTTTGACACTTTTAACGAAGAAATTTTGAATTCTTCCCATGAGCAAGGTAGTGTACAAATGTCCATTGTGAAAGGCTCTTCCAAAAGATCTAAATCCACGTGATCATATCTTTTAGAAAGCGATCAAAAAGTGGCATCTAAGCATCTAAGGCAAGAAACCAAATCATCCACCGTATTCTCAGTGAAGTCCGTAGCCAAGGTTAGAATTGATCTCCGCTCATAAGAGGGTCTAAGGCTTGTAGGTGGCTGGGGCTTGATTGAACTAGAGAGTGCAATAGTCGATTGTTATGGGTCCAGTTGCTTTTGCAGTTGTGGCTTGGCCTCTTGTTCAATAGGCTGGGCTACCACTGCTTAGGGTGCTTCTAAGGTTTGAGGGGCACTAGTAGGTCTAGGCTAAGACAGTTTGTTAGTAGTGGTTTAGGCCTATAGATTGTTTGACATTCTGCGGGGTTGGGATTCAGAGGTTCTATGGATTTAGGAGCCCGAGTCTCTTGTGACACGAGTGCCTAATTAGTCATGATGTGTTGTGTGGACAAGCTTGAGGGTGGCTTTGAATAAGGCCTTTGGCTATTTTGGCTCTAGGTACCCAGATCTAGGTGTTACCCTCATAGTAGCCTTGTGCTTGTAATAAGGCCTTGGGAACCCATTATGGCTTGATTGTACACCAATGTCTATGGTTTTGTCCTGGCCTCCTAGGTTTTGATTGTGGGTTATTAGCCTTATGGGGCAAGGGCTGTGTACTCCTAGAGGGCAGGTTTTGATGTTTAGGCATCCATTGAAGCCTTGGTTTGTAGGTCTCAATTTTGACTCTAGTGATTCGCTCATCTTGAGATTGGCGGGTTGTGACAGGTCATGACTTCCCTCCTTATACTTGATGATGGGTTTCTCTATGGTGTCTTTGCGAACTTTGAAGGAGTCACGCAGCTCTTGCTAAAAGGAGTGACTATACGCACGTTGCCTATGCTGAGGTGAATGCATTGGGATTGTAATCAACATTGCAATGAGCTTGCTTTTTAAACGTGCATCCTAACAGCAATTCCATACCTGGATCCTTAGTGTTTGGAAATGAGCTTGCTTTTTAAATGCGCATCCTAACAGCAATTCCATACCTGCATCCTTAGTGTTTGGAAACATGTAAAAGATAATTGGTATGCTCTCAGATGACTCGATAGAGATTGTTAGTTTACACTTTCCCAAGAGTGCGTATGATCGGCCCCCATATGGGCTAAGTTTGGCATTGGTGGGCTGTAACTACTGTTTGCCAATGTGAGTCGAATGATCGTAAGTTAAGACATTAAAGTCATCTCCCTCATCGATCAATGCATTGAAGGTGTGTGTGTGCTCAGTTGTGACCATTATGCTCAGGTAGGCTAGTTCTACTACTTCCTCATCCTCCTCATCAATGTCTGTGATAGTGGCCACTCACACATTGATAGGAGATTCGACGGCTCATGCAGTGGGTGCATGGGAGGGTAATACTTCTTTATGCAGCTGCCATTGAAGAATGCATATGATCAGCCCCCATATGGGCTAAGTTTGGCATTGGTGTGTTGTAACTACTGTTTGCCAATGTGTGTCGAATGATCGTAAGTTAAGACATTAAAGTCATCTCCCTCGTCGATCAATGCATTGAAGGTGTGTGTGTGCTCGGCAGTGACCATTATGCTCAGGTAGGCTAGTTCTACTACTTCCTCATCAATGTCTGTGATAGCGGCCACTCACACATTGATAGGAGATTCAAGCATTGACGGCTCATGCAGTGGGTGCATGGGAGGGTATTGAAGAAGCCTATGCCCTCACCCTCTAGGGTTTCAAGTTCCACATTGCTAGTTCGGCTGATGGTGCAAACTTGGAGAGGCCCTAACCCTCTTAACTTCATTTTTTTCTTATGTCCCTTGATTGAGTATAGCAATACCAAGTCTCCCTATTCTAAATTGCACTACTTAACGTGCTTGTCAAACCAGCTTTTGTGTCTTGCCTTCTCGCATATTAGTGCGTGGGTGGCTAGAAGTCGAGTTTCCGATAGGTGTTCTAGCTCAACTAGGCGCTCTGTCCATGCCTCCTTTCCATCCCATCTCTCTTGCTGAATGATTCTTAGGTTAGGTATGAATAACTCTATAGGTAGAATTGCTTTAGTCCCATAGGTCAACCTAAAGGGAATATGTCCCATTGCCATTTTGTAAGCTATGCAATATCATACACACATCTACACAGCAATCCGTCTTGCCCTAGTCGATAGAGTTGTCCTGCTATCAATTGATACGACTGGATTTTGAGATTGAGTCACCTAAGTCATGGATTTTTCTATTGGTCATTTAGGGAGTCTATGCTCAAGCACCTGGACTATGTCATCTACCCAATAAGGCATCAAATCAGCTCTAAACAAATCTTTTGTGCTAGATAGGCTAAATAGATGGGCATTAGATAATTCGTTTGATATGCCTTGTCCACAGCGCCTTCTCCCATGGGGATGTAAGACATATGGTCATCCATATAATGCTGCTTTTCTTTATGCATGACCACGGAGAAGTTGAATTCTAAAAGTAGAAGTAACCATCGAGCTATGTGTCATGTAGCACATTGTTTATTAACAAGGTAAAGCATGACTTGATGGTCAACAAAGAAGGTAAAAGGCATAGCCAAAAGATAATGCCAAAACTTCTTTACAACAAACACCATGGCTAAACCTTCTCTCTCTGTTGTTGAATAATTCATTTCCATATATATGAGTTGTCTGTTAGCAAAGCTCATAGGATAGTCTAAGTTGTGTTCACTAGGTTGGCACAGCACCGCTCCTACAACGAACTTAGAAGCGTCAATGTGAACATGAAAAATGATTGTCCAGTCTAGGGCTCGTAGAATTGGTAGTGGTTAGAGCCTTATTCAACTTCTCATACGCGCATTGGCATTCCTTGGTCCATTCGAATATAATCAACAACTAGTATAGAGGTCTGGCAATCAATGTGTAGTTCAACACAAACCATCGATAATACCCCATATGGCCTAGGAAGCACTGTTGGACTCCCTTGTAATCAGTTGGTGGTGTGGTGGAAGATCGATGATAACCATGACTTTCAAGAAGTTAGTGGCGATGTTGTTCTTCGACACCACGTGCCCTAGGATGCATCCGTGCTTCACCCAAAACTAGCACTTTAAGGGATTCAACGAGAGATGATATAATCGACACCATTCAAAGACAGCTCAAAGTTTGTCTATGTGATCCTTCCAAGTGGGGTGAACACATAAATCATCGACGAAAACCTCTAACTCCTTCATAATCATATCCTTGAATATAGCACACATGAGCCTCTGGAAGGTAGGTGGTGCATTAGTCAACCCGAAGGGCATGACTATGTAGGCAAAGACTCCCCACTCCGTGGCAAAGGTGGTCTTGTGCCGATCGTCAGGATGCACTTGCGCTTGGTTGTACCTGACAAGCCGTCCAGAAAGCTGTAGGCCTCTTTACCAGCCACTCTCTCGAGCATGTGCTTAGTATACAGAAATGGATAATTATCTCTCTTCCTAGCAACGTTTACCTTTTTGTAGTTGACGCACACTCTGATCTTCCCATTCTTCTTTAGTACAATGACTATGGGTGAGATCCAATTTGTGTGATCAATCTCGTACATGAATCTTGCTCACATTAGCTTATCAATTTCTTCTTTGATGGTATGGGCATGCTTTGGATTCATGGGATATGGTTGCCGCTTGGCTAGCGTTGCGTCGGGTGTCATGGGTATATTGTGAGTCACTACACTAGGATCTACCCCTTTGAGTTCCTCGAGGGACCAAACAAAGACGTCTATATACTCTCGCAAGAGAGAAATGAGACTTGCTTCCTCTTTTTTGGTTAGGTCATTGGCTATAAAGACACGTCGGGGTGTCTCCCCCTCCCTGGCTAAATTGACTTCCTTGACCTTGGCAAGTCCTTCTATTGGTTCCCTTCTTGCCCCTGGTGTTTGGTTCCCAGCAAGATCACCACCCTATTGTCAAGATTGTGGGAGAGAAGGAAGGAGTCTCGCTTGAAGCTTTCTTGCTTGCAGAATGGGGGAAGACACACAAGGGTGGAGGCTGAAAACAGTTTTCCTCTTCTTAGTTGTGTAAGCCAAAAGAACTCAAGTACAAAGAAATAGAAGAACCCTCTATATGGGTCTCAAACCAAACTCAACTAACTAAGGTGGCATACTAACTGAGCCACGAACTAGAGTAGATAAGGATAGCTATCATGTAGCTATTATTCATGGGCGGTGTACCAACCGCGTCTGCAACTGACAAGTCGGTGACATAAATACACAACGGTCACCCTAGCGTATCACGAGTGGAGCTCGATATCTCAACACTCCCCCTCGAGCTCAATCCCAATTCCTGCACACCAAGCAGGTCTCTGAACTTGCGCAGCTTCTCTGCGCCCAATGCCTTTGTGAATATGTCAGCTACCTGATCCTCTGTGCTGACATAAACTAGATCAATAAGACCTAGTAAAACCCTCTCTCGCACATAGTGATAATGCACCTCAATGTGCTTTGTTCTAGCATGATAGACTGGGTTATTTGCCAAGTGTATACTACTCATGTTGTCACAATAGATGACAACTGGTCCATCTGTAGACTTATGCATATCATAAAGTAGCTTATGCAACCAAGCTACCTCACATGCAGCCATTGCTGCACCCCTGTACTCAGCCTCTGTGCTCGACAAGGCAACTGTAGGCTGTTTCTTGCTGCTCCAAGTGACTGCAGCACTCCCAAAAGAGAACACATATCCACTGGTAGATCGTCTATCAGAAATACTACCAGCCCAATCAGCATCAGTGTATCCATGCAACTGTATCTGAACCCCAGTCTCATAAAATAGTCCATACTGCAATGTGGACTTCACATACCTGAGTATGCGTCTAGCCGCATCCAAATGTGGTTTCCTTGGAGCCTGCATAAACTGACTTACCAATCCAACAGCATAGCTCAAATCTGGCCTGGTAATAGTCATATAAATCAAACTTCCTACTATGCGTCTGTACATAGTAGGGTCTTCTAGAAGCTCACCTGCATCTGTGCTCAGCTTCACATTCTGCTCCAAAGGAACTGAAATAGGCTTACAGCCTGTCATCCCATATTTGGACAACATGTCCAATCCATACTGCCTTTGCAAGAGTTGTATCCCACTTGGTGATCTAATCACCTCAATGCCCAAGAAAGAACGCAGCTCTCCCAAATCCTTCATCTCAAACTTCTGCTTCAATAGCATTTTCACATGAAGGATATCTTCATCACTGTCACCTGTCATAATCAAATCATCAACATAAATGACAAGTAGCATAATACCTTTCTCTATTTTTCTCACATAAAGTGAGAAATCTGCCTTGGAAATCTGAAAGCCAATAGTGACAAGATACTGTCCTATCTTGTCAGACTATGCTCTAGGTGCTTGCTTCAAGCCATACAAGGCTTTCTTCAACCTGCAAACAAACTCAGGATAAACAACATGCACATAACCTGGTGGCTGCTCCATATAGACCTCTTCTTGCAAATCACCATGCAAGAAGGCATTCTTTACATCCATCTGATGTAAAGACCATCCCTTTGATGCAGCCATAGCAATGACCGCTCTTACGGTTGCCATCCTTGCAATTGGACTGAATGTTTCTTCATAGTCAATACCATATGTTTGTGCATACCCCTTGACTACTAATCTTGCCTTGTATCTATTCACAGAACCATCTGCATTGTGCTTCACCTTATAAACCCACTTATAGCCAATTGCATTTTTACCTTTAGGCAAAGGTACCAATTCCCATGTAGCATTTGCTTCCAAGGCATCCATTTCTTCATCCATGGCTTTCTCCCATTTTTCTTTTCCCATGCCTTCCTCAAAAGAAGTGGGTTCTGGTTCCTGTATCACTTTAACCATATATGCATAGTGAATGGCTGTAAATCCATCATATTTCAGCCTATCCACAGGATACCTAGCTCTCGTAGACCTACGCAAAGTAGGTTCACTCCCAGGTGCTCTCAAAACATCCCTGGTCTTCCTTACTCAAAGGTGTAACAATAGAAGGAATACCCAACTCATCATCAATGCTCTGTTCTGAGCCACTGGATTCGCCATCCACATAAGAGTGACCTGCATTCACATCAAACATGGGCTGATCAACCTTCTCTTTTCCTTTTCGTGATACCTGCATACCAGTATCTGCATTACTTTGAGAAGATTCTCCTGATCTCAATCTGCCTGTCCATGGCGAAGAATGTGAACCACTACTAGAGGACGCTCCAGGTCCACTAATATTTTGTGACTGCTACTGTGAATTTTGTGCAGCATTACCATTTTGTGCATCTACATAATCAATCACATTTACTGGTTTATACCAGCTACTCATCTCATAAAAAACAACATCTCTGCTCACTGTAAACTTACGAGTAGAAGGGTTATATCATCTATACCCTTTTTGCTGCAGAGAGTAACCAATAAAGATGCACTTCTCAGCTTTTGGATCCAACTTGGATCTCAACTCATCTGGCACATGTACATAGGCAATGCAACCAAAAATTTTCAAATGAGAAATATCTGGTTTCCTACCAGTATACCTCTCCTCTGGAGTCATTCCATGTATTGCTGCAGTGGGAGTCCTGTTCATTATGTAGACTGCTGTAGCAACTGCTTCAGCCCAATAAAAATTTGGCAAGTCTTTTTCATTGAGCATGGCACGAGATACCTCTCCAATATGCCTGTTTTTCCTTTCTGCAATTCCATTTTGTTGTGGGGTATGACTGCATGAATATTGCTGCTTTATGCCATGCTCCTGCAGGAACCTTGCAAACTCATTTGAGAGGTACTCTCCCCCTCCATCTGACCTTAGGCATTTTATCTGCAGGCCTGTTTCTTTTTCAACCATCGCTTTAAGAGTTTTGAAATGCCCAAAAACTTCACTTTTCTTTTTCATAAAATACACCCAGACTTTTCTGCTATAGTCATCAATAAAACTGACAAAATAATGACAGCCTCCAAGAGATGCAGCTTTAGTTGTCCACACATCAGAGTGGATTAATTCCAATGGCTTCTTACTCTCTTGAACATGTCTAGGAAATGGTTTCCTTGCCTGTTTTCCAAATTGACAGGCTTCACATACCTTATGCATTTCGGCAACCTTGAATTTCGGCAAACCTGCAACAATATTTTGGGCCTGCATTGATTTAAGTCGCTGTACATTAACATGACCAATGCGTTTATGCCAGATATCAATATCTGCAACTACACCGGTCCCATGTGCAAACATTGCTGCACTCAATTCAGACATGTCTGCATCCAATGTAAACATTCTGCCCTTCTTCTTTCCTTTTGCTATCAAGCGACCTTTATTTTTCATATCCTCAACAAAGCATCCATGAGGATTAAATCTGACCTGCAAGCCCTGTTCAACCATTTGACCAACAGAAACCAGATTCTTGGTGATATTCGGGACATGAAATACATCAGACAGGTATTTCTTTTTCCCATCCTGCATAGACAAGGGAATTTTTCCAATCTGCACAATAGGATGTGCAGTATCATCACCAGTCTCCACAAATCCTGGTTTTTCCATTTTCCTTGCATCCTCCATCCATTCTGCATGACTTGTCATGTGGTTTGATGCACCTGAGTCAACATACCATACATCATTGCTTTCTTCTGCACTTGTCACAGAATTGTTCATGTGCTGCACCATAAACAAGTGCTCATTTCTGTCATCACCCTGTCTACTAGAAGATGCATAATTCCCTTGTTGCAGTTTTCCATTCATGATGTCATTCTGCTTTTTATAGCAGTCTTTAGCCATATGACCCATTTTACCACAGTAGTAGCATTCAACATTACTGTTTGCATTTTGGCCTCTTTGCCATCCACCACGACCTCTTTGGCTCCCCCTGCCTCTAGAGTTACCACGTCCTCCTCCATAGGACTGGTTTTCTTGAGTTTGCTGCATATTCTGATTTCTGCCACGGCCTCCAAATCGGCCTCCTCTACCTCTGCCTCTACCTCTTCCAGTATTTAAGTAGAAGACAGCTTCTTTTGAAGTTCCTCCTGAAGAAGATGCACCACCATTTCTCTGCTCCTCAGAAATTAGAAGAGCAATCAACTCCTCAAAATCAGGAAATCTTTCACGGACAGAAATGGATGTTCGGAACTGTGCATAATCCTTTCCTAGACCATTCAAGGTCATAAAAACTAAATCATCATCTTCCACTGGCGACCCAATGGAAGCAAGTGCATCTGCAATCTTCTTCACCTTCATGTGGTAGTCATTGATGCTCATACTTTCTCTTTGCACATTATGCAACTCTTGCTTGAGCTGCATTTTCCTGGCTTGCGTATTTGTGCTATACATTTTTGACAAAGTATCCCATGCCTCCTTTGGCATACTTGCATCCTGAATATGCACAATCATAGAGTCTGAAATACTGATAGACAGCCAATACATAACTTTCCTGGCTCTCTCATGCCATGTTTTGAATGCCTGCATTTGCTGTTGATTGGGAACATCAGGAAGAACTGGTTCTTCTTCATTTCCTGCAACAAATTCCCAATATCCTTTTCCCATAAGGAAATTTGTCATTCTAAACTTCCATGCTTGCAAGTTGTTCTTGTCAAGCTTTTCAGTGACAATCTGTGAAAGAGAATCAGATGCCATTACAGAAGATTGGAAAAAATTCTGTCACTGCAAAAACCACAGCTTCACCCTCACACGGGAAAATCTGCAAAACTGGTGAAAGTGGTATTTGACCACACAGTCACTTCCTAGTGACGATTTTGCATCAATAGACAACAGGGATGATTCTGTAACTCCCAATGTCTCTGTGCACAAGCATACAATGCAATTTTTACAGTAACTTTTCACCGACCTGTAGAACAGTGGCTGCCCTGCATAAAACTGGGCCTTTTCCTGAGTGCGTGCAGAAAACTTCCGCCTCCAAAACAGGCCCCGAAATGGCCTCAAATAAAAAAAACAAGGTTGCCAAGGGCTAAAGCCCATTCCCGCAACATATACTGCCCTCTTGCTTCACCGCGAAGGGCGTCTCAACCTGAGACAATGCACTCCTGCACTTTTCGGCTGTGCTACCTGCAGAGATCTGCTCCCAAAACAGAAAATGAAAGCAACACTGCTCCTCTTACCAGAACACCGCGAGCTTGGCTTGCTTTCTTGAGCTCCTTACCACGAACAAGGCTCTGATACCATGTCAAGATTGTGGGAGAGAAGGAAGGAGTCTCGCTTGAAGCTTTCTTGCTTGCACAATGGGGGAAGACACACAAGGGTGGAGGCTGAAAACAGTTTTCCTCTTCTTAGTTGTGTAAGCCAAAAGAACTCAAGTACAAAGAAATAGAAGAACCCTCTATATGGATCTCAAACCAAACTCAACTAACTAAGGTGGCATACTAACTGAGCCACGAACTAGAGTAGATAAGGATAGCTATCATGTAGCTATTATTCATGGGCGGTGTACCAACCGCGTCTGCAACTGACAAGTCGGTGACATAAATACACAACGGTCACCCTGGCGTATCACGAGTGGAGCTCGATATCTCAACACCTATCACATTTCTTGAACTTGGTGAATCTCCTTGGTAGGTCTTGCGGTGTTCTTTGCTCCTCTGCATGCACATCTTTAGGTTGCTTCCTTCTTTCCTCCTTTAATCTACCATGCCTAAGGTGGATGGGTAAGTGCCCTGGTGTATCTAGTCTTGGAAGGTCGAGGTATCTTGGGATCGCTATCTGAACTTACTTCTGATTTGGAATTGAACTCTTTGTCTTCGCTAGAAGAGGGAGTCTCTCCTGATGGTCATAGCTCCGATGGCAAATCCGTCCTGGGCCTGCCTGCTCAAAGTCTATTGCACCTATGTGTTCCAATCAGGTGTGGTCGCAATCCCTGTGCGCATGACTCCTTTCTGATTATAAAGGCATTTCCCTTGCGTGGTTTGGAGTTTGCTCGTATTTTCTCTATCACCATCCGTTAGTGTTGTATTCTATCATATCAATTTCCCCTTCATTCTCATCGTTGAATGAAGAGCAGTCCTCATATTCGTCATTAGAACTATCTTTGTTCTTCGATTGCTTGTCATATCCTAAGTCTTGATATGTCTCATCCTTCGCATTGGTGAATAAGGCCCAATTGTACATCAAGTTTAAGTTGTGAACTTTGGTCCATTGCCACTTCTTCGTTCAAGAGATCTTTGAGTGGTTTAATGCTCGCTGATGGGTTACTAGCTAACTTGTCAGCCAGGTACTCTAAGATCTCATGGAGCTCTTGCTTGTTATTCAGTACTTGGAATAAGACCAGATTGGGCCCTCTCTACATGCTCGTAACCATCATGCAGATTGCCACTCAGGGTCATCTCGAGTCTTGCCAACTGCCTCAACAGGTTTCTCATATTCCTCGTCGTCCGAGAACCATTGGTCGATTGTAGCAAGGACATGCATCTGGTCTCGCTATTTTTTAGGACAAAGGATATACTTAGTAAGTGACCCGTAAGATGTCCAATTTAGGTCGTCACCCTTTAGCATAGTGGAGATGGCATCTAGGTCAACTTTTGTGGTCTTCCAGGTGTCCATCTCTACTCTTACGGCTTCTGTTCAATTACCTAGGAAGATTAGACCATTGCGCCAATCTTCTATGACTCTCTCATTGTGCATCCAGGGCCGCGGCCTAGCAGGATATCATAGTCCACTTCCTTCATGACTATAAGACCAACTAAGAATTGGACTCTTGCGATTTTTACTAGCCAATTATTTAATACACCAAATGGCTTCACTTTTGTTTCATTACTTAGAGTGATGTTAAACCTGGTCATCTCGATGGGTTACCCAGGTCTAGAGCACTACATGGCTCAACACACTGACTCCCGTTCTTGTATCCCACAATTCTTTTCCTTGTGGTATCGCCTAGAGCTAAGACCGGTAAGAACACAACATGTGTTTCAGTGCCCTCCCGGAAAGCATTGACGTGTAAAGATTTTTGCATTGAGTGTAGTGCCAGACTCAGTATTGTGTCTCATCATCAGGTCAATGCGAGTCAATGACAACAGCTTGCTCCATTGACCCTTCAACCCACTATTTTAGCTCTTACAAGAGCGGCAGATGTTGCCTAAGAAAATCTCCTAGACTAAGCATCATGGGGGTGGTCACTAGTGAGGTGAGGAGATTTCTAGCTCCTCTCGTGTCCTTGTGTTTCCTGGACAATGGCCTTGGCTAAGTCACATCTCTTGATTTTGGTTGTGGAGGTGACATTGGCATGCTTATGCTTGAAATATCATTGATCTCGTCCTCGAATATGGGTTCGATGTCTTTTAGGTGTTCCTAGGCTTCTTTCACCCACTCCTTCACCTTTTCGATGGCTTTGAGCTGGCGCTTTGGGTTGGGGTACTCCTCGACCTCGCACTTTCCTTCTCAGTTGTCCTTGGGGCTGATGTTTCTGCTTTTGCATCCGTCACTTTCTTTCCCATAGGCAGAGTTGTGGCACTCTTTGTTTTCAACATGACCCTTGCATCTCGTTTTTTCTTTCTTCTCCTACGGTTCCTCTTTCCAATTGAGGCTGTGTCTAAGTTGTTAGGCCCTGGCAATGATATGCCAGCTTGCTTGGTCTGTGCATGGGTCATGACATGCAACGGGATAGGCATGGCCTCCCCATCAAGTGTCTCGACACCAAAGAACCCCAATGGGAGTGATGGCTCATTTTTCGAGTTAGAGGATGGCTTTTTTCTAGGGGGCAATCAACAAAGAGGTGTGTGATTCTGCATTCAACGCATCTCTAATCAGCCTTACCTCGATTTTTTATGCCAGGAGGCATATTCCACGGTGGATTCCGTGAGGTTTTACGGTGGATTCCGTAAACTTAGATGTCCGGGGCTCATACACAAAGAGGATTCTTTGTGCGAGAAGTTGATGGGGACGCCTGTCCTTTTCGGGCGTTTCATTAATTTAGTGTGTACATGGGTGATTCCATAGCGGGTGATTCCGCAAAATGCATATTAAATTAATAAACGTTTATGAGTTTAGAGTGCGCACTCGTAATAAATTAAGGTTAGGATTTATTTCTAACCAGTTGATTTATTTATGTAGCTGAAGACTGCTAGGTATTCACTTTTGTCGGTTTAATTGTATTATTTTACTAACGATTGTGAATGCTTCAGCTGATGTGTAGAGATAGCAGCAGTGGCGGAGGAAAGCATTGGAGTTTAGCGGGTTTTCGACTCTTGGACTAGATTTTGATAGGCGCCACGCCTATATTTTGTTATGTCTATTGAGACATCGATTATTTATTATTATTTTGTATGCGCTTATGCGCCCGGATATGTTATTTCTATTTGGACATTGAGATTGGGCGTGCCAGACTCTATGGGCACTGTCCATTAGCTTTATTTTCCTATTTTTGTAGAAAGCAAACTCAAAAGCTAAAAGCTTGTCATATTTTTGTAATTGGGCTATTATTGAGCATGAAGATTGGAAATATACATAAAATACATGCTTTGTGAAGCGCTCACACAAGGCATGGGGGAGATTGAACCCAATTTGTCTCTTGCCTCTTGTCGTGCTTGCTTTTACATGGGTTTTTGTGCAAAAAGGTAGAGTACTTTGTTCTTGGGGACCTTCCGGGATTCACCACGTGAGCTATCTGCGACCGATCTGTGCACCAGTGGTATCAGAGCAGAGCAGAGATCAAGAGCTTCCAATCGCTACCAATCTCGGGCGAAGGCAGAGCTCCAGGAACAAACGGGCTCTACAGTCAATCTCGTCGCGAACCGTCGATACAGGCAGACTTCTGGCGATCAAGAACCCCTGTTTCCACTGTCAGATCGCGAAGGACCAAGCTCTGCAGGCGGAGGACTACTCATACACTTCCATCATCAAGTCGTGGAGTTATAGAGATAAGCTCTCTTCATAATCAAGTTTATTATCATAAGAAAGCTTAATTTTAAGCTTAGCAAGGTCTAATCCTCAAAATCGTTGCAATACGGCATCATCCCGTGAAATCCGGCGCAAAAAAAACGGCCCTCCCCCTCACGAAAAAAAACGGCGGCCTCTGCTAGTCCTCCTTAAGCTTCTTAATCACTTAAGCTTAAGCTTAATCATTTAAGCTTAAGGCTTCCTGCAAGTTATACAGGTCAGATAAATCGGCAAACTCCGGATCTCGCACTTCTGAAGTCAAGTTCCGTAAGTCGACTCTAATCAAGTTATGCAAGTTCTGCAAGTCGGCCTAAGTCCAGCAAGTCAACAACTCTGCAAGTCTGCTAAGTCTGCAACTCTGCAAGTCAGACTAAATCAGAACTGACTAGTGCTTAAAACTCATAGAAGACTTGTTCGTATGCAAAAACTCTGAACTGGAAAGTTGTTCGCAGCAAGCTGTTCTACCTATCTACAAGTTCGTTGAAGTACTTTCAGCAAACAGAGACAGAAATATTGCAGAATTTCTGAAAATTGAAGAAGAAAATATCCAAAAATACATAGCCTTGTAACCCCAAATTTGAGCTACGCTCATCCCGCTAACTGATTCTGAGTGAGAAAGGTTTGTTGAGTTTTACAGGATGACTACCCCACATATGGATGATCCTATGGCTGAAGATGACCTACCCGAGCCTACCATGGAATAAAAGCTGGATCTTATCATGCTGCAATTGGAAGAAGAGCGAAGAGCTAGGCAAGCCTTGCAAGCGCAATTGACAAAGCTACAAAGAGCGACCACCGATAAAGAAGAACCTCAAGCTGAAGATTTGATTCGCCGTACCATCGACGCCACCCTTGAAGCACAAACCATTCGCAAGGAATCCAAGATAAGTAAACGAAGTTTCAAGTTTCGCACTTTCAATGGCATAAGAGAAGGAAAGACTGTTTTATCATTCATTAGCCAGTTTGATGACTATTTCCATGAGGAAACTTATCCTGAAAAAGATAAAATCAAGTGTGTTACTAATCATCTGATAGACAGAGCATCACTTTGGTGGACTGTAGTCCGCAAGAGTATAGAATGTCCTGCTACATGGGAAGATTTCAAGAAGAAGTTCATGCAAAATTTCTTACCACCGCAATTTCATGAGAAGGCTATCAAGCAATGGGATTTACTTCAACAGCGCGATCGTGAGCCTATTCCACAGTATACAGAGCGTTTTTGGAATGCACTCCTACAGCTACGCATGCTTGAAGACGTACCAGAGACGACACATAAGCGGAAGTACATGTCTGGACTTCTTGGACATTACTACGCTGAAGTGAACATGTTCAAGCCTGCTACCCTTGAAGACGCCATCTCCTTAGCTCACGACACTGAAGATAAGTTACGCGGAAGAGATCGACGACCACAGCCATTCCAAGCAAACGGTAATTATGGATCTAAACAATTCAATTCCAATTTCAGAAGGTTTAATCCAGGTCGTTTTTCATCACCATCTTTCCGCAAGAATTGGCCTGAACCACCTGCATTACCATCCACTGTCAATTCAAATCCTAAGCCTATTCCACAAGCAAATCCAAATATACCCAGACTCCTAGCCATTGCAAATAATGTGACCAAAGCCAAGCCAATAGTATGCTACAAGTGTCACCAGCCAGGGCATCTCGCAACAAATTGTCATTCAAAGAAGCCATCAGCACATATCAACTACCTTGGAGCTATGGACGAAGACAAGCATGAGGATATGCCAGATTTTACTGAAGATGAGGATGATCCTACTACTACTTCCGACACTTTACCAGGTATGCCTACTTCACATTCATTGTTGACTATGAAATGTATGGTGCATGGAAAAGAAAGAACTATATTGCATGATGACGGTAGTACCCATGACTTTATTTCAGCAAAATTGGTAAATGAATTAAAATTGCATAATGTACCTACACACTATCGCATAAAAGCTGCATTTTTAGGCACTAGGTACAATGGCACACAAGAAGTTCAAGATTTAGAAATTCAAATTGGTCCATACATTGAAAGAAGAAATTTCTTAGTTGTCCCATTACAGTCAAGCGACATTATTCTAGGAATGCCATGGAGACACCAACATAATCCCAATATAGATTATTCCACACACACAATGAATATTAATTTTCAAGGAAAATCTATTACATTATTTGGTATGCATGCATCTCATATTTTTCCACTGCTTTCGCATACTCAAGCAAAACGTGCACTACGCAAGAATACTAAATCATATCTCATTTGGGTGAATGAATTGCATGCAAAGGAAAATCATATGCACCCTAGGCATAAGGAATTTCTCGCATATTTTAAGGACTGTTTTGTAGAAGACCTACCACCAAGTTTACCTTCATCACGTCCAAAAGACCATAAGATTGACCTAATACCTGGCACACAACCACCTTGCAAAGCCCCATATAGGCACAATCAAATAGAGCAAAAAGAAATCCAGAGTCAAGTTGAAGAATTACTAAATAGAGGCTTAATTCGACCTAGCAGTTCTCCATTCGGTGCACCTGTGCTCTTAGTCAAGAAAAAGAATAATACTTATCGGATGTGTATTGACTACCGAGCATTAAATAAGATCACTGTAAAGAATAGGTATCCTATACCTAGAGTTGATGACTTTATGGACAAACTGCAAGGATCTTCTATATTTAGTAAAATTGACCTTAAGTCTGGATATCATCAGGTGAGGCTAGATAGATCCGACATATTTAAGACTGCATTCAGGACACAGTTTGGACATTACGAATTCTTAGTCATGCCATTTGGATTAACTAATGCACCTGCCACTTTCAGTAGAATGATGAACCGTATTTTTCTAAAATATCAATATTGTGTGATTGTTTTCTTTGATGATATTTTAGTGTTCAGTCAAAGTGAAAAAGAGCATTATGAGCATTTATCATTAGTTTTTCAATTACTGAAAGAAAATCAATTGTTTGCAAATCCTGACAAGAGTGAATTCTTTAAGACAGAAATAGAGTATCTAGATCATATTGTATCAAAAGAAGGAATAAAAGTTGATCCTAAGAAAATTGACGCAATATTGCATTGGCCTGTTCCTAAAAATGTACATGAATTACGCTCATTCCTTGGTCTTGCTAGTTTCTATAGGAAGTTTGTACGTAATTTCTCATTACTTGCTTTACCATTGACCAAACTTCTTAAGAAAGGCATTGTTTATCAATGGACTGAAAATCAGCAGAAATCCTTTGACTTACTCAAACGTGCATTAACCAATGCCCCTGTTCTACAATTGCCTGACTTTAATAGACCATTCTTTCTAGTTGTGACCGATGCTAGCAGATCAGGAATAGGAGCTGTATTAATGCAAGACAACCATCCAATAGCATATTCTAGTTCTAAGCCGAAACCCTCTGAGCTCAAATATTCCACTTATGACAAGGAACTCTTAGCAGTTGTACAAGCATTAAAACAATGGAAGCATTATTTAATGGGTTCAGAATTCATGATAAAGACCGACCAGCAAAGCATTAGACATCTACTTAGCCAACCCCAAATTTCTGACCGTCATATCAAATGGGCTTCATTCATTCAAAGTTTCCATCCTATCATTCAATACCAACCTGGAAAAGAAAATGTAGTTGCCGATGCATCGAGTAGAAGACCTACAATTCATAACATTTCTATCATATCTTTTGATTCTTTGATTGCTATGAAAGACACATATCACCAGGATATTACTTTTCATTTTGATTGGCAAAAATTAGTTCAAAATAATTTCATTCCTGTTGATTCATTGTCATATAATAATGGATTTATGTTCTTTGAAAAGAGACTGTGTGTTACTATTCCATTCCGATCTTTTGTTTTGAATGAAATTCATTGTCCTCCATATCAAGGTCATAGAGGTATCATTTCTACATTACGCATGTTAACTGAAGATTTTTATTGGCCGCATATGGATGCAGATGTATCTAATTTCGTTTCTGAATGTTTGATTTGTCAAAGAATAAAGAGACATCATGGTAAACAGTATGGGTTATTAATGCCTTTGTCTATTCCATCTAAACCTTGGGAACATATATCTATGGATTTCATTACTGGTTTACCAAATACTAAATCTAACCATGACATGATTTGGACAATTGTAGATAGATTTAGTAAGCAAGCATATTTCATTGCATGTAAGAAAACTTTAACAGCATCACAAGCAGCACAGTTATTTTTGAAAACTATTTTTACTAACCATGGATTGCCGAAAGTGATTATTTCAGATAGAGATTCTAGATTTTGTAATAATTTTTGGATTACACTGTTTGCAAATCTAGGCACAAAGATTGATTTCTCATCTGCATTTCATCCAGAAACAAATGGACAAACAGAAGCCACAAATAGCACTATTCTAGATCTTTTACGTGCATACACTATCTCTAAACCTCAGACTTGGGATACTCATTTACATTTATTACAGTTTGCATATAACAATACACCGCACACATCTACAAAGAAATCACCTTTTGAAGTTATTTATGGATATAGATTATCTACCCCTGTTGCATCTTTGTCTAATAGAATTCAGAGTGCTGATGATATTGCTGTTATGCATAACACTATTTTTGATGAGGTCAAGGATATGATTGCTAAAGCCCAACAATCATATACCAAACAAGCCAACAAGAAAAGACAAGCTATGAATTTCAAAGTTGATGATTATGTTTGGCTTAGAATAGAAAAGCGTAGACTGCAAAGTGTAGATAGACATCCAGTTGTCAAATTAGCTCCTAGATTCTACGGACCATTTAGAATCATTCATAAGATTAATGACAATGCATTCAAGTTAGAACTGCCATCTCATTGGAAAATTCATAATACATTTCATATTAGTTTATTGAGACCATTTAGAGGCCAATTACCTATCCACCCTATCTATGAAAACCCACCTTTACTAGAAGAAGAGACTGAAATACTTGAACCAGAAGCCATCATAGACACTGACTACATGACCACTAGAACTGGCCGAAGGTATTCTAGATATCTAGTGAAATTTAAGAACCATCCTGTAGAGGAAGCACAATGGATGCACGCTAGAGACTTAAATGCTTTCCCCACTCTGTTAGCTCCACATTGAGCTAATAGCAATTGAGGTCAATTGCTATCCCACCCCGGGGGTATGATGCCAGGAGGCATATTCCACGGTGGATTCCGTGAGGTTTTACGGTGGATTCCGTAAACTTAGATGTCCGGGGCTCATACACAAAGAGGATTCTTTGTGCGAAAAGTTGATGGGGACGCCTGTCCTTTTCGGGCGTTTCATTAATTTAGTGTGTACATGGGTGATTCCATAGCGGGTGATTCTGCAAAATGCATATTAAATTAATAAACGTTTATGAGTTTAGAGTGCGCACTCGTAATAAATTAAGGTTAGGATTTATTTCTAACCAGTTGATTTATTTATGTAGCTGAAGACTGCTAAGTATTCACTTTTGTCGGTTTAATTGTATTATTTTACTAACGATTGTGAATGCTTCAGCTGATGTGTAGAGATAGTAGCAGTGGCGGAGGAAAGCATTGGAGTCTAGCGGGTTTTCGACTCTTGGACTAGATTTTGATAGGCGCCACGCCTATATTTTGTTATGTCTATTGAGACATCGATTATTTATTATTATTTTGTATGCGCTTATGCGCCCGGATATGTTATTTCTATTTGGACATTGAGATTGGGCGTGCCAGACTCTATGGGCACTGTCCATTAGCTTTATTTTCCTATTTTTGTAGAAAGCAAACTCAAAAGCTAAAAGCTTGTCATATTTTTGTAATTGGGCTATTATTGAGCATGAAGATTGGAAATATACATAAAATACATGCTTTGTGAAGCGCTCACACAAGGCATGGGGGAGATTGAACCCAATTTGTCTCTTGCCTCTTGTCGTGCTTGCTTTTACATGGGTTTTTGTGCAAAAAGGTAGAGTACTTTGTTCTTGGGGACCTTCCGGGATTCACCACGTGAGCTATCTGCGACCGATCTGCGCACCAATTTTCTTGCTCCCTTTCAGGACAGCGCAAAGAGATATGTCCTGGGTGACCGCAAGTCCAACATGTGATCGCGGCTCTTGGGTCTACCCTCCTAAGCCTCTACCTCTCCCTCTACCTAACGCCATCACTAGTACTGGTCAATAGTCCATAATGACTACATTTTCCTCCTCGTCATATGAGACGTAGGGTGCATCTAAGGCTCTTCATCATTCGGCTCCTCTACGTGGTGGATTGTAGCGTCACTTGGTGGATGGGTCACGTAGGGTCCAGGTAGTCTAAGTATGCTCGTAGGGTTAAGGTCCCAACTTCCTACCAAGGAGTTTGTAGATAAAGTTCGTGTCTTTATCTGTGATTATGATGCACTTTGCATGGATGGCTGCTAACTGTGTATCATCGAGCAAGTCAATGAGAAATCCTTGTGCAATCGTTTGTAGGGTCTCCATAGCTGCGTTTGTCCACCTTCTTGCTGGTGGACCATCCCACACTCGCGCCCAAAATCTTCCCATCCCTTTCAGCTCCAAGTCTTGCATAACTTCCCGAACAACCTTATGAAAAGATCTTTTCGGGACGAGAAGCTCGTATCTGCATTGGATTCTCCTTATCTCTCGAAGGGCAACAGTGCTCGGTTTCTCCTCTTCTTCTGTGGTAGTCATTGTGCTCTATGTGGAGCACCTGCTACTACACTAGAGGAGGCTCCACCTTGTGCTCTAGGTGGCCAGGCCTTAGCTTGAGGTCTTACTGTGGCCAAAACAACAACATGCTTGCTTGGTGCATGTCATGTAAGCTCGAGGAGGGAAAGATGGAGAAGACACAGAGATTGGGGGTGTGAGAATGGAGGAAGCAAAGAAAGCAAGATGTGAAAATGAGAATAAGAATGAACTTTTAACCCATTTAAACCCCAAAATCGGGTTAATGTAGCTTTATACGTACTATCCATCATGTGATTGTAAATCCATAACCTTTTATCGAAATGTGATGAAACTTCACATGCATACTCGTTAGGTGGCCAAGAGCCCAAATTTTCTTTTTGGGAAAAGAAAATGCTTGCAGAATTTGACAGATGATTTTTATGCCAAGAAGTGCTTAAAAATAGCCAAAAATTACGAATATCCGGGGAAAAATAGACTTCGTTGAAGGCGGCGGTGGCAATCAGTACGATTTTAAGCGGCAATGCCCCAGAATTGCTTAAAAGACCCACTCGACGACAGCTGGAGAATTTTCATAATTATTTAGTGTACGAGACAAGACCCTGGGAGATGCCCGGTAGTGGAGGACTTCAAGACGGACACCCAGGAATTTTTAGATCAAGAATCAAACACCGGACGAGGAAGAGGGAGTGCTCGGGAGGCCAAGCCTAAATTAGCAATAGGTGAAAATGGACTTTAGGAGAGCCCAAAGGGTGTGACCCTTTGGGGCTCCCCTTAGGAGCCCAAAATTTTGAAAAAACGTGGGGGGGGGGGGGGGGGGGGGGGTTCATTTTTTTCATGAGATCAGCAACAGGGCGCCATCATCACGTTTTGGTGGAGAGATGGAGGATGGGGGCTGTGAACAACCCCCCCAACTGATCTTGGCCTTAATCTACATTCTATCTTCGCTCTCCATCTCTCCAGACCGCTCCTCCATTGACTGCCTAGTTGTGGAGAACAAAAACCGGTCTTTCTCTCTCCTCCCTCTCTCTTCTGCATAGAGGCAATTCATGTGCAAGAAAACAAGAAGAAGAGGGGATGAAGAATGCTTGTTCGGCTATGATCGGATTGCTTCAAGATGAAGTGGAGGCTGAGGAAAGAGGTTCAGCATTGAAGAATGGTTGCTGGTCGGTCTGTGGATTTCTCAAAATAATCATTAAAAAACCCGCAACATGCAAGACACGTGGTATGCTTCAATTTTACAAAGAAATTTGATTGTTTTTGTTGTTTCATGGTCCAAATGTTGTTCATATGCAACGAAATTTTGTTTGAACCTTGTTTACATCATGATTGAGGGCTGTAACTACAGAAATATAGAACCCGTAATGATTCAGAGTGACTATTAATTCTTTAAAACCCACAAAATGTCATTTTCAATGAAAATTAGTGGTTTTTTTTATTTTGAGTTGGAGAAAAGGGATGGAAATGGAAAAATATCAGAGAGAATATTAAGTTATAGTCAAAATAACACGCCAATACCAATAAATCAGAAAATACCTATTTTCCATGAATAATAAATAGAAAAAAATAGTAAAAATTAGGATTTTCTCGCTTAAAAAAATAAAAAAATAAGATTTATGTGCATGAATGTTTGGCAAGGTTAAAGCATGAGGCCAAGCCTCAATTTGGCCTTTTCCTTTATGTTATAGTTCGTGTTTATCACTTTTTACATAGAAAAATGATACAAAATAACCATTTACACCTATGCACAGCAGCAACACCTAAACGGTGAGGGGAGGATGAAGGTTGTGTGACGATCTAATTGCTAAAAAGATGCAAATTCTGATTTTTCTCTTTTACATAGCATTTAGGGATCGTTCCATAATTAAATATAGGTGACTAGTAGCACGGAAGTTCCGGTGCTAGACTTCCCTAAAGCAGTGCAACATGTAATGCTTAGTTAAAATTCATGAAAGGGATGTTTTCTGCACCTCACATGGCTATTTTTTTAAATCATAAAATGGTTGTGCACAATTTTCATACACCTTGCATCAAGCATGCCATGTGGTATCTCCTGGAATGCATTACACTTGTCTGATAAACTTTGACCAATTGAGAGGACAGGAAACCCAAGTTGTAGGTTTAGACGGGTGCTTCCATTGGGGAAAGTTTTGTGAGGCAAATCAAAATCTCCTGGAACGCTTAATTATGAAATAGTGAAGTTTTTGCGTTATGTTTTATATGTTGGAGCGACGCATCTTGGGGCTAATCGTTGAGGTGTAGGAGAGTCACAGTGGAGCCGCGACAATCAGCCGAGAGGTGCTTCCCTATGTGTTTATTACGAGGCATTATGCCTATATGTTATGGGATCTCCCTCTGAGGAGAAGGGAAGGTGAACGTTGGACTACCTATTAGATACAAACACAAAATCGTCATAAGCATTTAGTGCAAAGTGAGTTTTAGACGCTCCTGGCCCGCGAGGCCGTGTGGTGGGGTTATCTGTTTCTCTGTCATATCTTGGGGCTAATCGTTGAGGTGTAGGAGAGTCACAGTGGAGCCGTGACAATCAGCCGAGAGGTGCTTCCCTATGTGTATATTACGAGGCATTATGCCTATATGTTATGGGATCTCCCTTTGAGGAGAAAGAAAGGTGAACATTGGACTACCTATTAGATATAAACACAAATCGTCATAAGCATTTAGTGCAAAGTGAGTTTTAGACGCTCCTGGCCCGCGAGGCCGTGTGGTGGGGTTATCTGTTTGTCTGTCATATGCATGAGGTTCAGCTAGTGCCATAGCCAGTGTCGGCCCATTTTAGGTCCCATCAGACCCCTGGTCCAAACTTTAGCATTTGGAGCCACTTTCCTAGCAGGAAAGTGGCTCCAAATGCCAGCCAAGTGCGCTTGTGAAGTTTCATCACATTTCGATATAGTTTAGTATTTTAAAAATTAACCCACACCAAAATTATGGATAGATTGATAATCGAGAAATCAACGTTGTGACTATTGGCCCACAGAAACTTCGCACTACATACACTATATAGAGGCATCAGGAGTAAAGTATTAACAAGAAATGTAAATTTTTTGTATATTTTTCCTATTGAAATTGATAGTGCTAGTAAAAACTGTAAGTAAGAGTTAAAAATACAGCGAAGATATACAGTCAAAGCTGAGAGTGATAGACAAGAGTAAAAATATAATTCATATTTTAAGGGTGCGTACAACAATTTTGAATTGATGGGTACTAAGAGAAACTTCCTAGCCTTTGCTCCTCCAAAGCAAGGCTTTTTTGAAAAGTTACAAGATTTTCCTGATCTCTTTTCATCTTTTCAATCGTCACTTGATGCTTGTGTAGCCCAATTTTTGATAGCAGTCACTCCACATTCCTACACGTTGCAATGGCTTCTTTTTCTAGTTGCATCCTATAAGCAAATCAAATGTATTCATATACAAGTTTCTCCATGATTCTGACAAAAGCATGTAATGAAAAAATGTGAATACGATCCAATGGAATGTTGAAGATGGACTTCCAAGTGCGATCTTTTTTATTGCACGTCGGTGCAGCAATTGTCACCCTTTGCCAGCTCTTCTTTCTATCCTTTCCTTCCACCCTCTCTGTCAAGCAATATAGGCATGGATTCTTTGTATTTGCACCATTAGAGATTCCACACATGCATTTTAAAGTATTCAAGTCTCCTGCAAGATGCCATTCAACCAAGTATTGACCATACCCTTCAACCGAGAGCATCTCACCATGTTCCTGATGATTGATGATGCTTGTAAGGCTTTGTGCATAAAGAACAGCTGCAACATCTCAAATGTTTCCTTAGGAACTTCAAATGCAACAAGCCACCACACATGGTGCTCGGATTGAACACTAAAGTTCCATGGGTTGTTCTTGTTGAATTGTAAAGCTCTATTCATCAGAGTTACACTAAAACTTTCAAGCTTTACTCCTTTGACGACCTCACTTTCATCCAATTTTATAACAAACTGCAATTTACCATTACATTCCTCAACAGAAATAGTGTATTACATTACCATTGCCAACTGCACCTTGTACAAATCTAAATATGCATTTTTGGTCCCAACCTTTAGTGTTTTCATGCATAGAATCTCCTATCAGCTCCAAAACCTTTGTATTAAGTTGTCGTTGGGTCTCTATTAACTTTGAAGGTTGAGGAAGAGGCACAATTCTATTTCTCTTTAGCACACGACCAAACCCAGTCTTCACACCTTTGAATATCTTTGAGTAAGTCGCTATGGTAATACCGGTCCTGTCATAAATGGATTGTGCATCCACAACTGAGAACTCATTCGACACATCTTTTAATGTGCACTCAATCACCTTTTCCTTCACAGTTTTAAACTTAGGATTGCTCAAAGTGTTTTCCAATGTACTTGTCTTCAGCAATCTACTAATACATGATCCAACCTCACCCTCACCTAGGTTCTCATTGTGAGCTATCTTACATGCTTTGATACGTCACTTTCACTAGTTGCTATTCATAATTAACTCATTTATTGGCTTCTTCTTTCATTTGCACTCCTGTGTTAGCTTGCTGTTGATCTTTCTCAAGTCGTCCAATTGTGCCTTTGCCTCCTCATATGAGCTACCAATGTCATAGATAGTGTCCTACATTGAAATAATTTGATTGTTTTGTTGAACTATAGTGTCATTTGGCTGTACCACTTGTCCTATGAGCTGTTGTATATGAAGTTGATGTGCAACGATCACATCATGAAATTTTTTTATGGTTGCTTGGCAAGTTGTGAATACTTTGAATGCTTGATCATTGAGTCGCCTAGTGTAACTGAGCAACCCATTTTCACCCTTGCACATATACTTTAGCAAATTTGCAATTCCTGAGAAAGTTGGCGGTCTATTATTTAGGGGGTCAATTGGGTAGATTACCCCATCAATCCACAAGTCCACATGTTTCAATCCCATTTGCTTGTAACTCTGTAGAACTTGAGGGTTGACACTAGTACGCTGGGTTCTTTTGAATAATGAGGCGTATTCAATCTCTACCTCAATATGTAGCTTCTTCTTTCATGTATTCATTTTACCATTAATAGAAATGGGGCGCCTACTTGGTTGTCCCAGGAGATAGAGTAGAGATGCACAGAGAAGCACACAAAGGTGCCAAGGAAAAGGAGGGTGTAAGTAATTCACTCTGTTATGAAGCTTGTATAAACACAGAGAAGAGGTCACAATAGAGCTATGAAATAATATAGATATGGGGAAAATAGCTCAGAGAGTAGGGATGTCCAAGACTTTTCGTATTTTAGACATTTCTATTTTACCTCCAAAAACATTTCCAAAAAACATGAAATTTGACCAGTTGGTTTGTTTTTTGACCAAAAGCTAGAATATAAAAAATCTCCAAAATATCTTAAAAGGAACTTTCAAATTTTCATTTCTCTTTTTCTCAATTAAAAAATCAATTACCTCGTATCTACTAATCATTTTGCATTGAAAATGAAGCACCACTCTCCCATAACTAACTCCTTTTTTACTATAAAATTTGGTTGAAAAAGTCTTCTTGAATGAGGAGAGAGAAGGAATCTAAGTATATCTTTGTAGATAATATAAAAAAGGCAAAACAAGATTGCAAAAGTGGAGAGAGAAGAGGATTATTTTACTATTCTTCTCTCCTCTTTTCCTTGTTTTAAGGAGAAGAGAGGGGGGCTAAAAGGCCCATTTGTGAGTTGATTTTTTTCCTAATGCTAAGGGAAGTGCTAGTCTTTCCTTTTCTAGACAATACATAATTTATTGGTTCGGGAGGTGGGTTAAATACCAAGTAAGTACTTAGCTAGAAGCTAGCCCATTAGTTCTTTTAATGACTTGGTCAATGAAGTTATAAGGATCCTTAGAGTTGGAAAGAAATGTATTATCAAGGAGACATTACTTGAGGAGAATTATATAAAGAGAGAGAGAGAGAGTACTCAAGGAGAATCAAATGGAGACAATATTGATTGATTTGTTTAGGATAAGGTCTCCTACTGTCACAAGTATGAGTGTTGTTACAAACCCTAGCCTATGCATAACATATAATAGGGTTTCTTTGTTGTATGAGGAAATACAACATATTGCTATAGTAGGCATTCTAGAGAATAACCCTATTGCTTAATGAAATGAATAGAAAGCTTAGAAATGACTTCATAGAATTGTGAGGAAACATCACATAATAATTGCTACAACATGATGGAGACAAACAACAAAGAATAATGCTGAAATATGACAGAGATAGAGTAGAGCATAGCACAAACTATCATAACATATTTATATTCATGAAATCCCATCATACAACTAGTTGTGATTAGAAAAATTATAAAGAAAGTGTGTCTTTTTAGGCCACACATGTAACAACCCCTAATTAACTACATATCATGTGATATATTAAGGCTATTCACATTAAGACACAACATAGGCTAAGGTATAAACTATAAACAAGGGTAAATACGATATAGCAAGCCATGGATAACACCTAGAATAGCTCAATCGATGGTTGGCACATCCGTGACTTGAACCCTTCTAATGCCAAATGCCTTATCAAATCTAATTAGACACATCTATGCCTTACCCAAAGCCTTGCACTTCAAAATAAGACAAATAGAGAAACGATGAGAAAAGCCTCTCTAATGGGATGCTCATAGCACTCTAATGCAGTTTCATAACTCACTCAAGAGACTTCCAACAAAAAGAAAGTTTTATACATATAGTGATGGGATAAATAAAAAACCACTGATAATTTGTCCAAACAGTTCATGAGCTATGATGCTCATGCATTCCCTGTGAATCAGAAAAACTGAACCCTTATGAGGCATAACACTCCCATGTGGTTCATGAATAACGAAAGGCATAACATCCCCTTCATGGATCTTATCTAGGGTTAAATTTCTACTTTTCACCTACTAATTTATGTCTAACAACACCTCATCAATATTTGACTTGAATGAATAAAAAATATGCATATTAGCAACATGTTGAACTGTCTTACCACTTTGCACAACAAAAAGAACCATACACATTTTTTCATATTTTTTTTGCAACCCATCCATATTTTTCTTCAAAGAATCCTTTTCATGTATAAGAGATTCCTATTTTTCACACAAAAAGCTTTGTTGGACAATAGCATAAGGCCTACCAATAACACGAGACATCCTGTTTGTCATAACATTCCATTGTTCCTACATCAACTTAATCAAAGAATTCTTCATAGTAGTAGGTTCTTTTTGCATAAAAACTAACCCTTCAATATCCATATACATATCTTGCATGATTTGTTTTTCTACCGACAATAAAGGTTCCATCCATGCATCCAATAAGACCCTTTTAGTTGTCAATTGTACATTGTCTTGAGCTATGAATTGGATCTCCTAATCAAACTTTTCCTACATATTAGTAGTCTATTCTTTGAAAAAATTTCAAGAAATCCTATGTTTCTATAGCATAGAACCATATTCATCAACTTGTATTTTGAGAGCTTTAATCCCAAAACCAAGTATTACATGCATTATTTGAATGATGAAGGCTTTAAGGGAATCTCATCAACTTGTCTTTTGAGATCTTTAATCTCATAACCAAGTAGTACATGCATTATTTGCATGATGAAGGCTTTAAGGGAATTCTTAAATTGACTTATACTATTTTCTAAAATAGCATAAAATAACTAGTTTTGAGAACAATCCTTCAAAATTGGAAAAGAATGTACTTCCCATAGTGGAACTACAATAATGCTTTGAAATTCTACATTGCCTACAATAGGAAAGCATGTTGTTTTGGTAATTCTAAATGAACAAAGTTAATTTCCAATACCAATATTTCAACAGATCAAGTATAATTAATTATTTGAAAGTCTTGATAGGTGTTCCCACCAAAAAGCTTGCATGCCACATAAATATTTCACTCAATCTTACAATCTTGTTTGCAAGATCACAGTGGTCACTTGAAGGAAATTGACTTTCACTTCATGTTAGACTTGTGAATCATTTTTGGGGTCATCATAATCTAATTGAATCAATCTTCTAATCTTGAAACAATTTATTGGAACCTTGATGATGTCTCTCTGCAAGGTTACCAAAATGAAAGTACCTTATCCCACATATTTTACCATCTCAACATGCTAAGGTTGGAAACCCATCAAGTAGAATGATGTCCACAATATATAATAAAGACTAAAGATATAGAACTATAATTGAATAAGTAGATCACTACTCCAATTGTAAAGAGTAGCCATATTGATCACTCATTGATCTACATTATAAACTCCTATGAATTCAATTTGCATTAGATCATTCAAAAAAAATTTATGAGCATCAATCCAAACTAACATAATATGTATTTTCTGATTGTTATGTTCTTTGAACTCTTTATCTTCAAATTTTTGTTGTAATTGCTATTTGTTTTTTAACTTGTTGTAGCGCTTCTTGTTGTTATAGGAATTGTAGAAATTTAGATTGTTGTTGTAAAAATAGTAAGAATGCTAGTTGTTGTAGCAAGAATGACAAGAATGCTAATTACTACTATAGGAATTTCAAGAACCACAAGATTGCAAGTTTCTACAAGTCTTTCCACAAAAAGTTAGACTCTTTTCGTTCACTTGCAATCCTGATACATTCAAAAAATGTGAAAACTCCTTAACCACTAAAAAGTCCTTCAAACTTGAAAATATATGTTGCAAATAAAGAACTTAAAACTTTCTTGATACAGAAAACTATAACATACTTATGCAACTAACATGTACCTCATTCAAAAACATCAGTGTGATGCTTTAAAAAAATCAACATGAGCAATATCAACAACCGTTCTTGTTGCAACATAAATTGCATAAATATCCACTATGGGTAGTCACATACTTTCATATGCTCCAAATTCAGTAATAAATTGATTAGAGTCCTCAAAAACTTCAAAAATATCAGTCCATATAGAAACATCAACAACCCCATCAATTGATGCACACAAACCCTCAACAATAACATCCTAACTTGGAATATGAGAAAATGCTAACTAAGTATATAAATCATTAATTTCATTGTCCTTTTGTAAAACAAGGTCTTTAAGAGCATTAATAACCTCAACATAGTGATAAACTTGCAAATTCATTACATTTTTCATTTGAGAAACCTCTTGTTGTGGTGATGCTTTCTCTTTTTGAAGTTGATTAATGATAGATAAAGCTTCAAATGCTACAATTTCTGTTGCATTCCTTTCCTTTTCAAGCTTAGAAGAAAGCCATTGAATAAGCTCAATTGGAGATTGATTGATAGAACAAACCTTATGCAAAAATTTAGAAAAACCATACAAACTCACTGATTTTTTGCAATTCTTGACATTCAACTACTAACTTTGTTTGTTGCTTATTTGGCACTTTCTAAACTTTTTCATCAATATCCTAACTTTCTTACATGGAGTTACTAATTAGTTGCTCCAAAACTGCATTAGGTTACCACTTTCCTGCAACAGTTTCATAGTTTCTTGTAGCGAATTTGTAGTTTCCTCTAGTAGGTTTGTAGCTTCCTATAACAAGTTTATAGTCTCGTACAACAAGATTGTAGTTTCTTCAAGCAGAATTATTATTTCCTATAGCTAATGGCATGATGATCATGAAAGAAAGAAAGTCAGGTCTTATTGAAGTGGTAAGCACATTGGGAGATTACTTACAACAATTAAATAACTCACAAAAAGATATGAAGATGTTTTGTATTCAAATTCAGATTCAAGTTCATGTGATGAGAATGATGATTGGTGGTCTTTATCCATGGTTTTTGGCCAAAGATTGAGGTAAAGGGAGCAAGAGAGAACAAGAGCCAAAGAGGCAAAGTATCCTCAAGTGCCCAAACCCAACAAAGGAGCTTACCAATGGGAGAGTATAACATCACATACCTTGCATTGAAAGCTTGAAGGTATTTTTTAGATTTTAGTATCTTATAAACTAACATAATCAATATCCTATCAACTTTACTCAAGATGGAAGGAGAAATGAAGTTGTCAACAAGGAGGATGATCAATTAATTGATCAAGAGGACAAGTTATATTCGTTCAAGATATGAAGAATATTCTCAAAAGAAATCAACTTTTCCTATGCCTTATACATCTTGGAACTTGAATCTTTCTTTAGTACTGTTAAAAACTTCTTACAGATATTGATGCCAGGAGGCATGTTCCCTGGTGGATTCCGTGAGGTTTTGCGGTGGATTCCATAAAATTTGATTACCGGGGCTCATACACAAGGTGGATTCTTTGTGCGAAAAGTCGATGGGGACGCCTATCCTTTTCGGGCGTTTTGTTAATTTAATGTGTAAGTGGGTGATTCCATAGCGGGTGATTCCGCAAAATACATATTTAAATTAATAAACGTATATGAGTTTAGAGTATGCACTCGTAATAAATTAAGGTTAGAATTGAGTTCTAACCAATTTATTTTTGTAGCTGAAGACTGCTAGGTATTCACTTTTGTCGGTTTAATTGTATTATTTTTCTAACAATTGTGAATGCTTCAGTTGATGTGTAGAGCAAGCAGCAGTGGCAGTGGGAAGCATTGGAGAATAGCGTGTATTCAAATTATCATCAATTTTTTATGGGCGCGTATCTTAGGCATGGCATCCATATTTTGATGTGCTTATTTATTAAAGCGCTTGATATTTATTTATTATTTTATATGTGCATGGGTGCACGATTTAAATATTTGTATTAGATATTGTATTTGGGTACCGCTTGACTTCTTGGGTGCCCAATAGCTTTAATTCTTTAGTGGCACAAAAGCAAATACAAAAGCTAAAGCATGCTAATTGTAAATTGGGCTATTTTTTGAGCTTGAAGATGAATAATATATAAAATACATACTTTGTGAAGCGCTCACACAAGGCATGGGGGGAGATTGCACCCAATTAGTCTCTTGCTTCATGTCGTGCAAGCTTTCTTCATTGTTTTTTGTGTAAAAAGTAGAGTTCTTTTGTTCTTGGGGACCTTCTCACGCTCACTACACGCACATACGGCGTCCGATCTATGCACTAGTGGTATCAGAGCGAAGCTGAGATCAAGAGCTTCCAATCGCTTACCATCTCATGTGAAGGCAGAGCTCGTGGAACGATCGAGCTTTACAGTCAGTCTCGTGGCAAACGGTCGATACCAGCGTGTTCTTGGCAGTCAAGAACCCCTGTTGTACACTCAGATTGTGAGGGACTGGCCTCTACAGGCGGAGGACCACGTGGGAAGATCTTTCATGAAATCGTTGAGAACAGATAAGAATTTTCCTTCATAGCTCTTCAAGCTTTAATAATAAGCTTATTAAGCTTCAAAAGAACGGCGGCAGCACGTACTGCCCGTTGCCGAATCTGGCAATGACATATTCAGGTCCTTTAAATCCAAGCTTAGTCATAAAATCTTAAAATTCCAAGTACTCTAAGTTATCCAAGTTATTAAGGTCCTACAAGTCATCTTCAATAACTATCATAAAGGCATTTCGTATTCAGCAACTCACGAATCAGTCTACTACCCTCTGGAAGCCCCTGTTCACATCTGTGAACTGACAGAAGCAGATTACAGCAAACGATTATCAACACGCAGACTATATGCAGTCTATACGTAGACCATATGCAAAACTACTTTCTTGGAAGACAATTGTGACATCGAATTTCGCAATCGTAAAGGACAAATACTACAAAAGCCAAACTAAAAAAAAATTATACAAGCCTTGTAAACCCGCCTTTGAGCTACGCTCATCCCGCTAACAAGGTTTCGAGCGTGTGAGGTCTTTTGGAATTTTGTAGGATGACTGATCAAACCATGGAAGATTTTATGGCTGAAGGAGATCTACCCGAACCCACAATGGAGCAAAAGTTGGATTTGATTATGATGCAGCTACAAGAGGAACGAAGAGAATGACAAGCTTTGCAAGCTCAATTGGCCAATCTGCAACGATCTACCACCGACCAAGATGGATCACAACCTGAAGATCTTATATGACGTACAACCGATGCAACACTTGAAGCCCAATCTATTCGGAAAGAAATAAAAATAAGTAAAAGAAACTTCAAATTTCGTACTTTCAATGGATCACACGATGGAAAGACTGTCCTTGCTTTATCAGTCAATTTGATTATTATTTTCATGAAGAATCATATGCTGAGAAAGAAAAAATTAAATGTGTCACTAACCATTTAGTTGACCGAGCATCCTTATGGTGGACTGTGGTATGCAAAAGCGTTGATTGTCCCACTACTTGGGAGACTTTCCACAAGAAATTTTTGCAGAATTTCCTTCCTCCCCAGTTCCACGAAAAAGCAATCAAGAAATGGGATCTTCTACAACAAAGGGATCGTGAACCTATTTCACAATATAATGAATGTTTCTGGAATGCTCTATTGCAACTACAAATGCTCGAAGATGTACCTGAAGCAACTCATAAACACAAGTTTATGTCTGGCCTACTTGGACATTTTTATGCGGAGGTCAATATGTTCAAGCCAACAACCCTTGAAGATGCAATTTCCTTGGCCCATGACACTGAAGACAAAATTCGCGGACAAGACAAGCGACCACAACAATTCCCAACTAATGGTAACTTTGGTTCCAAACAATTCAATTCAAATTTTCGAAGATTCAATCAAAGTCGTTTTCTTCCATCTTCATTCCGTAAATCTTGGACACGACCACCTGCCTTGCCATCAAACACAAATCCAAACCCTAAGCCATCTCTTCAGTTAAATCCCAACATTCCTAAACTTCCTGCCATTACCAATAATGTATCTAAATCAAAACCCATAGTTTGTTACAAATGTCATCAACCTGGACATCTAGCAGCCAATTGTCAATCCAAAAAGCCATATATTCATATCAATTATCTGGGAGCAATAGAAGATGAAGAACCTGAAGAGATGCCAGACTTTACGGAAGAAGATGACGACATTAGTACTACTTCTGATACTTTGCCAGGTATGCCAACTCCCCATTCCTTATTAACAATGAAATGTTTTGTGCATGGAAAAGACTATTTTACATGATGATGGGAGCACACATGACTTTATTTTTGCAAAATTGGTCAAAGAATTGAATTTACATACTATTTCTACACATTATCGCATCAAGGCTGCATTCCTAGGTACGAGATATAATGCAACACAAGAGGTGTATAATTTAGAAATTAAAATTGGTGATTATTGTGAGGTGCCTGTCCATCGGCTTTCCAGGCACCCTTTTAGCAGTCTATCGAGAAACAAATCTAAGCGTCGCTGCGCCCGGCACTCCCAGGGAATGTTCCGAGTTTTGTCGCCTAGGGTTTTCCAAATTCGCCTCGCAATGGAACGTCCATGACCAGACCCACTAGGATCGACCTGAAATTCGAGTTCCTAGTTGTCAAGGTCTCCTGTTAGCATTCTAGCGTCGGGTTTTGGACATCCTACTTCACGCAGAGATACCCAATCCGAAGCAGATCCATGCCGCACTTGGTTCAAAGAGAATGGGAAACGAGAGGGATGCGGTGCTCAACCTCTCTGCCCATAGGGCATAGTCCCGTTTCGGTCCCCTAAAACGGCATGAATCGGGTTCTATCCTAACAATTTTTAAGGTCGAAGACAATCAACCTTGTGAGAAACCTCCCAGTTCTCTGGGACCACCCTACCGTAGGACGAACGCGTTGGGGGTTCCGCCCATCCACTTCCCTTAATAGCTTTAGTTTTCTAATTAGGTCCTACCACATTTATGTGTGACACTTAAAGCCAGCTTCATTAATTAAGCCTTTTAAGGAACAAGGTTCGTTCGCATAACTTATAGCACAGACACAAAAACATAGCAAAGCAATCTATTGACAAACAAGATCAAACAAGTTCCTTAACTTATCTTCAAGTTAATCTTTGTCTCCCGCCCATACAGGAGAAATTATGTATCGCTTCTGTCCAACAAAAGTATCCCTTCTGCCCTGCAGAAGTAACTGGTCCAATTCACATGGCACCACAAACTCAATCCTTTATCTAGAATAGGATCTCCCAACATGCCCAGATGTTGGGGGCCACGGAGGTCTTCAACTCCATTCTAAACCTAGCAAGGGGTGTCCAAAGCTCCAACTGACCTGCAAGCTGTCTAGGAGCGAAACATCATTCCCGTAGTTGGCCTTTTCACCACTCAACCTTCGTCCCATGAATCGAGCAGTGCCCTCTCGAGTTAATATGCGGTGCGACCATGGAGGTGATCCACCAGTACAATATATCCTTCCTTAATTAAATCATTTAAGAATCAATCACAATTGAATGTAAAAACATTTAGGATGTTGTTCGATCAATCAACAAAACCAATTGCATTATTTCCAACAAATGCAAGAATAGACAATATAACATTTCCATCGTATATTTGCTCTCCCCCTTGGGAACTAAGAGCAATACCATGCAAACATGATCTTAACACTTGCTTCCTTTGGCTAGGGTATATGTTTGTCAAGATTGTGGGAGAGAAGGAAGGAGTCTCACTTGTAGCTTTCCTACTTGCACAATGGGAGAATACACACAAAGGTGGAGGCTGAAAACAGTTTTCCTCTTCTTAGTTGTGTAAGCCAAAAGAACTCAAGTACATAGAAATAGAAGAACCCTATATATGGGTCTCAAACCATACTCAGCTAACTACGGTGGCATACTAATTGAGCCACGAACTAGAGTAGATAAGGATAGCTGTCATCTAGCTATTATTCATAGGCGGTGTACCAACCGCATCTACAAAACTGACAAGTCGGTGATATAAATGCACAACGGTCACCCTGGCATATCACGAGTGGAGCTCGATATCTCAACACTCCCCCTCGAGCTCAATCCCAATTCCTGCACACCAATCAGGTCTCTGAACTTGCGCAGCTTCTTTGTGCCCAATGCCTTCGTGAATATGTCAGCTACCTGATCCTCTATACTGACATAAACTAGATCAATAAGACCTAGTAAAACCCTCTCCCGCACATAGTGATAATGCACCTCAATGTGCTTTGTTCTAGCATGATAGACTGGGTTATTTGCCAAGTGTATACTACTCATGTTGTCACAATAAATGACAACTGGCCCATCTGTAGACTAATGCATATCATAAAGTAGCTTATGCAACCAAGCTACCTCACATGCAACCATTGATGCACCCCTGTACTCAGCCTCTGTGCTCGACAAGGCAATTGTAGGTTGTTTTTGCTGCTCCAAGTGACTGCAGCACTCCCAAAAGAGAACACATATCCACTGGTAGATCGTCTATCAGAAATACTACCAGCCCAATCAGCATTAGTGTATCCATGCAACTCTATCTGAACCCCAGTCTCATAAAATAGTCCATACTGCAATGTGGACTTCACATACCTGAGTATGTGTCTAGCCGCATCCAAATGTGGTTTCCTTGGAGCTTGCATAAACTGAATTACCAATCCAATAGCATAGCTCAAATCTGGCTTGGTAATAGTCATATAAATCAAACTTCCTACTATGCGTCTGTACATAGTAGGGTCTTCAAGAAGCTCACCTGCATCTGTGCTCAACTTCACATTCTACTCCAAAGGAACTGAAATAGGCTTACAGCCTGTCATCCCATATTTGGACAGCATGTCCAATCCATACTGCCTCTGCAAGAGCCATATCCCACTTGGTGATCTAATCACCTCAATGCCCAAGAAATAACGTAGCTCTCCCAAATCCTTCATCTCAAACTTCTACTTCAATAGCATTTTCACATGAAGGATATCTTCATCACTATCACCTGTGATAATCAAATCATCAACATAAATGACAAGCAGTATAATACCTTTCTCTGTTTTTCTCACATAAAGTGAGAAATCTGCCTTGGAAATCTAAAAGCCAATAGTGACAAGATACTGTCCTATCTTGTCAGACCATGCTCTAGGTGCTTGCTTCGAGCCATACAAGTCTTTCTTCAACCTACAAAAAAACTCAGGATGAACAGCATGCACATAACCTGGTGGCTGCTCCGTATAGACCTCTTCTTGCAAATCACCATGCAAGAAGGCATTCTTTACATCCATCTGATGTAAAGACCATCCCTTTGATGCAACCATAGCAATGATTGATCTTACGATTGCCATCCTTGCAACCGGACTGAATGTTTCTTCATAATCAATGCCATATGTTTGTGCATACCCCTTGACTACTAATCTTGCCTTGTATCTGTTCACAAAACCATCTGCATTGTGCTTCACCTTATAAACCCACTTACAACCAATTGCATTCTTATCTTTAGGCAAAGGTACCAATTCCCATGTAGCATTTTCTTCAAAGGCATCCATTTCTTCATCCATGGCTTTTTTCCATTTTTCTTTTCCCATGGCTTGCTCAAAAGAAGTGGGTTCTGGTTCCTGTATCACTTTGACCATACAGGCATAGTGAATGGCTGTAAATTCATCATATTTCAGCCTATCCACAGGATACCTAGCTCTCGTAGACCTGCGCAAAGTAGGTTCACTCCCAGGTGCTCTCAAAACATCCCTGGTCTTCCTTACTCCAGGTGTAACAATAGAAGGAATACCCAACTCATCATCAATGCTTTGTTTTGAGCCACTGGATTCACCATCCACATAAGAGTGACCTGCATTCACATCAAACATGGGCTGATCTACCTTCTCTTTTCCTTTTCATGATACTTGCATACCACTATCTGCATTGCTCTGAGAAGATTCTCCTGATCTCAATCTGCCTGTCCATGGCGAAGAATGTGAACCATTGCTAGAGGACACTCCTAGTCCACTAATATCTTGTGACTGCTGCTGTGAATTCTGTGCAGCATTACCAGTTTTTGCATCTACATTATCAATCACATTTATTGGTTTATACCAGCTACTCATCTCATAAAAAATAACATCTCTGCTCACTGTAAACTTATGAGTAGAAGGGTTATAGCATCTATACCCTTTTTGATGCACAGAGTAACCAATAAAGATGCACTTCTCAGCTTTTGGATCCAACTTGGATCTCAACTCATCTGGCACATGAACATAGGCAATGCAACCAAAAATTTTCAAATGAGAAATATTTGGTTTCCTACCAGTATACCTCTCCTCTGGAGTCATGCCATGTATTGCTGCAGTGGGAGTCATGTTCATTATGTAGACTGCTGTAGCAATTGCCTCAGCCCAGTAAAAATCTGGCAGGTCTTTTTCATTGAGCATGGCACGAGATACCTCTCCAATATGCCTGTATTTCTTTCTGCAATTCCATTTTGTGGTGGGGCATAACTACATGAATATTGCTGCTTTATGCCATGCTCCTGCAAGAACCTTGCAAACTCATTTGAGAGGTACTCTCCTCCTCCATCTGACCTTAGGCATTTTATGTGCAGGCTTGTTTCTTTTTCAACCATAGCTTTAAGAGTTTTGAAATGCCCAAAAACTTCACTTTTCTTTTTCATAAAATACACCCAAACTTTTCTGCTATAGTCATCAATAAAAGTGACAAAATAATGACAGCCTCCAAGAGATGCAGCTTTAGTAGTCCACACATCAGAGTGGATTAATTCCAATGGCTTCTTACTCTGTTGAACATGTCTAGGAAATGGTTTTCTTGCCTGTTTTCCAAATTGACAGGCTTCACATACCTTATGCATTTCTGCAACCTTGAATTTAGGCAATCCTACAATAATATTTTGGGCTTGCATTGATTTAAGTCGATGTACATTAACATGACCAATGCGTTTATGCTAGATATCAATATCTGCAACTACACCGGTCCCATGTGCAAACATTGCTGCACTCAATTCAGGCATGTCTGCATCCAACGTAAACATTCTGCCCTTCCTCTTTCCTTTTGCTATCAAGCGACCTTTATTTTTTATATCCTCAACAAAGCATCCATGAGAATTAAATCTGACCTGCAAGCCCTACTCAACCATTTGACCAACAGAAACTAGGTTCTTGGTGATATTCGAGACATGAAATACATCCGACATGTATTTCTTTTTCCCATCCTACATAGACAAACGAATTTTTCCAATCTGCATAATAAGATGTGCAGTATCATCACCAGTCTCCACAAATCCTGGTTTTTCCATTTTCCTTGCATCCTGCATCCATTCTGCATGACCTGTCATGTGGTTTGATGCACCTGAGTCAACATACCACACATCATTGTTTTCTTCTACACTTGTCACAGAATTGGTCATGTGCTGCACCATAAACAAATGCTCATTTCTGTCATCACCCTGTCTACTAGAAGATGCATAATTCCCTTGTTGCAATTTTCCATTCATGATGTCATTCTGCTTTTTATAGCAGTCTTCAGCCATATGACCCATTTTACCATAGTAGTAGCATTCAACATTGATGTTTGCATTTTGACTTCTTTGCCATCCACCACGACCTCTTTGGCTCCCCCTGCCTCTAGAGTTACCACGTCCTCCTCCAAAGGACTGGTTTTCTTGAGTTTGTTGCATATTCTGATTTCTACCACGGCCTCCAGATCGGCCTCCTCTACCTCTGCCACTACCTCTTCCAGCATTTGAGTATAAGACAGCTTCTTTTGAGGTTCCTCCTGAAGAAGATGCACCACAATTTCTCTGCTCCTCAGAAATTAGAAGAGCAATCAACTCCTCAAAATCAGGAAATCTTTCATGGACAGAAATGGATGTTCGGAACTGTGCATAATCCTTTCCTAGACCATTCAAGGTCACAAAAACTAAATCATCATCTTCCAATGGTGACCCAATGCAAGAAAGTGCATCTGCAATCTTCTTTACCTTCATGTGGTAGTCATTGATGCTCATACTTTCTCTTTGCACATTGTGCAACTCTTGCTTGAGCTGCATTTTCCTGGCTTGCGTATTTGTGCTACATATTTTTGACAAAGTATCCCATGCCTCCTTTGGCGTACTTGCATCTTGAATATGCACAATCATAGAGTCTGAAATGCTGATAGACAGCCAGCATATAACTTTCTTGGCTCTCTCATGCCATGCTTTAAATGCATGCATTTGCTGTTGATTGGGAACATCAGGAAGAACTGGTTCTTCTTCATTTCCTGCAACGAATTCCCAATATCCTTTTCCCATAAGGAAATTCGTCATTCTGAACTTCCATGCTTGGAAGTTGTTTTGTCAAGCTTTTCAGTGACAATCTGTGAAAGAGAATCAGACGCCATTACAGAACACTGCAAAAAATTCTGTCACTGCAAAGAACACAGCTTCAGCCTCATAAGGGCAAATCTGCAAAACTGACAAAAGTGGTATTTGACCACACAGTCACTTCCTAGTGATGATTTTGCATCAATAGGCAACAAGGATGATTATGTAACTCCCAATGTCTCTGCGCACATGCATATGATGCAATTTCTACAGTAACTTTTCACCGACCTATAGAACAGTGGTCGCACAGCATAAAACAGGGCCTTTTCCTGAGTGCGTGCAGAAAACTTCTGCCTCCAAAATAGGCCCCGAAATGGCCTCAAATAAAAAAAACAGAGAAACCGAGGGCTAAAGCCATATCCCGCAGCATATACTACCCTCTTGCTACACCGCGAAGGGCGTCTCAATCTGAGACAATGCACTCTTGCACTTTCCGGATGTGCTACCTGCAGAGACTTGCTCCCAAAACAGAAAGATGAAAGCAACACTGGTCCTCTTACCAAAACACCGCGAACTTGGCTTGCTTTCTTGAGCTCCTTACCACGAACAAGGCTCTAATACCATGTCAAGATTGTGGAAGAGAAGGAAGGAGTCTCACTTGTAGCTTTCCTACTTGCACAATGGGGGAATACACACAAAGGTGGAGGCTGAAAACAGTTTTCCTCTTCTTAGTTGTGTAAGCCAAAAGAACTCAAGTACATAGAAATAGAAGAACTCTATATATGGGTCTCAAACCATACTCAGCTAACTACGGTGGCATACTAACTGAGCCACGAACTAGAGTAGATAAGGATAGCTGTCATCTAGCTATTATTCATGGGCGGTGTACCAACCGCATCTGCAACTGACAAGTCGGTGACATAAATGCACAACGGTCACCCTGGCATATCACGAGTGGAGCTCGATATCTCAACAATGTTAAGGGTTCAAACACTATTCATGATGTAAGTTCTATAGGTCACTTACCTTGCTTGATAACCCAACCCTGGATTTGGATTGACAAAGTCATCGTTATCCGATAGATCTCAAGGCATCTTAGTTTTAACCCTTATGATTAATTTCTTGTACTAGCTCTTAGTCAAGTCATAAGGCAACTAGAAATTTATCCTCATATATCAAACATGTTAACGTGTGAATACTTAATAAGATAAGTGCGAGATGATCTCAAGTAATTAGACTCCTAGGCTCTTAGGCTAAGTACTTTTGAAGTATCCAAACTTTAAACTAGTACTTTCTATTCATGATTCTCAATGTCATATTCTTTTAGTAATTATGCCTTTGTAACCCTTGACTATACTTTAATCTAGCACTTGTATGCACAATCTTTTAATGTCGTTCTTTTGATGACTATGCCATTCATAACGCTTGACTAATTCTTCCTTGTAATTGCTCTATTAGCAAATAAGTCATATGTAACTAGGTGCAATTAACTCCCCTTGATATATGCACTTCACAAACTCCATCTTTCGAGTAGGTGACATGAAATTTATCCTTTTCGATAACCTATACTCGTGCATCATAGTATGGGGCCTAACGTATCTCATAAGAGAATCAAAGCAAGTATCTATTAATTCGAAAATACATTACTTACGACTGAAACTGCAGTTGGATTGATAGTGATGCCTTTGCCCGAAGCCTTGTTGCTAGTTGCAAGATTGTCATCCGCACGTGACATTCTTCGCTTGGAGGCCATCGTCTGTAGGTAGACTCAAGAGATTAAGAAGGTGGAATAGATTCAAGATGGGAGAGCGTAAGAGAAGATGGTTAAGTCGAGGATCGAGATAGAGGGAATTGAGCTAATTCTCTTCCTTGCAGCCTCTCGGGGTAACTCTTCTCTCTCTCTCTCTCTCTCTCTCTCTGAAGCTCTCACTCACAATCTCTTGGAGGGATATATACTCTCTCTCCCTCTCTCTTGCAGCCTTTCAGGGTCTCCTTATGCTTCTATATGCCTCTCCCATGCCTCATATTTATAGTGAATTAGAGAAGAGGGCTTGTGGTTGAGAAGTGGAGCTCTTTGTGGAGGGGGATCTTGGAAAGATCAGTGATCTGATGCTCAGATCATAAATCTGATGGTTCCATTGGCTCCGAAAGGGGGGTAAAACTCCAAGACACTTGTTTAGAAAGCTCTTAGTTCACTCCTTCTTCTTTTCTATGTTCAAAGTGATGTCCACTGCCTGTGTACTGCGATCACGGCACGCGCGATTTCGCAAATCCTCTCTTTATTTTTTTCTTTTTATAAAATCTCCAAACTAACTAAAATATCACTTGTCTTTCCTTTTAAATGACATCCAGTTCTAAAAATCTCCATATCTTTTTTTAGGATAATATCTTAAATATCTAAAATATACTAGCTTTGCCCAAAATCTAATGTTTTTGGACCATCTAAACTATACACATTAACCTAGTGATTAATATAACTCATAAGTCTCGTTCACGTTGCAATTTACGTGAAGGGTGGCTACGGTCCTTGCCAATCCAAGAAAAATATCGAATTTACGACTCTTGATTTTTCTAAATTAAATATTTTAAATAAAAATTATTAACAATTAATGTTGGTTAGTTTTTACCTTAATTAGTCTTTAGTTAGTAAACTTACTAACTTATTAATTGACTAGTTAACTTTCGAACCAACCAACTAACTTTTATTGTGCGGAGATATTACAATTATATTGAACGAAGAAATTTCTTAGTTATACATTTGCAGTCTAGTGACATTATCTTAGGAATGCCTTGGCGTCATCAATACAATCCTGATATAGATTATTCTATGCATTTAATTAAAATTTATTTTCAAGGAAAACAAATCACACTGCATGGTATGCACACTTCCAATAATTTTCCATTGCTTACTCATACTCAGGCTAAACATGCATTACGTAAAAGTAGCAAATCCTATTTAATATAGGTGAATGAAATTCAAGCTAAAGAAAAACAGATGCATCCTAGGCATGCACAATTTCTTGCCCAATTCCAAGATTTTTTTGCTACTGATTTACCACCTGGACTACCACCTTCACGTCTTGAAGATCATAAGATAGATTTAATTCCTGGAACACAACCACCATGTAAAGCACCATATAGATATAACCAAATTGAACAGAAAAAAATTCAAAACCAAATAGAAGAATTGCTTAACAGAGGATTAATTAGCCCTAGTAGTTCTCCATTTGGTGCACCTATCTTATTAGTGAAAAGGAAAAATAATACATATCGCATGTGCATTGATTATCGTGCCCTAAATAAACTTACTATTAAGAATAGATACCCGATTCCTAGGGTAGATGATCTTATGGATAAATTACAAGGATCTGCCATATTCAGTAAAATAGATCTTAAATCTGGATATCATCAAGTAAGATTGGACAAATGTGATATATTCAAAACTGCATTTAGAACACAATTTGGACACTATGAATTTTTGGTTATGCCTTTCGGTTTAACTAATGCACCAGCCACATTCAGTCGTATGATGAATCACATATTTTTGAAACATCAACATTGTGTCATTGTTTTCTTTGATGGCATATTAGTATTTAGTAAAAATGAGAATGAGCATTATGAACATTTGTCTTTAGTTTTTAAGTTATTAAAAGACAATCAATTATATGCTAACCCTGAAAAGAGTGAATTCTTCCAAACAGAGATTGAATATTTAGGACATATTATTTCATCAAAAGGTATTAAAGTCGACCCTAAAAAGATAGAAGCAATTTTAAATTGGCCGATACCCAAAAATGTGCATGAATTACGTTCTTTTCTAGGTCTTGCTAGCTTTTACAGAAAATTTGTAAGGAATTTCTCATTACTTGCATTACCTTTGACAAAACTCTTAAAGAAAGGTATCGTATATAATTGGTCTGACAATCAACAAAAGTCCTTTGATTTGCTGAAACATGCTTTAACTCATGCTCATGTATTACAATTACCTGACTTCAATAGACCATTCTTCTTAGTAGTTACTGACGCTAGTGGATCTAGAATAGGAGCAGTCCTTATACAAGATTCTCATCCCATAGCTTACTCTAGCTTGCAAACTCAAACCATCTGAACTTAGATATTCTACTTATGACAAGGAATTGCTAGCCGTAGTACAAGCCTTACGTCAATGGAAACATTATTTAATGGGATCTAAATTCATGATCAAAACTGACCAACAAAGCATTAGGCATCTTCTTAATCAACCACAAATATCTGACCGACACATTAAATGGGCTGCTTTTATTCAAAGTTTTCATCCCCTTATACAATATCAACCTGGAAAAGAGAATGTTGTTGCTGATACTTTGAGTAGAAGATTGACAATTCAAAATATTTCTGTGATATCATTTGATTCTCTTATTCCTATGAAGGATACTTATCATCAGGATCCTACTTTTCAAGCTCATTGAAATAAACTAGTTGCAAATAATTGGATTCCTATTGATTCATTGTCTTACACTAATGGATTTATGCTTTATGAAGAAAGATTATGTGTGACTATTCCATTTCGATCATTTGTTTTGCATGAAATTCATAGTCCCCCATATCAAGGTCATAGAGGAATTATATCTACTTTGCGTACATTGATTGAAGATTTTTATTGGCCACATATGGACATTAATGTATCTAACTTTGTATCTGAATGCCTAATTTGTCAACAAGTAAAAAGACACCATGGTAAACAATATGGTTTACTAATGCCATTATCCATTCCATCACGACCATGGGAACATATTTCAATGGATTTTATGACTGGTCTACCTAACACTAAAGCTAATCATGATATGATTTGGACTGTTGTAGACAGGTTTAGCAAACAAGCATATTTTATTCCATGTAAGAAAACCTTAACTGCATCTCAAGCTGCTCAATTGTTTTTGAAAACTGTTTTCACTAACCATGGTTTACCAAAAGTCATTATTTCTGATCGTGATTCTAGATTATGCAATAATTTTTGGATAACTTGGTTTGCTAACTTAGGAACAAAGATTGATTTTTCATCTGCATTTCATCCTGAAACAAATGGTCAAACAGAAGCTACTAACAGTACTATTTTAGATCTTTTGCATGCTTATACCATTTCAAAACCACACACATGGGATACATATCTACATTTACTTTAGTTTGCATATAATAACACACCACATATAGCTACAAAGAAAGCACCATTTGAAATTATTTATGGATATCGATTGCCTACACCTGTTACATCATTATCAAACAAAATTCAAACTGTTGATGATATTGCTAATATGCATGCTACTATTTTTTATGAAGTTAAATATATGATTGCCAAAGCCCAACAATCATACGCAAAACAAGCAAATAAGAAAAGAAAAGCTATGAGTTTTAAAGTTGATGATTATATTTGGTTACGAAATAAAAAAACGAAGATTACAAAGTGTAGATAAACACCCCGTTGTCAAATTAGCACCTAGATTTTATGGCCCATTCAAGATCATACACAAAATCAACGACAATGCATTTAAACTAGAATTACCACAACATTGGAAAATTCACAACACCTTCCATATCAGCTTATTATGACCTTTTAGAGCACAACTACATGTACACCCTATTTATGAAAACCCTCCTTTGCTAGATGAAGAAACTGAAATCCTTGAGCATGAAACTATTATAGATACTGACTTTATGACCACTAGAACTGGCCGTAGATATTCTAGATATTTGGTCAAGTTTAAAAATCATCTTGTTGAAGAGGCCCAATGGATGCATGCTAGAGACCTAAGTGCTTTCCCCACACTGTTAGCTCCACATTGAAATAGCAATTGAGGACAATTGCTATCCCACCCCAGGGGTATGATGCCATGAGGCATGTTCCACGGTGGATTTCGTGAGGTTTTGTAGTGGATTCTGTAAAATTTTATTACCGGGGCTCATACACACGGTGGATTCTTTGTGTGAAAAGTCAATGGGGACGCCTATCCTTTTCGGGCATTTTGTTAGTTTAATGTGTAAGTGGGTGATTCTATAGCAGGTGATTTCGCAAAATACATATTTAAATTAATAAATGTCTATGAGTTTAGAGTGCGCACTCGTAATAAATTAAGGTTAGGATTGAGTTCTAACCAATTTATTTTTGTAGCTGAAGACTGCTAGGTATTCACTTTTGTTGATTTAATTGTATTATTTTTCTAATAATTGTGAATGCTTCAGTTGATGTGTAGAGCAAGCAGCGATGGCAGTGTGAAGCATTGGAGGATAGCGTGTATTCAAATTATCATCAATTTTTTATGGGCACATATCTTAGGCATGGCATCCATATTTTGACGCGCTTATTTATTAAAACGCTTGATACTTATTTATTATTTTTGTATACGCATGGGCGTACGATTTGAATATTCGTATTGGACATTGTATTTGGGTATCGCTTGACTTCTTGGGCGCCCAATAGCTTTAATTCTTTAGTGGCACAAAAGCAAACACAAAAGCTAAAGCGTGCTAATTGTAAATTGGGCTATTTTTTGAGCTTGAAGATGAATAATATATAAAATATATGCTTTGTGAAGTGCTCACACAAGGCATGGGGGGAGATTGCACCCAATTAGTCTCTTGCTTCATGCCGTGCAAGCTTTCTTCATTGTTTTTTGTGCAAAAATTAGAGTTCTTTTGTTCTTGGGGACCTTCTGACGCTCACTATGCGTGCATATGGCGTCCGATCTGTGCACCAAATATGATTGAACTCTTTGCATAATCAATCATGCAGAAATACTTGCATGATTTTCCTTCTTCACAAGGCTCATAAACATAAGGACAAAATTTCAAGGTATGTCTATGCTCAAAAGCAAACTTTTCCCCTTTTTATCTTCTTGGATTTTCTCATTGCATTATACTTAAATGTTATAGAAACCTCAATGCTTTCTAGACTTTGCAAAACAAATTTGCTTCGCTTATCAATACTAAGGATGAATGTTATAACTGAAAAAAATGTTTATTGAAAGATCTTTAAAGTGCCAAATTTTGGACATTTATAGACTTCATGATCCTCCTTGCACACAATTTTGGGCATCTATAGGCTTCGTCATCCTCCCTGCACACAATTTTTGAAGCCATCCTCTACAAGCACAAAGAAAAAGAACCAACCATGCCACTTGAACACTATATCTTGGAGCATCGATAACAAAGCTTAGACATAGGAGATCACCTAGGGATCACCACACAAAGGATCTTATCCCCTCCTTTGCTATGAGCTTCGCACTGCAAAATTCCTAAGGAACACCATCTTCTTCGTGCTATTGTGAGGATGCTTCAACAAATAATATGTTATATGCTCCATATTTAAACATTCTCTATTTATAGGCCCTTTTAAATATATGCATAATTAACATAAATTATTTTGAATAATTAATAGAAATCCAATAGTGTAATATTCCACACATCAAGTTCCCTTCTACACATAGAGACATTTGAACCAAGGAAAAATCAATGTCATGATCGATAACGACTTTCTCATGATGCCTACTAATGGAATAGCAATGATCAAAGGCTAAAAGAATTTTGATACAAGACTTTTGACGATTTTGTGCTAATCAAGAATGCTAATGAAAAGGTCAATTGTATTTTGATAACTTCTTGTAATGATACTACAATTATGCTAAATGGTAACAAAGAAGAATCGATGTTGCATGCCATGACATTTCCATTCTCTCAATGACATTGGAAGATGCCTCACAAAATAGAGCACTCTCCATAGCATGTTCCGTGTGTGTGTGTGTTACATCACCTTCTTTTGTTTTGTGGATCACTTTTTCCTAGATGGATCCAAGAGTACCATCACATCAATTTGATGAGAACCTTCCTCATGAGCAATTGATTTCTTGGCTACTGTACCAAAATGAGCTAAGGCAATAATAACTCTCCCAAGGGGCCAAAATCCGAGCAAAATCTATGCCAAGATTAATATCTCACTAATGAAATAGAACAAAAAGAAGCAAAATATTGAACCATCATTCTTTCCTTCTAAATAAATCTCCATTCCATGAGAGAGAGAGAGAGAGAGAGAGAGAGAGAGAGAGAGAGGCACAAGAATCTTATGGGGTGCATGTGAGAGAGAAGGGGTATATAAGGGAGCATACTCCAATCGTCACCCACATGCACTCCTACATATATATTATATTTTTATCAATATCCTTTGATTTTCCATTGGCCTTAGCCACCATATTATAAGGTCTACATTTCATAAAAGAATATCTTATTGACTAAATATGAATGTTGTAATTCATAAAACTACTCACTAAAAGGTCTTTAAAGTGACAAAAATTGGGCATCTTTAGGCTTCATCATCCTCCCCACACACCAAAACATGGAGTTTTCAAGAGAACACCTAGGAAATTGAGAAAAGAACTGCAAGAAAATCTATATTGTAGTATAAACATACAACTTATTCATCTTCTTAAAAAAAAGAAGGAAAATAGGAATAAAGCTCATGCAACATTGTAGAATGTATGATCTCCCACTATAGTAGATTCAACAAAACATATAGTTTCTTTATTTCAACCATCAACAAATAAGAAAAACTCATTCACAAGATTATATGAATGGAAAATGATTACATATTATTCAAATCCTATCTTCAACAATGTATGCACAGTCTTTTGTTGTTAGTCTCTCACAATCATTCTACCACATCCTAATCTTTTCAATGGCTTCTATGCCATGGGTTGGGTTGAAGCACATTTTGCACCATCATTGAGCACTAGCATGGCATGAGGCCTACTGCAGCTATATGCAGTAAATTTAGTTGCATGTCCACTTGAAAGAGTGCCTTCAATGAGCATGCACTATTTCTTGCATGCACGAAAGTTGGGATATGCATCATTGAGTTAGGAACCTCTTGTTGAGTAGGAAAGGTGGTTGGGTGAGTTTGATGGTCGTGATGGACATCAATAGTTGATGCCAGGAGGCATATTACATGGTGGATTCCGTGCCACAGTGGATTCCGTGAGGTTTTACGGTGGATTCCATAAACTTTTATTACCGGGGCTCATACACAAAGTGGATTCTTTGTGCGAGAAGTCGATGGGGACGCCTATCCTTTTCGGGAATTTTGTTAATTTAGTGTGTACATGGGTGATTCCATAGCGGGTGATTCTGCAAAATACATATTTAAATTAATAAACATTTATGAGTTTAGAGTGCGCACTCATGATAAATTAAGGTTAGGATTGATTTCTAACCAATTAATTTATTTATGTAGCTGAGGACTGCTAGGTATTCACTTTTTTCAGTTTAATTATATTATTTTACTAACGATTGTGAATGCTTCAGTTGATGTGTAGAGATAGCAGTGGTGACAGTGGAAAGCATTGGAGGATAGCATGTACTCAAATTATCGTCAATATTTTGATGGGCGCATACCTTAGGCATGGCGGCTATATTTTGTCACGCCTATTTATCAAGGCGTTTGATATTTATTTATTATTTTTGTATGCACATGGGTGCACGATTTAGATATTTGTATTTGGACATTGTATTTGGGTACGCCTGATTTCTTGGGCACCCATTAGCTTTATTTCTATTTGGCACAAAAGCAAACTCAAAAGCCAAAAGCATGCTATTTTGTAATTTGGGCTATTATTTGAGCTTGAAGATGATTAATATATGAAATGCATGCTTTGTGGAGCGCTCACACAAGGCATGGGGGGAGGTTGCACCCAATTGGTCTCTTGTTCATGTCGTGCAAGCTTTCTACATTGATTTGTGTGCAAAAAGTAAAGTTCTTTTGTTCTTGGGGACCTTCTGACGCTCACTACGCGTGCTTACGGCATCCGATCTGTGCACCAATAGTTGTGAGATTGGTTGTTTTTATCTGGTCAACATCTTGAGGACCATTATTTTCTTCAGAGACAGTGAGAATTTGGGTGGGGGGAGAGCGGAGAAAAATGTTTTCTTGCTGAGTGATGAGAGATGAGATTAAGGATCTTAAATAATCAAGAAATTATGTTTACATTTTGCATAACGCACAAGCACATGTAGATAGGCTAGGCACAATTTCTCCAAATGCATTGAATATTTTCGTGTCGAACATCACTTGTTTGATTGCATAGCATGGATTTGACCTTGCATGTCTTTCTCAAATTATCATATTTGATTGAGCATAGTGTACAATTTCAAAGCATGTTTTCTAGGACACATTCCATAAACAAAACCGGGTACATATGAAAATCTCAGTCTTTGAAGACTCAAGGGGGATGTTAACTTGAGCCCAAAATTTTGATCTTGGAAGAGACTTCTTCGTGGATTTGGTTACATCCATTTTTCCATCATATGGAGAAATGATTTGATAGTTGTAGATAATGGAAACTTCTCATGCAAGGATGCTATTATATAATCCTTGCTAATCTCTTATGCATTCTTCTAGTGATCCAATATATTATGCCCAAAAACTTGCTAGCACAACTCGTGTATACACGCACTGTACATCCTCTCCCACCTACAACCATGCTCTTGATCACAAGTAAGATACCCCTACACATCTAGTGTATTTATAGGAGTGGTACCTCTTGAAGTAGTGCCCATAGGAGTGGTACCTATAGACGACAACAACTGAGCAAACCATGGCATCATAGGAATGGAAGTAACTATAGGTGTAGCCATATGAATGGTTGATGAGTGTCTGCTCAATCGATGGGAAGGGGACACTATATTAGTGTCTCCACAAAGCAAGCACTAGAGCCACTCTCTCTAGGTCTGTGATAGGAGTGAGTACAACCGGTCATGGGATTGCAACATCCATATCTCAACAATATCTCCCAAAATCACCCCCGAAATGAGGAGGAGAGAAATTCCATGACTCCCCAAAGCATCCACCATAGCCACTGTCTCTATCAATCAAGTGAGATGTACATGAGGAACCTCCCTATGCGGCCAACCTAGAGCATCTACTCCAGTTGTTAAGATTGATGTGTCGAGTGTGCTGAGATAGAATGCTTAGAAGTTATTTGAAACAATTACACATCTTTTCTATCCCTAAATTGTGCCATCTAATACAAAGATATATGCATGTTAATCTCCTCGAGCTCCTCATTTGTGGATTATCGACTCATCTTGCTTTCTAGACCATTTGTAGTGATATGTAGAACAAAAAATAAATATCATAATATTTAATACAAAGGCAAAAGTGAAGCATAATAATATGTATATGTGGACTTGTAAGTAGGTTAAAAACTATGTAATAAAGTACCAACATAAGAAAATAGTCAATGACTCTGACAAAAAGTGGAAAAAAATACAATCAAATCTATGGCTCCATAATAAGCTCTTAACATAGCTTGGCATATTGCAAAAGGTCTATGTTGAAGTCTCTACAAAAAGAAAAGTCTATTTCACTCTCAAAGAATTTGTATATGGTTGTCTCCTATGCTAGATTTCTTGTGTGTGTCTCCTTCATATGCCGCAAGCCCTCCTCATTCTCCACTTCCTCCAATAATGACTCCCCTATCTACATACTCTCCACCCCCATGCTAGGGACATTTCTTTCATCATATACTCGAGCTGTCAAAGGTGTTATAGGCATAATATACTAGTGTTGTGGGTTAGGATAAATGATCACCTATTTGAAATCAATTATGAACTTATTGCAAAATAAAAGATATTTGTGACCCTTTTTTTTGCTCAAGTAAGATTTTAAAAAAGGCAGTGCACCTATTCACAATGACTTGACAAGACAAATATGTATTGTAAATTATTCCATCTTTTCTTAGAATTTACCTCAAAGAACCTAGATAATCGTCATTTAACGATTACCCCTACTCCTTCCAATACCACTTTAACATTGTATATTAAATATGATAAGAGAAGCTATGATAATCTATTGAAATCACACTTTGCAAGTTGCCAAAGTACTCCATCTCATCCACTACAATATTTGGATATGTAGCCTGCAATTTATTTTCTTGCTCAAACTTTACCATGGCACTACAATCCATCATCAAGGACAATTTATCGATACGCTCTACTCCAAAATGTTGCCCATGCAACCAGGTCCACTATATACTTTTACTATACATTGAAGCTTTTGGGTTAGTTGTCACTCATAGTTGCTAGATACAACAATGATGAAAGCTTACATTTACCTTTGGACTACATCCCCTGGAGAACTCCTACTCCTCTCCAATAACTTTCTCCCATTTGTGTGAAGTTGTTGTATTAGTGCATCATGCAACCACCTCTCGTAGGCATGAAATGCAAAAACTCCTCCATGACCTTTGGATATCAAACACACTGCTAGCATGCATGCACTATGCCAAAACTCCAATCACCTTTTGCCTCTCGTTGTCTTTTGGAACCTCGTACTATTCGACCACTCTTCCATGGATGTATGGTGCGGCATATAAAAATGATTCATCTTCTCCTCCATGGGTGCATCCATTTGCTTCTTTATCCCATTTCCAATTACTACATCCCTACTTTGTTTGTCATTGTATTTTATAGTCCATAGCATCCTATTGTTTGTATCCACTATCGACCCCTCAAAAATATGTACCAATACCTCCGACACACTAGCCAACCTTAAGTGATACTGCCCCCTTTAAACATCTCCTTCTCCTTTCTCCTCTCTCTATTTCTCTCTCCATCTCTATCTCCATCTCCTTTTCCC